>NC_090245.1:70086826-70176826 GCF_037325665.1 Littorina saxatilis
AAACGATCCAAATTTACGTTCATCTTATTCTTCATCATTTTCTGATTCCAAAGACATATAAATATGTTATATTTGGATTAAAAACAAGCTCTGAAAATTAAAAATATAAAAAATTATGATCAAAATTAAATTTTCGAAATCAACTTAAAAACATATAGATATGATATGTTTGGATTAAAAACACGCTCAGAAAGTTAAAACGAAGAGAGGTACAGAAAAGCGTGCTATCCTTCTCAGCGCAACTACTACCCCGCTCTTCTTGTCAATTTCACTGCCTTTGCCACGAGCGGTGGACTGACGATGCTACGAGTATACGGTCTTGCTGAAAAATTGCATTGCGTTCAGTTTCATTCTGTGAGTTCAACAGCTTGACTAAATGTTGTATTTTCGCCTTACGCGACTTGTTTGTTGTAAATTTGGTGGGTACTAATTTGATGCTGTCTGCTCAGCGACATGTTTGTATGCGACTTTACATTGCACCATGCAGTTTACTGAAAAGAACCCAGTGTTGTTGAGTAGTACAGACACTTATTGAGGTCATTGGTCAAAATTGTACGGTACTTTTGCCAGTGTTATAAGTGTATTTCTTGAAATAAAACAACAACAACAACATTCTTTAGAAAAAAAAGTGTACACTTTTAGTGATGTATATTTTCTCCATCACAGGAGAGTGATATTCCATCTGGTGTAACACAGAGGAATATGTCAGCCATGATTACTCGAAACTTAAAACCTAAAGTTTGAAAGTTGAGGCTGGTACACTTCGTGAACACTTACGGTAAGTTTTAATTTTAGTTTTTTGAATTTTGATTTTTTTTTGGCGTTCAACGTTTGCATAAAGAAGTGTTACTGGCCTTTTGCATTGTAAAACTAAGCCTAATCAATTTAAGCAGAAATCTTTTTTGTCTCCCTTGCTCCTCGACCCCCCCCCCCCCCCCCCCTCACCTGCATTTCCCACCATCCCGTTACATTATTTTCATATTTTTTCACCCTCTTAAGATGTTTTCCACCACAACCCCCCCCCCCCCACACACACACACACACCCCCCCCCGTCTCTCTCTCTCTCATGCTCTCTCTCTCCCTCTCTCTCCCGCCCACCCCCCCCCCCCCCCTTTTAGCCGTATTCTTTGCGTGCTTGAACACATTCGATACGAAAACGTGTTTGACTGGAACGTCGCGCGGAGTGATGAAATCTCGACAAGCTCATTAGAGCGTCAGAATGTTAATCGCGGCCATTTTCGCTTCAGTTCCAAGCCCCTGTGGTACAAGAGTCGAGACAGCGATCGGTTGTTAACCCTTCCGATCGTGCGGTGATAACGTGCAACTGATGGGGCGCGGTTGACAGTACCCCTGCCTAGTTAGCGCAACCCTAAACCCGAATCACGCTGGGTTTTGGACAGAAAAGTTCGGAAGGGGGCTTGTATAGAGGCTGGAGCGGCTTGGGTGGCGGGGGGGGGGGGGGGGGGGAGGTGGGAGTTGAGGGGGTGGTGGACGCAGCGGCACAGGTTGGGTCTAGGGGGTGGGAGAAGAAATGGGTATAGGGGTGGGAGAAGAAATGGGTATAGGTGTGGGAGAAAAGATGGGTATAGGGGTGGGAGAAGAAATGGGTATAGGGGTGGGGAGAAGAAATGGGTATAGGGGTGGGAGAAGAAATGGGTATAGGGGTGGGGAGAAGAAATGGGTATAGGGGTGGGAGAAGAAATGGGTATAGGGGTGGGAGAAGAAATCGGTATAGGGGTGACAGCAGTATGTGAGGTACATACAATCGTTGGTTTTGTCTTTTAATGGGGGGCAGGGAGTAAGGGTGGAGGGGGGGGGATTAGAGCAAGGAGTTGAGCAGAGGTGAGAGAAGATAAGGAGATGTTTTTTGTTTTTTTTACTGCGGTGAGTGAGGTACAGTTTTTTTCTTTTGTCTGTAGTTTGAAAGGTAAGTGTTGATTGAAAAAAAAAAACATTTAAAAAAAATCACCGACTAAAACAAATCGCCTCTCGCGGCAATCTTCAGGTTGGACAACACGCGCTCAGATCAGCTTATTCGTTTATTTTCTGATCACTTGTATTTGTATCCTATTACTTTTCACGGCAAAGACCATTATAGGTCCACGTAATCGTGAATAATAAAAACATACTGTAATCAGGCCGTGACCAAAGACGACAAACATCATAATTCGACGTTTCCATCCTAGGGTCTTCCTAAAAAAAATAGTGCTGTGTCGAATTGAGATTTTTGTCGTCTTCGTTCACACGAGAGTGTGATAGTAATTTTTGGTCTTTTCATTTCTCGCTCTCACGCGCAGTCACCATTATTGTTCTCATGTACTCGTGAATGTTTTGTTTTGTCAAAATTTAAACGTTCCAATAACTAACTTTTTTTTCTATATATCAAAAATTTAGTTATACGGCTCTTGCAAATGATTCTGACCTAAAACACACACACACATACACACACACACACACACACGCATAAGCACCCCTCCTCTTCCCCCCCCCCCCCTCGCGCCCGCCATGCATACACACACACACACACACACACACACACACACACACACACACACACACACCTTCACACACACAGCAAAGCCAAATTTCCCTGAACCTGTGAGAGACAGTCAGTCGAGCCTTTCACCGAGGTTTCCGGAAAAGAAAAACCTCCCGCGTATCAATAAGCGGTTTGTTTTTCAACATGATCGTAGGACCATCAATCACAGGGGGAAGGCAGGTGAAACAACACCGGCCCTTCATTGGCACCTGTAGGGCCTTGTTTTCTGCCACCGGTGCGGGCTAAACGATACACCCCCCCCCCCTTTTTGCATTTTCCATAACCCCTTGCAAAGTCGTGGTTGTCACTGTTGCGGTTATTATGGATGTTGTTCTTGGGACCCGTAAAATGCTGAAGTGAATCCGTGTTTGCATGCGGTATTTGACACCACTTGTGACGTCACTGATGTCTGTGGATTGTCGAATGTGTTGTTGATTTGGAGCAATTAAGACATTTCGACATTCGACCGGAATTCTTTTTTTGTTACAAAAATTACAATTTCAGTTTAGGCAAAATACTCATCTGCATTTTTCCCCCTTCCAAATGTCTCACTCTGCAGAATTGTTCACATTTTCACTACCTGTGCGTCTAGATCGTCTATCGTCGTACGCCTCTGTCGAAAAGCAACGGAACTGGTATTGGGAACAATCGCTAACGTGAAACGCTGTCGAATTCAATTTCCCACTGTGTATTTTTTTCCCACTGTGTTTTTTTTTTCTCCACTGTGTTTTTATTTTAATGGTGGTGGTGGGTGTGGGGGATAGTGGTGCGTGTGTGTGTCTGTATGTGCGCGCGCGCGTGTGTTTGTGTGTGTATATGTGTGTGCGTGCGTGCGTGCATGCGTGAGAGAAAAGAAAGAGAGAGAAAGCGTGTGAGAGAGACAGAGACAGAGAGAGGAGGGAGGGAGAGACAGACGGCAGATAGACAGACAAACAGACAGACTCAGATAGCTAGACATATAGACAGGGGGGGGGGGGGGGGGGGGTACACATGAATCACAGGAAAAAATAGAAAACATGATATTTAAACGTATGCAAAATACACAGTGGTTTGTTCCAAGCTTTCCTCTATCAATAATCATGCACATCAATGCTGCCTAATATATGTCATACAACCGAACAACAAATACAGCAACAACAAAAGCTTCAGCGACAATTAATCCTCATTATTATTTAACATTGACAATCTTAACTGAAATGCAAAAAACAAAAACTTTGCTAAATCTACAATTGTTTCTGTGTCCTGTTTTTAAAAACATGGTAATCATACTGCCTAACTGATCACCAGCACTTAAAAACTGTGCTAAATACTTTATTCTTAACTCACAATATGTTTGGCATTCAAACAAAAAATGGATTTCGGTCTCTAATTTATCTTCACAAAAGGGGCAACACTTGTTTTCTGTTGAATTTTGGAAGCGATATCTGTGGGTATTTATCCAGGGCCGGACCGAATGAGTTGTAAGGGGGGGTTCCTCCTTTTTTTTTTTGGGGGGGGGGGGGGGGCAAATCAGCGAAGTGGCGAAGCCACAAGCGCGCGCCTGCTGCGAACTAGGGGGGTCAGGGGGCATGCTCCCCCGGAAAATGTTTGAAAAACGGTTAAAATCTGTGCAATCTGGTGCATTCTGGGCCTTTTTCTCATCGGATTTCACATTGAATAAAATTTGTTACACAAAATTTATTTTAAAAAACCCCAAAAAACAACAACACTCAAAGCAAGGTACATGCTTTTTCCAGGGGTGGGGTTCCGTAACCCCTGGAACCCCCCCCCCCCCCCCCCCCCCCCCCCCCCCCCTGGGTCCGGCCCTGTTTATCTGTGAAACACCCATTCTAAATTGAGCGATGACATTTCTGTACACATCTTTCCATAAAATGTCCACATAACGTTCTTTTTCAAAACAGGCTTGATATTTTCCAGAGAGAGAGAGAGAGAGAGAGAGAGAGAGAGGAGAGAGAGAGAGAGAGAGAGAGAGAGAGAGGGGGGGGGGAGAGAGAGAGAGAGAGAGAGAGGGAGAGAGAGAGAGAGACAGAAAAAGACAGACACACAGACAGAGAGACCGAGACAGTGGCACAACTCCACCAGACGTTGTAATTAATGTCTCTACCACAAACGAGCACTACACCTTGATTTCATTTCAATTCTTTCTTCGTGTGCAGTTTATCTTGAAATCCACTTTCATACGGGTCTCAAAACTCATTAGCTGATTAAGCGATGACGTCAAATCAAATGCAACTAATGACTTCCACGTGCCTATAAGTGCGATAATTGTCCCTCTACGCAGCAGGAGAGAGGAGTCGAGAGGTGCTCTCGAGATCAAGCAAATGAAATGAAATTAGCACATGCACCTTAAAGAACCTAAGCCCTTTTTTTTTCCAAAGTGTTTCTTTTACTCATCGGCTATAACCAACCCACAGACATGGTCCCGTGATATCGTGTTTTTGTTTTGTTTTTACTACGGACTTGCTTGATCATTATACATTTGAAGACAGTTTCTTTTTCAAGTGTGTTAGCTTTGAAAACAGATCAGTAAAACTAATCGATTTTTCGTATGAACGACTGCAAAGAAGAGAAGAAAAACAAGAAGAAAAAAAAAGAAAAAAAAAGGGGCTGGTAGGGGAAGACAGTGTGTGTGTGTGAGTGGGATGTGGGGGGTGGGGGGGTGGGGTGGGGGGGAACGAGGGTCAGGTATAAAAGGGGAAACAAATCTAATAATAATTGCCCGCAATCGTAATCAGAGGATTCTTCTCAGTTCAGTATATTGATTTTAACATGGATAACTGAGTCATGCCGATCATGTTTGACGAAAGGAACCACACAAAACCTTACTGACTTGAGACGAAAAACACTCAACTGTACCATATCAACTTGTCAGTTGGAAGAAACTTCAACCTAAAAAATAGAACAACACTTTTCAGGATCTTCTCTCTTTAACGGTACGGACTTTACAAAATTAACTCCCCTTTTGCCTTGGCCGCGTGTCGTTAAATTTCGAAGAGCCAAGCTGCCAGAAAAACTGAAGGGGGTAGAAATTGGGCCAGAACCGGCAAGGTAAGGTAACTTAAAAAATCTGTTTTCCCTTTCAGGCAGACAGTAATTTACCAAAATACCCTGAATTAATGCTAGAAATAGCTATCAATCAATTTTCACAGCATTGAAATACGACATTTTCAGAGTAATAAATTGCATTTTTGGGGGAAAAAACTCACCTGAAAGTTATACCTTTTTTCCCCAGCACTGAAATCTAACATTTTGAGAGTCATTAATTGCATTTTGGGGCAGAAAAATTACCTAAAAGTTATACGTACTTACCACCTTCCCGTCTGGACTATTTTGTACACGAACAATCATTGATCCGCCTAGGATTTACCTTGAATAAGATCATCCTTCCATCAGAACTGTGCCAACAATCTGCGGCCTGGTTACTTTGTTCAGTGAATATTGTTACGTTTTTGCTAAATTAATTTTACGGATTGACTCGATAGGCGTCAGTTACAAAATTAATTCAAACAAAGAAATTCAAATTTGCTGGCAAAGAAAGCTGGTGATTTTTGGTATGTGTCCAAATGGAAGGATGTTCTTGTCCAAGGGCAGATCTGTACTGATTTTCGTCAAAATGGTTTTCACGAGAAGGAAATTACCTTTAAGATTCGAAAACGAAAACGTCAGTACCTTTACTTGTGCAGGTTAACCACCTAAATAATATTAGTGGATGTTTGGGGTAGTCTGTATTGTTCACAAAGAAAACCTATGCTATGTAGTCAGTCCGTCCGTCACTGAGTCAGTCAGTCAGTTAATGAGTGCATGAATAAATGAATGAATGAATGAATGAATGAATGAATGAATGAATGAATCATGAATGAATTAAACAATCAATCAATCAATCAAACAATTAATCAATCAACCAATAATCAATCAATGAACAAGCAATCAATCACTTTAAGGCCAAAGATGGCACGACACTGACTTTGGCTCAGCATACTTATGTGCTTTGAACATCATAGCATCATTGTGTCATGTTAATTTTGTCAAATTGGTTTTAACAAGATATTCAATTGAAACATGATTTTGTCAATTGCATCCTCTTTCTTGCAATGAAGTGCTGATTTAAGAAGTGATAACACTTTGAATGCTTTAGACACTGTATCCTTAGAATCGTTGTATTAACACCAGTGCCCTCAGAGGAAACCTGATGCTCATCTCCTGGAGTTACTGTTCAATCTTCTTAGTTTTTCATAGTTTTTGTAAAAAAATGATGCCTCCACAAGATGCTATACAGTTTTTCTTTGAATATCAGAGGAATGACATTAGATATTCTGTCAAAGGTTCAAATTTATTTTGTGCCTATGAATGATATCTCCCCAGGGAACAACATGTTTTCATACATCTATATATATACGACTTGTGTCTGTCTGTGTGTGTGTGTGTGTCCGCGATGCCAAGCCAAAGTTCTCGGTGGATCTTTTTTAAATTTGGAGACCGTATTCAGCTACACCCCGGACACAACCTCATCGATGAGATATTTCAACACGTGCTCTCAGCGCGCAGCGCTGAACCGATTTTGGTTTTTCTCTGGATCCATTCCCAGTAACTCTTCCTTATCTTCTCCAGTGTTTTCAGCCGCGTTTATCTCCCTTCCTCTGTGCGGTGCGCCGGCGTACACCCGGCATAGCCGGGTCCCCGGCGCAGCCGGGTATTTGGCTCGACTTCTTCCCGGCGCAGCCGTACCCGGCGAAGCGGGTATTCATCTAGTACATATATATCTATATATATATATATACGACTTGTGTCTGTCTGTCTGTCTGTCTGTGTGTGTGTGTGTGTGTGTGTCCGCGATGCACGGCCAAAGTTCTCGGTGGATCTTTTTCAAATTTGGAGTCCGTATTCAGCTACACCCCGGACACAACCTCATCGATGAGATATTTCAACACGTGCTCTCAGCGCGCAGCGCTGTGCGCGCTGAACCGATTTTGTTTTCTTTTTTTTCGGGATCCACTACCAGTAACTCTTCCTTATCTTCTCCAGTGTTTTCAGCCGCGATTATCTCCCTTCCTCCGTGTGGCGTCAATCCATATTCCCGTTACTACGTTACTATTTTTAGAAGGTCACTGCACGTTACTATTTTTAGAAGGTCTCCAGTGTTTTGCGCGTTTATCTCCTTTCCTTCGTGCGCAGCCTGGTATTCGGCTCTACTTCTTTCCGGCGAAGCCGGTACCCGGCGAAGCGGGTAATCATCTAGTATATATATATATATTTGTCATCATTTTCACGAGTTTTCATTCACAAACACCTGAGAAATAAATTTCATGTTCCCCATGCAATAAATCGAGGTGGTGAATGGGTTTGATCTTTCAGGTGAAACGTGGATTGTCAAAGTAAAAGCCAATCAGGCTGATTGTTTGATGTGTGGAACCATCGCGGCTTTGGATTTGTGTTTCCGAGGACAATGATTGTAAGCATTCACTCTCAAAGACCCAATCAATGTTGATAATTACCGCGGCGACTCATGGTCAATTTGCAACTTATCTCTCTAATCGCAAAATCCACAACGAAAAGTCATAAACACTTAACTGGAACGCCGAAGAAGAAGAAGAAATAAACACTGAAAAAGAAAAGAAATATGCTCAACACTTACTGAACTCACACGTACGTATGATCGCAGCTCTGTACATTTTCAGACTCAGTGGAAGAAAAGCGTCAACAAGCTACGTTTGACGTCAAATACAAGGTTGACGTGTTATCTCGAGCTACTGTGACGATGCTTTGTGGCCCGGAGTTGGATTCTGTGGGTCAAGTTATTGTGCATTTTGTTGCACAACCAAAATGATGACAAAAACGATGTTTGGTGGCTTGTCGTCAGACCAGCATTTTGTTACTGGTCTTCGGGGAGCATATCGCCTGTTGTCTCATATTTATCAACCGCGGCCTTCGGCCTTGGTCGATAAAGATGAAACAAAAGACGATATGGTCCCCTTGGACCAACAAAAAAGCTGGTCTGTCAACAAGCCACCAAACATCTTATAATATGCACACCACCAGATGTTAGTCACTACACAAAAACGATGTTTGGTGGCTTGTCGTCAGACCAGCATTTTGTTGTTGGTATATCAACAACAGCATATATAACACCAGAAATACTGTTGTTGATATACCAACAACAATTAAAATGCTGGTCTGACGACAAGCCACCAAACATCGTTTATATATATATATAAATTATATGAAGATAACTGTCCGTCATATGTGGTGGGAGTGGTTTACACTTAAACAACAACAACAACGGTCAATGCTGAGAAAAAAATCAGTCATGCAAATAACACTTTTTGTGACAAGAAACAACTTTTCTGCGTTTTAAAGAACTCAAATGGTTACATTTCTTGCCAACAAGCTCATACAGTCGTCCGAATCGACTTTGGAGGGCAAAATAATGCGGAACCAAAATTATGGTTTGCATAGTCCCCAAACTTCTATTTAATAATAATTATAGGTTAAGCATTAGAAAAAAAAAGAAAAAAACCCTATATAATTATGTCTGCTTCAGACTTTCAATGGGAACATAACCGTTTCGCCGAGTTGAAGTTCAATATGACACACAAAGCTTTGTTCCAATTACTAAGAAAGAAAAGCGCAACTTCAAAAGCGGTCGACCTAAAGTCGATATGATGTAAGCATAAAAGAGAGAGAGAGAGAGAGAGAGAGAGAGAGAGAGAGAGAGAAAGGGACGTTATGTCAATGGTGTAAGGGGAATAACCCGTGAACAGACTAGTAACCGACATAATTATGAGTTCGTAGGTTAAAAAACAACTGATTGAATAATTTGCCTTTCCACTCCTTTTTGAAATGACGCCTATGCTCAGAACTCAAAAACATTATGTCAACGGTAAACAGAAGATACAAAAGAAATGTCTGAGTCCGTGCCTGTGCCTGAGGAAATGGAACTAGCACTAGCAGACGTCACTTTCGGAAAGTTCTGTTGTTCATCGTTTGACTTATTTTTGTGTGTATTTTCCAAGAACGTGTAACCATCTCCGATATGTTAAATTCCTGATTTTTCATAATGAGTCATTCAAACCCCATTATCAATGATCTCATTTGATTAATGACATGAATTTGTCCCATCAAATGACAACACGTGTGGAGCAAGTATAAACCGGAAGTAAAACATTGCAGTTACGTCCCTTGTGTTTAATGGAGACAAACTCGTGAAACGGCGCGAAAGCAATCGTAGTGCCATCGCAAAAACATGCATCAAGACAGGAGAAGAGCTCTTGCTCCTGCAAACAATCACACCATATCATCAAGAGGCGATGCTGCGGTCAGAGGCAAGTCCAGGGCAGAAAATGGCGACCCAAACAGCTTTAAAGAAGGAGCTATCGTGAGAATCAAACTGGAAAACATTTTGTAAGTTCGAGCGTGGTGATCCTATCCCTTCGTCACACTGTTTTGGACTCTTTTTTTTGCAGGAGTTCCGCTCTGTTTGCTATTTCAATCGTGCCATAGTTTTTAGTGCGTTTGCATCACGGGCGGAGAGTGATTTCATTGTTTAAAGATGTGCAAAATCAGTGGATGGTTCGATGTTCAAACTTCAATGCAGTGTTCAACAAACTGAAACTAGGAAATGATAAATCGATGTAGGCCTATTGCCTGTTTTTATAGTTGTGTTTAAAGTAGAACTTCACTCAGTAGTGACTAACATCTGGTGATGTGCATTTATTTTAAAACCCACATAATCAACACCCGAATAGTTCAGAACAGTGTCAAAGGCGCTAGGTTAAGGTCCACATTTTCTTGCTTCAAAAACATGTTTTTGTCAGAATACCTCCTACATGTTAAAACTATATATCATATATTGAGGGTCAGCCCCCCCAAAAATTGGAACAATGTGTCAGATCATAATTTAAAGTAGGCATCAGTAACTGAAGATGGAACCCTGAGAACAACACAATGCTGATGGTATTGGTAGTTGATAATGGTACTTAGTAGTTCAGAAGAGCTTTGCCAGTTCCACAGTAGGTTATAATTATGCCGCTTATGGAGATTAATTTAAACTGTAAACTCAAGCTCAGGCTAATTAAGTTTTAAGAAGTGACTACCAAGATAACATAGATAAGCAACAACATTATCGCTGCGCATGCTGTACTACTACTACTGTACTACTACTAGACATAGAACTCTATTAACGTCGCTGTCTTCAGTGTTCACACTCACAACGCACAGAAGTTCTTTAATCTGATTATTGCTATTCTTTGCCAGGACTTATGAGTCAGTCGAGTTCTACACGGGTCCAAGCCTGAACGTGATCATCGGGCCAAATGGGACAGGAAAGTCCGCCATTGTCTGTGCCATCTGTTTGGGCCTTGCGGGCAAAACCGGGTGGCTGGGTCGAGCGAGCAGTCCAGGTGACTTTGTTCGTTATGGCACAAACAAGGGTACCATTGAACTGGAACTGTGAGTAATGTGTGGATCTTCTTGAGCTTTGTGTCTTATTTGCATTCGCTAGCTTGTTGTGTTATTCATATTTATTTATTGGCTAAATGCAGAAATAGATCGCTGATGTTTGCTGTTCCTCATATTAATGATTGGTTATGGTTACTACATGTTGTCAGAGAGATTCTTTTTTTCCTTTGTGATTCAACTGAGATCTATGTGAAATATCAAAACACCTCAGTAGTAAGTTGATAGAAAACAAAAGATTATGAAGTAGATGGAAATTGGAATGGGGGGGGGGGGGGGGGGGTTGGGGTTGAATACACCTTGGCTTAGCCCTTTGACTGCCACCTTAGAAAAATTTGGCTCTCATGACAAATCAGTCATTACTCCATGGGTGGGAGTTTTTCCGTCCTGGGAAGAATTTTGGCAACTTTTTTTTATGTATAGTACCTTTAAAAAAAAAAAAAATCCCTGGCAGCTGTTGTTTACACTGGGTCAGGTCAGCCACTTATCATTTCTGAGAAAAGGTACCAAGTTAATAGTACAGAATGATAGGTAGGGGGGGGGGGGGGGGTACAGATAGGTCCAAAGGGGGCAGCAATGTCATGTCATACTGGGGAGTGGGGCTTGCTGTCAATGTAGATTTCAAGGTCAGCCACTCCTTTATATATATACCCCACTTGCAGAGATTCAGAGACTTTTAGTGGTAGAGTTACAGTAATTTGCATTCCTGATCTATGAACCAGTGGTATTTTGCTTCAGATACATTGAGTCCTTTAGAAAGTTAGCAAGTGAAACAAACTTGCTTGAAACTTATTTCTATTTTAATTCAAGCTATGATACAACAATCATTTGAGAATTTAACTCCTAAAATTATTAATTGAAAAGCAGCATCAGAAGATTGTGTGGCAAGGGATATAACTCTGGAGGCTTCTGTTTTTGTCTAAACCTTTTGTCTTTTATTAGTTTTAACCTGAGCAGTTAGCTCTTTTGAAGGTGTTCAATTGAAAAAAAAACTGACTTGAAACTTGTTTCTTATTTGTTTGATGGTCTAACAATTATTTGAGAATTTACGTCCTGCAATGATAAATTCATAAGCTACAAGTACAGAAGTTGTAATGCAAGAGAGGTGACTGTTATTTCCTGTGTTTGTATACACTTTTTGTTAGCATGTCGCGATTTTCCTTTAATTCGGTAAACAATTTTTTAAATCAAAGACAAAACTAGGTGAAGAAATCAAATACCATCAAGTTTACAAGATTTTTAATTCTGTGCAGCTCCAATTTTAAGTTTTTGTTTAACTTTAAGCGAGATGAGGCTTCTAAAACCCTTCTTGACATTTGTTTACCTATACCAATTGTTTTTGTAGACCCCCTGGCAAGAGTGATGCAACCAAACATCTTCGGGAATAGAGGTTTTTGATTTTGTGCATAAATTCCTCCTCCCCCCCCCCCCCCCCCCCCCCCCCCCCCCCAAAAGCGTGACATTATCACATAGTCATTGAAAAATACAGTTAAAAGAAAATCGTTGAAAACTTCATGTCCAAATAAACTTGTTGGTTTCCCTTGTATGGAGCAGCAAAGTACGTAACCGTCCCAAACCATGTTCGGTCGAAGCATTGACAATTTGAATTTGACAGACACGGAAGTAAAACTGCAAGTCTCGCGCTCAATAACCAACCATTTTTACTGCTGTAAGTGTAAGCATTTCTGGTTCCAGGCTCATGACAGGATGAAATTGTGTTCAAGTAGTTCTTTTAAATTATTGTTCATTATTTAATTAAATGCAAAAACTTCTTGTTCGGTCGAGGCCAAAATGTCTGACACCACGACCTCCTCTGAGATTTATGTTGCATTTACCGGCAAACAAAACTATATATTTAGTAACAAAAGCTGTGTTTGGGTAGCAGTCATGTGTACAAATAAAGTGTCCCTGCAAGGTAGATCCAACACAATGTTATTGTGTGCCCATGACTCCCATGAGTGGTTATCTGTGCCGGGTAATTCCTGACACAATGCCTCGACCAAACAGCATTTTGGGCCCGGTCAAATTACTGAGTAAAACAACGATTTTTTTAACAACCGGATATTGTGGTCATAAACATGCACATAATCTCTTTGCACCTGTACACTTTGTTTGCACTCTTCACTCTTAGTTTACGTGTCAGTTTAGAGGAACGATAAATTGTTTTTAAACTGAAGGTGATGTGATGGTATTTAGGACTGGACAAGGAGGGAGAAGAAAGGGGAAGGAATGGAGATAGCGGATGTGGGCGGGACCTAGAAGTAAGGAGGGAGGGGGAGGGTGTTGTAGTGGAGGTTTTGGCGCCAAACGTTCTGGCAAGTGAGTGCCAGAGGATACACGCTCTTGCATTAGCGGCAAAGCAGCAGCAGCAGCATTGAAGTGCACGCGTCAGCAAGTGAACATTATTTGAAATTACTGGAAATTAAACGTCTGTTTTTCGTCAAGAGAGGAATGTCACAAAATGGAGTCTCCAATCAGCCGATTTTTAGCAAACTAAAATGTCAAACAAATTAGCAAAGAAAAAGTGGTCAAATTTGGGTTGAAAACATATAAATGTATTCCTGGAGACACGATACAGATACAGCAAATAGTTAATTTGATGGAAAATGATGGTTGTATTCCTTTCATGAAGTAGGTCACCCCCCTCTGAGACAGTAATCTCAGAATGACCCATCTCCAAAAAGCTTGTTTGTTCTTAGATTTAGAGTCAGAAGAGGCCACCTAAACCCTCCCTGAAATGCTAACATTAATTTTTGGCTGGGGGGCGCTGCCCCCCGAAACCCCCAGCAAGGACGCTGCCCCCACACCCCGCTGGGGCCTTAGCGGCTCCCGGACCCCGGCCTTCCATTATGTTCAGTCCTGACAACATTTTGGGCTCCCACCCATGACCCATGTAAATACTCTTACAAGAGAAACGACCGCGGTATATTGCCCTTTGAATTGTAGCAAGAAGAATGCCTCTGTTGGAGACCATTTTCCTCAGTTTTGGTATAATTGTTTTACCAAACAGTATGGTATGATTTGTTATTGAATTTTGTTAACTAAATTCTTCCGGCAGTCAAGGGGTTAATGACACAAGTAAGTACTGTACTTAGAAAGTAGACTTATCAAGAACATAGTTGAAGGTGAGTTGCGTTTTGTTGAGTTTATACTGTTGGTGTTATGATAATACTACTAGTAAACTATTTGGAGTACTTCACTGCTTGTCCCCTATTTTTATTAATGTTCAACTATCTTAACTACTTATACAGTGGGTTCATTTCAGTTATAATTGTGATGGTGAGAATTATGTCATACGACGTGAGATCACCAAAGGCCGTGACAACAAAGCGACATCAAACTGGTGGGTCAACGGGCGGGCTGCCATCCTGAAGAGTGTAAGCTTTCGTTTGTGTGGACACTGATTTGTATGCGCATATTTGAATTTGAAGACATACACATTATGTAAAGAATTTTAGTGTTTTATTTCAAATGAAAATTGATCTCTTTTGGCTAACAGTCGTAACAGCATTAAAATCCTGTTATCATTATTTATCTCTATCAGTTGAAATAAAACTGAAGGTCTTGATTATTAAATATGTCGCAGATGTGCGGAAAAAAGTCACAAGTGGAGGCATTCTTGTAAAACTTCAATTAAATAACATATTCTTACGTCAACTCACATATATATAGCAATTAACTTCAGTTTGATGCTTAGACATGTATTGAAGTACTGACCCTGGTAACAGGGGGAGGTAACTCCCAAACAAAAACAAAGTCTTGTTGACAAGGTAATGGTAGTTACCTCCCCTTACCGGCAGCCCGCACATGCGCAGGACATACTACCGGTATAATCATTCCCTTCTTCAACACGCTTGTTTTCAGATGTGCTTGTACTACTTCTAGGCTTTTCAGCATTTGGAAGGCCATTGACCCTACGTTCACTTGCAACATCTTGCTAAGCTGTTGGTGAGATCTTTCTTGTTTACAACTTTTGTTTATTGTAAGTGTTCACTTGTGAAAATTTTCTCTCCGTTGTTTTCACGGAGTTTGTTCTGTTTTCACAATGGCGGACAAGAGCAGTAGCTCTGCCAGACAGGTATCTATTGTTTATCTGCCGAGCAGTTCGACTTTTCGAAGTCGAAGTCAAAGAGTAACTCATCCGAAAGAGAAGGCTTCTTCTCCTTGTTTAAACTCTGTCGTGAAGGTGTTCAATCCTGAGAGTAACGAATTTTTGCGGGTCGAGATTGACCGTCCGTGTCCGTTACCCCCTGTGCTTTCTTCTGTCCCTACTTTGCAGGACAGCCATAGCGTTTCGAGGGAGGAGATATTCTCTATGTTCTCAAAGAGCAGATGAGAGATATGTTGGCCTTCGAGAGGGGAGTAGCCTGTTCTACCACGGCTTACCTTCCTCCCGGCGTTGGTGACGCGGCTTCACTTTTCAAGGTTGGTCCTCGCCCTTCCGGTTCCGCTTCGGCGGTTCAGGATTTTAGAGGTTTGTCAGCAACTTCCGGTGTCAATCCTACGGGGTTCCAGGTGGTTGGTGACAACGGTACCCTTTCCTTCACTTCCGGTTCCGCTTCGGCTGTTCCGGCGAGTGAAGGATTGTACGCGCATCCGCTCGCAGCACTTCGATGTTTCGGGTGCTTCTGCACGGGGGTTTCCGGCTACTTCTGGTTCGTCTTCGGGCGTTCCAGGTAATCGTAGCACTTTTTCCTTACTGTCAGCAACTTCCGACGTTAACCCTTCGGGGTTCCAGGTCGTTGGTGGCAGCGGTGCCCTGTCTCTCACTTCCGGTTCCGCTTCGGCTGTTCCGATGAGTGAAGGAATGTACGCATTAGTATCCGCTCGCAGCACTTCGGTGTTTTCGGGTGCTTCTGCACGGGGGTTTCCAGCTACTTCTTGTTCGTCCTCGGGCGTTCCAGGTTTTCGTAGCACTTCTTCCTTACTGTCAGCAACTTCCAACGTCAACCCTTCGGGGTTCCAGGTCGTTGGTGGCAGCGGTGCCCTGTCTCTCACTTCCGGTTCCGCTTCGGCAGTCCCGGGCTGTACGCGATGGCTTCCGGTCACAGCACTTCGGTGTTTCCGGCTACTGCCGGTTCCAGCTTATGGTAGCGCTCCTTCCTTATCGGTTCCGCACAGTGCTTCGGCACGCGGTTCCGGTACTTGGGGACAATCTTTTTCGGCTTCGGCCAATGATTGTCCCGGGAATGACAACTCTGGGTCTATGCCGGACGACTATGTCGTCGACAACGACGGTATAGAAGATGACGACGATCGGGATAACTCTTCGGAGGTTGATTCCCGTATTCGCATCTCGGGGGAAACTTTATCGAGCGCTTGAGTTGGCCGCCGAAGTTACCTCCAGGTATTTCGTCGAAGGCGTGACGTCCACTTCTAAACTTGTGGCGCCACCACCTTCTGCGGTTGGAGATTTCTTGGGTGACAAAGGAGCCGATTCCAGATTTCTTTTCTTGGAATCACCTTCTGTTGCATATGAAATGGCTCGCGTGATCGGCAACGATTGTTGACGGCACACGACAATGCTCCTTCTTCAGCACAGCCGTGGCTTGCTTCGCCGCAACAGAGTTCTCTCCTTTCGTCTAACCTTCAATGCAAACCGCATTTTTGGGGGGAAGACGAAAAATGTGATTGCCACTTTCTCACTTCCGCGAGCGCCTCTTTCGGTCACGCCGGAATTGGTGAACTTGCGGAAGGATGAATATCAGAAAGAGAGGGTTTCGACTTGCACAGAACAGGGCCTTTTGGGAGTAGAGGAGACCGGCAGGTACTCACTCGAACTCTCCTCTGTGTCCGAGACCTTGATCAGAGCGCTTTCTCGGGCTATCTCACCTTCCCTGGAGCCTTTTCGGTTCCGAGACGATGCCGTAAAGGAGGACGCCGTGATTCTTTTCGCTGCTCCAGCAAAAGTCACGGCCGAACAAATGGCTACTTCAGCCAAAATGTACGCTCAAACGGTCTTTTGGCGGCGTGAGGCTCTACTTAAAGGATCAAGACTCACAGAGAAATCTACAGTAGAATCTCTGCGACTCTCACTTTTTGTAAAACAAGCCTCACTAGGTACTCAGTCTCTGGAGGCTCTCAAAAGAGAGTCTCAAGAGGATAAAGACAGTCTACACTTTGTCAAGCTTTCCGAGCTTGCTGTCAAACAGAGTCAGAATCGTAGCGGCCCAGCGCCTTCTTCGACTTCTAACAACTCTAACCAGAAGGCGAAACAGTCGAATAGGGGTGATGGTCGCACACGCCCCTATCCGAAGAAACCTTCTTTTGGCAAGAGGGGATCTGGGCGCAAGCCCAACCCTCAATGAATTATCCCCGATCCAGCCACTCCCCTGGCCCCTACCCCTTTGGTAGCGGCTGCCTCTCCAGGGCCTTACCAGCATGGTTGTCTTGGACAGACAATCCAGGGGTCGACACTAACTTATTTGGCCTGGGGCCACACTGGCCCCGGAGATGGAAATTGCTGGGGCGGAAAACAAAAATCTGGGGCCCACTGTTATTCATGCTTAGTATATATATACCTTCAGAATCCCCACTTTTTCCAAGTGGTTCTCCGCTGTAAGATCTGCACGGGCGGCAATGCATTGTCTGTTTTTCTTCATCGTACTGAAGCCAGGGAAATTCTTTCAACCATTTGACATTGAAATTACGACAGCGCTTCGCGCTTTTGGCTGCATCGGTCTCCTTTTTTCGTTTCTCTCCACGCTGTTCTTCATCTTCATTTCCATGTCTTTTTACACCAGGGATGTGTCGCCACATTTTGCGTTTGGCATTTGAAGGCGATACTTATCTCTCACGCTAAAGAGCGCAATCTGGGAGTTATTTCCCTTGCGGCATTGTCCTTCGACGATTTCAATGTTGTTGTTTTTCTTGACTGCGGCATTGATCGTTACGCAAATTTCAGTGACGACTTTGACTGGCGATTTTTAGTGATTGGCTCTGGCATTAGAATTTTCGGTTTGTCATTGTTGGAATTTATCCTGGGGCGGAGTGGGCCCCAAGCTTCGGCAATGTTTGGGGCGGAACACAAAACTCTGGGGCGTTCCGCCCCCCGCCCCCGCTAGTGTCGAACCCTGCAATCTCTGGATTTCGGGAGTGGTTTGGTCGGGGTTCCGACTGCTCTGGTTAGAGGACAAGGCTCCCCTGACCAGAGCCCCGTCCAACTTCAGGTACCCCGCAGATCTGGAAGCATGCTCTGTCATCCAGGCGGAGATTTGTCTTCTACTACAGAAACAAGCTGTAGAGGAGATCGTCGATCGCCATTCCCTGGGATTTTACGGAAGACTTTTTGTCGTTCCATAAGCATCAGGGGGATGGCGACCGGTGTTGGACTTGTCTCCACTGAACGTCTTTCTACGGGACATAACGTTCGAAATGGAGACACCTGCATCCGTTAGAGAGGCACTTCGTCCTTCGGACTGGGTGACCTCCATCGATCTGACGGATGCATACTTCCACATTCTGATGCACAGGTTAGACCAGAAATGGTTGCGTTTCCTGTGGGGCGACAGGATGTTCGACACCCGCAGTTGGACCGTGTGTCCCGCTCAACGGAGAATAGACAAACTACAAGATCTGGTCAGATCTTTGTCAAATCTCCGTCACGCGCCAGTCAGGGTTCTGGCATAGATTCTGGGCCAATTGGAATCAATGTCCACCCTAATCCCTTTGGGCAGAGTTCACAAACGCCCTTTCCAGGCTTCACTGAACTCTGCATGGGATCCAGCCTCTCAAGGTTGGAACATGTCGGTCCCCATTCACGGCTGGTTTCAAGAGACAACAAAACAGTGGCTGGACACGTCCTGGCTGACTCAGGGTGTCCCCATTTCGTTCCCTTCTCCAGAGATGCACCTGTTTACGGATGCTTCTCTTCAGGGTTGGGGAACAGTTGAAAACGACGTTAAACACCAAATAAAGAAAGAAAGAAAGAAAGGGTTGGGGAGCCCATCTCGAAGGACGGACAGCTTCGGGTCTTTGGAACCCAACACAGAAGTAGTTTTTCATCAACGTTCTCGAGTTAGAAGCTGTTTGGCTGGGTCTTCTGGAGTTTGTTTCATCTCTCCATGGCAAACACGTGTTAGTCCACACCGACAACACGACAGTTGCAGCTTACCTAAACAAGCAGGGAGGCACGCGATCTCTTATCCTGTCCAACAGGGCGTGCGAGATCATTTCTTGGGCCTCTCAACAGAGTATTGCGATCTCAGCAAAATATCTGCCAGGCCGTTTGAATGTGCTGGCCGACTCTCTCAGTCGATCGTCACAAGTCCTACACACAGAATGGACGATCTCCCATCAGGCGCTTCTGCGCCTCTGGGCTCAGGAGGAGAAACCGTGCGTACATCTGTTTGCCACACGCTTCTCTCGGCGTCTTCCAATGTTCGTGTCTCCGTATCCGGACCCGGAGGCATGGTAAATCAACGCCATGGAAATAGAGTGGACAGGGATGAAAGTTTACCCTTTCCTCTACTCGGCAGATTTCTTGGAACCAGTGGTGTGGGATGAACGGGGTTAATCCCCTATCTCCTCGTTCTATGGAGGTGGCCAATCACCTTGCGTGGTTGTCATCTCAGGGCCGTTCTGCGTCGACTCTTAGAGTACGACGCTCTGCTATATCAGTCACGCTCAAATAGCTTGGACGCTCCATCTCTTTGGGAGGCGTCATAGCTAGCGAGATAAAGGGTTCTGCCCTCAGTTCAGCTGTCACTAGATCTTCAGTCCCAGCTTGGGATTTTTTTGCTCGTTTTAGAGTTCCTATGGTCTAGAACCTTAGAACCATTGCGAGACGCAAGTCTTTCCAATTTAACAAGGAAGGCTCTCATGCTCATTTTGCTCGCTTCCACGCGAAGGGGCAGCGAAGTCCATGCTTTTTCGGGTCTCGCGCAAGATATCACTTTTAAAAGAGATGGCTCTGTTACTCTACGTTTTTGTTTATCGTTTATCGCGAAAAATCAAAAACAAGATCAGCCGTCTCCGGTCATTTCTATTCAGCCACGTAGCTCTATTCTGCCACATGGTGACCCAGATTTTGCGAACTGCCCGGTCCGAGTACTTTGAACATACTTGTCTCGCACGGCTCCTATTAGAGCGCCAGACCAAAACTCTTGTTCATTTCGTTAAACACGGCAAGAAGCAAAGATATTGCAAAAACAACGCTGGCTAGATGGGCTTCCACACTCATTAAACAAGCTTATGAGTGGTGGCAGTCAGACGGGGGGGTTTAGTCCTTCCTCTGCGTTCTCCTAGAACACACGAGGCCAGAGCTTGGGCCGCTTCTTTGGCGGTTCTGCGATCAGGCAGGATCACCGACGTACTCAGAGCGGTGTATTGGACGTCTGAAGACGTCTTTTTAAACTACTATCTGCGGGATATCTCTAGTACCCGTCAGGATGGTAGCAGTTGCTTTCCAGCCATGGTTGCAGCAGGCCAGATTCTTACCAGAAATTAACGTGAGTTTCCCTCCACCTTAAGTAGAAATCTGCTATATATATGTGAGTTGACGTAAGAATATGTTATTTAATCGAAATTTCAAAATTAAATTTTCATTTCATTAATATACTTACTCAACTCACATAGTAAATACCCTCCCTACCTACCCCGCAAACGTTATTAATGTTTGGAAGGTGGTGTTTTCAGTGGGGAATGATTATACCGGTAGTATGTCCCGCGCATGTGTGGGCTGCCGGTAAGGGGAGGTAACTACCATTATCTTGTCAACAAGACTTTGTTTTTGTTTGGGAGTTACCTCCCCCTGTTACCAGGGTCAGTACTTCAATGTCTAAGCATCAAACTGAAGTTAATTGCTATATATGTGAGTTGAGTAAGTATACTAATTAAATGAAATTTTTTTTTGAAATTTTTGATTATCGTTTTACCAGCTACTTTGGCTATGTTGTAAACACAGAGCCTAGCCCTTACGTTAACCAATCACTTGTTCATACTGGTAAAGGAAACATGAATCAGTAGCTCTTGCCATTGACAGTTTAGTTTCTGGTACCTTTGGATGCCAGCAAATAAACTATGAATAAGAAATTCCTAATTAGAGCATTTTTACGTTTTGCTGATACATGTACCATCAACCTGTCATTTAATGCTTACCCAAAGGGCGAACAAAAGTGGATGTTATAGACATGTGGTCGTTATGGAGAGGCAGGGTTTAACCTGGGAGAAAAAGGCAATGGGACATTTGTCCCCCTCAACCAAATTCCGATGGGACATAGTCGAAGGCAAGAAGCACCAAAGAGGCCTGTACGCGTTTTGACCAAAGATGCAAAATGGTGCAATATGGTGCCATCTAAGAATTAGCAGACATGGGATTCTTCCGTAAAATTACGGAATTCCGTAAATTTTTAGGCTCCAGGGATCATTCTTGAGATTCGTGCAAATCCGCTGAGAAAATGTTGGGGTATATGTAGGTAAAGACCCAAGTTTTTCGGCCGGTCCGCTGATCGCGACGCTCCATTCCATACTATTCTTGAACGGTTGGTTCTTAAAACGGTCAGACTGTTGCTGGTCGATCCGTATGGGAACGCGCTCTGTGTCTTTGTCTCCTACAGTCACCGTTTCAACGTAGCTATCGGGGATTCAGTATAAGCTAAAGCATACCGTATGAGAATGATTCGGCGCCATTTTTACATCGCTTCGAGCCACTTGCCAAAATGATGAGGAAGCTAAAGCGAGACGAAACCGTTCTATCCCGGGAAATTGACCAGCAGAAGTACAAGAAAAATCTCTGGAGATTCGACTGGCTCGATGAAGTTGTATCATTGAGCTGGAAATACGAGAAAGGCCAGAAGACACAAGACGTGAAACTGAAAGTTGGCGATGCTTTTGCTAAAATCAACTTGCCGGGAAAAGCTTAGTGCACTTTGTGCAACGATGTTAATGTTATCAACTACGGTTCCAATGGAAAGACTGCCCTCAAAAGCCACTTGAAAAGCAACAAGCACCTGACTATCCTGAAAACCCAGTCGTGTAATCAGTCACTGGGGTCGTTTGGCACCGACAAGGTAAGAACATTGAAACCACACCGTCACACGCCACCACCCCACCACCCCCCCCCCCCCCATCCCCGCCTCTCTCTCTCTCTCTCTCTCTCTCTCTCTCTCTCTCTCTCTCTCTCTCTCTCTCTCTTTCTCCTCCTTATTTTGAGTCTTAACGTAAAATTAATTTGAGAAACATGGGAAGGAAGAGAAAGGGAGGGGGGGGGGGGGGGCTATGATGAAGCTGAAATATGCATTTCAGGGCCATTTTTGTGTGTCTAAAATACTAAAAACCTTCAGCTTCTGGGGGCTTCGCCCCCAGACCCCGACCAGGGGCGTTGCCCCTGGACCCTACTGGGGGCCTTCTGCGGCCCCCAGACCCCCACTTTTTTTTTCCTTAATTACCACTTTTTCTGAATCCCATGTCTGAATTAGCCGCTATATCGTGTTATCTGTGTGTGTGTGATCCGATGTAAACTGTACATTTGGTGGCGCAGTGGTACGTAATCTCAATGCGCCCTTTGACGCACTGACGGAAATTGTGATGGGACGTTTTCAGATTTAATGCGCCAATGGCGCAGGACGCACTAGTAAATGAAACCCTGAAAAGGTAAATTGCATAGAGATTTTTTTTCTCTCCATGTTATGGATCCTTCGGGGTGGCAAGTAGTTATAGAGAGGTGGATGCATGGGCAGGTTGGATTGTATCTTTGAAATTTTTTGCTGATATTGTGATTCAGATGTTCCATTCTTTGTTTCCAGGTGGAAGAGATGGTAGCACGCTTGAACATCCAAGTTGGCAACTTGGTGCAGTTTCTGCCTCAGGAGAAGGTGGCTGACTTTGCTCGCATGACTCCTCAGGAATTGCTGGACAGCACAGAAAAGGCTGTAAGTTTGTCCATAAATACAGTGGACCAGCACCACCACCACAACCGCCCCCCCCTCCCCTATAAGACCCTTGAATTGAAGACTCCCCTGAGCTTTTTTCCCATTTCCTGTTCATAACCTCTTAGTCTTAAATTTACCTCTATTTTCAGACCTCAGATTTGGTTAGGTCGTCCAAGAGGGTTCCACTGTAATTTTAAAAAGAGATGTGTTACTGTTAGTGATCATGCTGGTTGCTATCAAAGACCGAATTTCTCTGCAAGTACACAAATCCTGGCACTCACAGAAATCCCACACTCTGTTACACCAGCCAGTCAAACCAAGTCTAGCATACAATGATTATTTTAGGCTATATCTGTTGGCAAGACACTGGGTAAAGGCATATGTACGCGCTCTCGTGTTTACAAAGTGTAGTTTGCCCATAATCGATGTCAAACGCACCATAAGACCATATAATGACGATATGTCACCATGCGCGGACCATAATACATGCATTACAGCTTGTTCTAGCCTCTGAAAAAGTGAGGATGTCAACAAAGCCGCGGTGTTAGCTCCCTTGCATCAACGTTACATGTGTTGCCAAATCTATAAATAGGACGATCCAGATCAAAATGAAAAGTAACATATCTCAACATTGAAGGGGTCCTAGACCACAATATTTTGCAGGGAACTTAATTTAGCATGTCTCCAGCTGTTGGTAAAGCAATTAGCGTGTATAGTCATCGAGTACATATGCCTTTAAGCTCAGATTTCTCTGATTTTCTGTTCAGAGGGTCTCCAGATTCACCTGCGTTTTACCACTCTCTCTCTCTCTCTTTAACTTCCAGGCTCCATTTTCTCTCACATTATTGGTGTTCCTCAGTTTAAACGGGGTTCTATCCTGGTTCCCCTGTTCTGTGCACTTTTTGTTTCCTTGTCAACATCTATGTGTTTTTTCCTGCAGGTTGGACCGCCTGAAATGTTTAAAATCCACCAACAGTTGATTCAGATGGGACAGACAACACATGACCTTGACAAGCGACTAGAAACCATGCGAAAGGAACTGGACACTGAAGTTCAGAAGAATGCCCGTTTAGAGCCTGATGTAAAGAACTTCAGAGAGAGGGAGAAATTCTTGGAGAAAGTCAACATCCTGAAAATGAAAAGACCCTGGCTGGTATACACGCACATTTTATGTCACTTGAGTGGCCTCACTTTTTAATTTAAGTGTAAAGAAAAACACGTTTCAAGTGTAACTTATTGAGTAAAGTAGCTCTTCTTGCAGAACTATTTTCTGTGGTAAAAGTACACCTTGTAGCAGAGACACCTTTTGCACGAAACACAAACAAAAGACATTTTTCAGTTTACGAGCAGTGTTATTTCGGGACTGGTAGCTTTTTTTGTCATAAAGAATCTCAGTGTTTAAGGTACAACCTGATCTTATCTTTTGTCTTGCCATTCACAAGTGACTGCAAGTAAATGCTAAACAATTAATGAAATCAGAAAGAGATAGTTGTATTTGGCATCAGCTTGTTTCATCTCTCATGTACAATAAATGAAATCAAAAAGACATACAGTTTTTGTTGGCATCAGCTTGTTTCATCTCTCTTGTTTTATCCCCATCATTGGGCGAAGGCTGATTAACACAAAATAACATATGCCTGCATGCATATTCTATCAACTTTATAATTTGAATTCAATTGTCTTCAGGAATACACTGACCTGAAATTGGTGTTTGAAAGCAAGAAAGGGCAGCGTGACCTCAAGAATGAGGACCTGAAGAGAGTGGAACGAGAACACGCACCTATGATGGCTCGAAAGAAGACCCTGGAGGATCTGAAGACTACCCTAGAAGCAGACCTCAAGCAGAAAGTGAGTCACTGGCCAATGGAATTGGGGTCGCTTCCTTGCAGTGAAAAGCAAGCAGCAACAACAGTTGCGCTAACCATGTGTATGCGTGTTTAGGTGTTGTCAGCCACCTCGGAATAAAATCTTGTTTAAACCCCACGCACAAAATCAACCATTTGCACTTATGGCAGAATGACCAAGATCTTTGACGTGCCACTGTGGTGACACAGGGGTGCGACATGGATACCATCTGAGTGTGCACATAAAGATGACCCGTGTCCGTCCCGGCCCGGATTCGAACCCGTCACCCTAGGATCACAAGTCCAGTGCTGTGCCACCCGAGCTACCCGGCCCCCATATTTATTTAATGGATGGGACAAACACAGGTCAACTTTTTGTGATGTTGGTCTACTGTGGCATGCAAAACCTTGGTCATTTTGCCAGAGCTGACTGATTACACCTGAAAACGCACACACCTGGGTAGCTCTTACACCTGAAAACGCACACACCTGGGTAGCTCTTACACCTGTAAACGCACACACCTGGGTAGCTCTTACACCTGTAAACGCACACACCTGGGTAGCTCTTACCTGAAAACGCACACACCTGGGTAGCTCTTACACCTGAAAACGCACACACCTGGGTAGCTCGTCTGCAGTTACTGCTAGCTTTCCTGGGATAAAGCAAATTGATTTTTCCAGCAATGGGACAATACAAAGTATGAAATGAATGTAATGCCTGAAACAGAGGAGATAAACATTATTCTTTGTGAAATGGAGGGGTTTTATATGGTCCCTTCTATGACCAGCCTTCTCAGCTTTACATTTTGTTAGCATCCGACTTTACGTTTGTATTGGTCGTTTATGTTCATTTGTTTGGTTCTTAGACCTGATCTTATCCGAGAGTAAGCACATGACGTGACGATGCTGTGCACATGAGTGGAAAGAATACCCACTCCTCTCTATCTTGTGCAAATTGCCAAAACAAAGTAATGCTTCCCTTTACAACACGACCAAAACTAGCAACCACTTGCTTTGCAGTTGAACATAGTCGTACCAACTGACAAGCCATAACTCCTTCTGTCTTTATGTGTTTAGCATCATGTTTGACATTCCTAATGAGACTGATGTTTTGCAGACTCAAGAGATTCGAGCAAACGCAAACAAAGTCAGTGAATCCAGCAGAGATCTTGAGAACTTGGATGAAAAGGTGAGTTGGAACTGGTTTAACACATAAAGTACTTGTCGATTTGTAGCATCTTAGGGGAAAAAAATTGAGTCTTGAGTCTTGTATTCAGTGATATCTACCTGTGGTGCATTCCAAATATTGTCCTTTTATGTCAATCTCTCAGTCTCAATTTTCTTTGTAATGTTTGATGGATGATGAAGGCATATTCTTGAAATGATAACAGTGTGGAGCTGTGTAACATTGCGATTATTGCAGACTGCAAAATATGAGTAGTCATGGAAATCATTGTGACTGCAATAAATGTTGGTGGAGGGAGTAGTTTTCTTAAAGCATCCTTTGAGAGTGCTGAAAAAATCCAGATTTTAACTGTTGCAAAAGCATATCCAACAAGAAAGAATATGAGCATGGTCTAACTTTTGTTGTTGATTATTATATACCGGTATGTGGATTTTTTTGCTTTTCTTTTTCAGATCGGGTTTGCCAAGTCAGATTTGGATATGAAGAAAGCCGAAGAAGAGAAAAGAAAGAAAAAGTAAGTACCTAAGCTGAGGGGTAAAAGAAAGTTCCAACCCCATGGGAAGCCAGTCGCGGAGCCGGATTGGTTGAAATCACACTCGCACCTTAGTTTTAACCAATCCGATCCCCGAGGCGGGCTCCCGTTGGGGTGGTTACTTTCTCGTGCACCTCAAACCAGGCCTCTATTTTTTTCTTTTCTTTTTTTTTTTTTGAGGGGGGGGATCAATTACGTGCGTGCAGTTTTGTGTTCAGAAAGAGAAAGAAGTGGAGGTTATAGGAAAGCTCCTAAGGGTGTTCTTTACCAAGTGCGTGAGATTTCGCATCGTCCTGATTGTATTCTGTTTGCAGGGTTCGTACAGAGTCCTTGAACCCTGGAAAACTCCTTGAAAATTGGAAAACCTTTTCCAGGCCTTGAAAAGTGCTTGAAAATAGAGTTTTGTTAAATAGTCATTGAAAAGTACTTGATTTTTCCAAATTGTTGCCTATACATTTCGTCAGCAGCTTGTCTTATTTAAAAAAAATGCAACCCCCTTTTTTTTCGTCAAATACACATTTTGGGAGAATAAAAGATCGAGTGAAAACGAAAGTAGACGAACTAACTATTACTAGTCACCCGTAGTTGCTTCCCTTCCCGGAAGTTGGCAAGGGAAACAACTACCGAATGACTTAATAGTTTGCAGACTTGAAAAACTGAAGTAAGCTTGGTGCTTTGCATTATTTTGAGGAAAATCATGTCCTTGAAAAGCATTTATTTGGTCCTGGAAATGTCCTTGAAAACTCATTGAATTGTATCAGCTCTGCCCTGCAGGAACCCTGTGTTTGTCTTCTTATCGCTGTTGTCAGTAGAAAATATGTACAAAGAACATTCTTGATGTTGTTGCAGGTTGGATGACCTTACAAGTCAGCTTGCAGCTTTGGAGGCAGAACTGAGGCAGTTGCAGGGAGCCGATGAATCGCATTTAGCTGTACGTTGATTTGTGATTCCTACCCCAGTCCCATCCCCCTGTCCATGGTTAAAAAAAAGAAAGAATGTAAATTGGTTTTTTCAATTTTGATATCTGCATAGACTAAAGTGATTTAGACATGTGCAACATACGCATCAAAAGGTTGTTAAATATCATGAGTCAGGACTATGGCCTGCTATGCTAACGAGATGTTGATGTCAATTATACCACCCCCCGCGGGTTAGGGGGAAGAATTTACCCGATGCTCCCCAGCATGTCGTAAGAGGCGACTAACGGATTCTGTTTCTCCTTTTACCCTTGTTAAGTGTTTCTTGTATAGAATATAGTCAATGTTTGTAAAGATTTTAGTCAAGCAGTATGTAAGAAATGTTAAGTCCTTTGTACTGGTAACTTGCATTCTCCCAGTAAGGTAATATATTGTACAACGTTGCAAGCCCCTGGAGCAATTTTTTGATTAGTGCTTTTGTGAACAAGAAACAATTGACAAGTGGCTCTATCCCATCTCCCCCCTTTCCCCGTCGCGATATAACCTTCGTGGTTGAAAACGACGTTAAACACCAAATAAAGAAAGAAAGTCAATTCTGCCTAAACAGGGTGAGATTACGGAAGTGAGTGAAAGAATGCGACAGCTGACGAGGGACATCAATGCCATCAACCAACAAGGGTCCGGCCTTAACACAGAACTCAATGGCCTTCGTAGAGAAATCCAAGGTGAGTGGTGAAACTATATTGTGACAGTGGAACCCCCCTGTTAAGACCTCAACAAATCTGAGAAAATCAGGTCTTGGAATGGAGGGAGTCTTAAATGGCGGGTAACATTACAGAGGTTATCAACAGAACATCTGGTCTTGGGATGAAGGGAGTCTTAAATGGCGGGTAACATTACAGAGGTTATCAACAGAAAATCAGGTCTTGGAATGGAGGGAGTCTTAAATGGCGGGTAACATTACAGAGGTTATCAACAGAAAATCAGGTCTTGGAATGGAGGGAGTCTTAAATGGCGGGTAACATTACAGAGGTTATCAACAGAACATCTGGTCTTGGAATGGAGGGAGTCTTAAATGGCGGGTAACATTACAGAGGTTATCAACAGAACATCTGGTCTTGGGATGGAGGGAGTCTTAAATGGCGGGTAACATTACAGAGGTTATCAACAGAACATCTGAGAGAAGAGAATCTTAAAAGGGGGGGTCTTAAAAAGGGGGTTCCACTGTATTGCGAAAGACACATGAGGTCATTTGGGACTCGTCTTTGATCCAGCAGCATTATTTACTTGTCTTGTCAAAATATTTGGACCTATTGCTGCTCTGAAATTGACATGATAGCTTTTCATGATTGCATTTCTTTCAGAGTTGCGGGGATGGAAGCCTCTATCCAGTAACAGGAATTCTTGATTTGCAAGATTATCTCCTTACAATGACAGATTTACTGAATGTCAAATTCTAGATGGGAAATGTTAGAAAAAACACACAAAAACTCTATCTTGTATTTCCTGATTTTGAAAATTTTCAGCTGTAGTCCCTTGAATTGTATTTGATCTGTTCGTAATGTGGGTCACTTTTGACCAAAGCGTGTTGTTTTTGTGTATTTGTTTTGGGAGTATAATCTGAAAGTTACCTCTCTGGTCAGTGTAATCAATAATTGCATGGGGTGTTGTGTAAACAGGTACTGAATTTAGACAGAAAAAAATAGATCCCATGAAAATCAATTCTTTGGTAAGGATGACTAGTAGTACTAGTAGTAAAACTAAATTGTAATAGTTCAGTGACTTCTCTATTGTGTTAATACATGTAAGGAAAAACTGTCAGACGCAATCAAAGTAATTACAACTCACTTTTTGAAAATTTTTGTTCCCGGTACTTTTAAATAATAACTGGTGAAATATTTCCCCAAAACAAAATTGGGTTGACAAGAACACTTGGTATACTAAAGTCGCTGTATACCTTTTAGTTTTATTTGAACCATTCAAATTTCAGACAAATTGTCCACACCTGTAGTTCCAGTTGGCACATAACATTTGCATAGGTAGGTAAAGTCAGTGTAATACAAGACCAGCACGGTGGCCTAGTGGTTAGGCGTCCGCCCCGTGATCGGGAGCTCGTAGGTTCGAACCCCGGCCGGGTCATACCTAAGACTTTAAAATTGGCCATCTAGTGGCTGCTCCGCCTGGCGTCTGGCATAATGGGGTTAGTGCTAGGACTGGTTGGTCCGGTGTCAGAATAATGTGACTGGGTGAGACATGAAGCCTGTGCTGCGACTTCTGTCTTGTGTGTGGCGCACGTTATATGTCAAAGCAGCACCGCCCTGATATGGCCCTTCGTGGTCGGCTGGGCGTTAAGCAAACAAACAAACCAACAAACAAAAGTGTAATACAGTGGTACCTGTGTTTTAAGATCTCCTCAATATGATAAATGCAGGTCTTAAAATGGAGTGTCTTAAAACAGATTCCACTTTATTTGTTTTATCAAACAGATGCGCAGCAAGAACTGCGTAGGATCCAGGACATGGGAAACCAAAGACTAGAGCAGCTTCGTCGCCGTCACAAACACACCTACGATGCTGTCATGTGGCTGCGGCAGAACAGGAACAAGTTCAAGGCGACCATTCATGAACCCATGATCCTGTGTGTGAGTACCATTGCTGTTTTTGGCTTGAATGATCAAGAAAGTTTCATAAAGGAAGTGCGTGAATGAGAGCTAGAAAACTGTGAGGTGTTCAATCAATCAATATGAGGCTTATATCGTGCGTATTCCGTGGGTACAGTTCTAAGCGCAGGGATTTATTTTTATTTTTTTATTTTTTTATTTTATGCAATTTATATTGCGCACATATTCACGGGATTTATTTATGCCGTTTGAGATGGAAATTTTTTACACAATACATCACGCATTCACATCGGCCAGCAGATCGCAGCCATTTCGGCGCATATCCTACTTTTCACGGCCTATTATTCCAAGTCACACGGGTATTTTGGTGGACATTTTTATCTATGCCTATACAATTTTGCCAGGAAAGACCCTTTTGTCAATCGTGGGATCTTTAACGTGCACACCCCAATGTAGTGTACAACGAAGGGACCTCGGTTTTTCGTCACATCCGAAAGACTAGCACTTGAACCCACCACCTAGGTTGGGAAAGGGGGGGAGAAAATTGCTAACGCCCTGACCCAGGGTCGAACTCGCAACCTCTCGCTTCCGAGCGCAAGTGCGTTACCACTCGGCCACCCAGACCACGAGGTGTTGGTGTCACTTTTGGATTTTGAAAGGGTGTTAGTTATTGCTTGTGTGCTTCTGCTCTTTTTACACTCAACGTCATGTGCCTGCAAGCATTCTCACACTAAAGCATACATGCATGTACACACACAAGCACATCTTTCTCTATTCATCACATCATGTTCTTTTACCAAGTGAAGTGGAAATACAGTGTAGCCCCCTTTTTAAGACTCCCCAATTACATTTAGACTTCTCTTTTTTAAGACCTTGATTTTTCACCTTTTCTGTTCTTAACCTCCGTCAATTTAACTTTATCTGAAGACTCCTTCCGGGGCGGGGATGTAGCTCAGTCGGTAGCGCGCTGGATTTGTATCCAGTTGGCCGCTGTCAGCGTGAGTTCGTCCCCACGTTCGGCGAGAGATTTATTTCTCAGAGTCAACTTTGTGTGCAGACTCTCCTCGGTGTCCGAACACCCCCGTGTGTACACACGCAAAGCACAAGACCAAGTGCGCACGAAAAAGATCCTGTAATCCATGTCAGAGTTCGGTGGGTTATAGAAACACGAAAATACCCAGCATGCTTTCTCCGAAAACGGCGTATGGCTGCCTAAATGGCGGGGTAAAAAACGGTCATACACGTAAAATTCCACTCGTGCAAAAAAACACGAGTGTACGTGGGAGTTTCAGCCCACGAACGCGGAAGAAGAAGAAGAAGAAGACTCCTTCCTTTTGAAGACCAGATTTTCCCAGATTTATGGAGGTCTCAAAAAGGGGGTTACCATTGTACAGAAATATATTCAGTTTTGTTCTCAGTGGATAATTGTTCCTTTTTCAGCTTCAAGTTAACATGCCAGAGCACGCCAAGTTTGTGGAGATGCAGATTTCTGCCAGCGACATGAGAACCTTTGTCTGTGAAGATCCCGACGACCTTGAACTGTTCATGAAGGTCATGAAAGATGAGCAGCGTTTGAAGGTCAATGCGGCCTTGGTTCCTGCTCAGCCTTTGTCATCCTTCCGTCCAGACTACCCCATTGACAGAATTAGGTAAAACTAAAAGCTGTTTGATTGCAAAAATAATGTCAGGTGCAAAATGCGTGTGTGTTGATCAGTTAGGATTGTAATGACGTCCACTGTTCATATACAATGTACCTGGATCATAGTGAGTGCCGTTGGCTTCGCGCTTAAAGAGCTTTTGTGTGCTCAGCAATTTGTTTTCAATAAAGTGATGCCTGTGCAAATGGTTCCATTGTTCAAACAAAGGTTGAAGGAGCTATAGACAGTCTTAAGTGGAGGTGGTAGAATGTGACATCAGGGATTGTCTTTATCAGCAGTTTTCAAATCTCTAACAGTTCAATTTTTTTTAACCATAGGTTCAATAAAACAGTAGACAGAAGAATGTGACCTTAGAGATTGTGGTAACTGGCAGTTTACAATATATTTTCAGTTGAAATCGCACTGGAAATAGAATTGGTAACCAGTTTATATCTGACTTGAAAATTGCACTGTGAAAAATGCGTCAAACACAATGTTGTGGGACCAGAGTCAGTATTTCTATATGTAAAGAAATACTGGTTTGGAAAATACATGACATGCATATTAAGGCTGGAGAACACTTTGGAGGCCCAATTTCAAAGTGATTAGGTAGTTTTAAAAGTTACTTTTTCTGTTAGTTCAATGTTTGCTTTATCAGGAAAATACAAAATATAAAGGGCTTAACGCGCAAAATTTTAAGATAACGACTGAAGTTTAAGCATAGGTATCAGATTTTTTCACGCAAACACTACTGAATAAGTTGCAATATTGTATTGTGAAAATGTAAACAAAATAACAATCAGATGATCACAAACTGAAGAAGAGAAATAGGGAAGCAAAATAGAACATTAAACGTAGTGATTTTACTTGTGAATTCGGAAAATAATCCTTTTGTATCCATTTTGAAGCTCAATTTGAAGCATGGAACACCAACAAACATTGATTAAAAGTGTTAAAGTGATTACAGTGTTCAGAAATAGTGTTAGATACCAAGTTGAGTTATCCCTCTTTACCAATTTAAAAAAAAATACACCTTAACGCGCAAAATTTTGAACTGTGATGCTTTTACTACCCCCAGCCCCTTCCCATTTGTCAGAAAAGAGTGCATATTATCTTCCAAAAAGAAAAGCAGGGTAGTCAGATGATCAAAAACTTAAGAAGAGAAAGAGGGAAGCAAAATAGAACATCCAACATAATGATTTATTGACTCACATGCGAAGCAAAAGTGAGTCTATGTACTCACCCGAGTCGTCCGTCCGTCCGTCCGGACGTCCGTCCGGACGTCCGTCCGGACGTCCGTCCGTCCGGAAAACTTTAACGTTGGATATTTCTTGGACACTATTCAGTCTATCAGTACCAAATTTGGCAAGATGGTGTATGATGACAAGGCCCCAAAAAACATACATAGCATCTTGACCTTGCTTCAAGGTCAAGGTCGCAGGGGCCATAAATGTTGCCTAAAAAACAGCTATTTTTCACATTTTTCCCATTTTCTCTGAAGTTTTTGAGATTCAATACCTCACCTATATATGATATATAGGGCAAAGTAAGCCCCATCTTTTGATACCAGTTTGGTTTACCTTGCTTCAAGGTCAAGGTCACAGGAGCTCTTCAAAGTTGGATTGTATACATATTTTGAAGTGACCTTGACCCTGAACTATGGAAGATAACTGTTTCAAACTTAAAAATTATGTGGGGCACATGTTATGCTTTCATCATGAGACACATTTGGTCACATATGATCAAGGTCAAGGTCACTTTGACCCTTATGAAATGTGACCAAAATAAGGTAGTGAACCACTAAAAGTGACCATATCTCATGGTAGAAAGAGCCAATAAGCACCATTGTACTTCCTATGTCTTGAATTAACAGCTTTGTGTTGCATGACCTTGGATGACCTTGACCTTGGGTCAAGGTCACATGTATTTTGGTAGGAAAAATGTGTAAAGCATGTGAGTCGTATGGGCTTTGCCCTTCTTGTCTTGTGAATTATGAGAAAACTATTTTTTTTACCCATTTGTGAAGCTTAATTTGAAACTTGGAACACAGACAAACATATATTAAAAGTGTTAAAGTGATTACAGTGTTCAGAAATAGTGTTAGATACCAAGTTGAGTTATCCCTCTTTACCACTGTTAAAAGAAATACACCTCTTGTCGCGCAAAATCTTGAATTGTGATACTTTTACTTCCCCCACCCCCTACCCATTTTTTCAGAAAAGAGTGCATAATTATTATCTACCAAATAGAAAAGCAGGGTAGTCAGATGATCAAAAAATTCAGAACAGAAATAGGGAAGCAAAATAGAACATCCAACATAGTGATTTAACTGGTGAATTCTAAAAAAAACCCACTTTTTTACTCATTTTATTAGCTTAATTTAAAGCTTGGAACTGAAGACAGAAAAAAACAATTAAAAGCGCTAAAGTGGTTACAGTGTTCAGAAATAGTGTTTGATACCAAGTTGAGTTATCCCTCTTCATCACAGTTATAAAAAAAACACCTCTTGTCGCGCAAAATCTTGAACTGTGATGCTTTTACTACCCCCACCCCCTACCCATTTTTCAGAAAAGAGTGCATATTATCTTTCAAATAGAAAAGCAGGGTAGTCAGATGATCAAAAACTTAAAGAAGAGAAAGAGGGAAGCAAAATAGAACATCCAACATAATGATTTAACTTGTGAATTATTAAAAAACCATTTTTTTTACCCATTTTTGAAGCTTAATTTGAAACTTGGAACACAGACAAACATAAATTAAAAGTGTTAAAGTGATTACAGTGTTCAGAAATAGTGTTAGATACCAAGTTGAGTTATCCCTCTTTACCAATTTAAAAAAAAAAAAAACTCTTAACGTGCAAAATTTTGAACTGTGTTGCTTTTACTACCCCCACCCCCTTACCATTTTTCAGAAAAGAGTGCATATTATCTTCCAAATAGAAAAGCAGGGTAGTCAGATGATCAAAAACTTAAGAAGAGAAAGAGGGAAGCAAAATAGAACATCCAACATAATGATTTAACTTGTGAATTATGAGAAAACTATTTTTTTACCCATTTTTGAAGCTTAATTTAAAACTTGGAACACAAACAAACATAAATTAAAAGTGTTAAAGTGATTACAGTGTTCAGAAATAGTGTTAGATACCAAGTTGAGTTATCCCTCTTTACTACTGTTAAAAGAAATACACCTCTTGTCGGCCAAAATCTTGAACTGTGATACTTTTATTTCCCCCACCCCCTACCCATTTTTTTCAGAAAAGAGTGCATATTATCTACCAAATAGAAAAGCAGGGTAGTCAGATGATCAAAAACTGAAGAACAGAAATAGGGAAGCAAAATAGAACATCCAACATAGTGATTTAACTGGTGAATTCTGAAAAAAAACCCACTTTTTTACTCATTTTTGAGTCACTTGAGAAAAAGTGACTCTATGTAATCGGTCAGTGTTAGTCTGTCCGGCCGGCCGGCCGGCCGTCCATCCGGCCGGCCGTCCGTAGACACCACCTTAACGTTGGACTTTTCTCGGAAACTATCAAAGCGATCGGGCTCATATTTTGTTTAGTCGTGACCTCCAATGACCTCTACACTTTAACGATGGTTTCGTTGACCTTTGACCTTTTTCAAGGTCACAGGTCAGCGTCAAAGGAAAAATTAGACATTTTATATCTTTGACAAAGTTCATCGGATGTGATTGAAACTTTGTAGGATTATTCTTTACATCAAAGTATTTACATCTGTAGCCTTTTACGAACGTTATCAGAAAAACAAGGGAGATAACTAGCCTTTTCTGTTCGGCAACACACAACTTAACGTTGGGCTTTTCTCGGAAACTATAAAAGTGACCGGGCTCAAATTTTATGTGAACGTGACTCCCAGTGACCTCTACACTTTGACGTCTGCTTTGGTGACCTTTGACCTTTTTCAAGGTCACAGGTATGTCTTGAAGGAAAAATTGCCTCATATAATATTCAGAACTGCGAAAGTGACTCGATCGAGCGTTTGCTCTTCTTGTATTAGCTAAATTTTAAAGCTTGGAAGACAGAGAGAAAAAAAATGAAAGTGCTAAAGTGGTTACAGTGTTCAGAAATAGTGTTTGGTACCAAGTTGAGTTATCCCTCTTCATCACAGTTAAAAGAAACACACCTCTTGTCGCGCAAAATCTTGAACTGTGATCCTTTTACTACCCCCGCCCTCTACCCATTTGAACAGAAAAGAGTGCATAATTTAATTATTTGTATTCTCTTCCAATTAGAAAAATAAGTAAAAGCAACTGGACATTTTTAAAATACATCTTTTCTGTCAGTCCAAGGATTGCTTAGTCCATTAAAAACAAACAGACTAGGATTTAACGCACCCATTTTAAGAAAAAGTTAACATGATAATTGATATAATTATCAGACTTTTTTTATGCAATTACTACTGAAGATTCCAGACCAGGTAAAACAATCATTTTATATCCTTTGTCACATTTTTTTTATTTTTTATAAATCTATCTATAGCGAGTCTTGTCTCTTTGTGTCATTTAGTTATTTTCAAGAATTCTATCCTGGCAACAACAACAACAAAAACACCTACCTACCTACCCTATTTTTTTTAGCCATGTTAATAGAAACAGACAATTTATTTGTTTTGGCCTAAAGATCTTGAAACATTTGTTTTAATAGAGAAATAACAAGTACAGCCATTAGCTGTGTCACTCGAATTTCTTTGTCAGGCTGAAACTTAGCTGTTGCGTTGGTGTCTGCTGTGTGTATCTGGGTCCAAAGCAACTTTCACATTCTCATCTACACACTCACGTTACACAAGTATATATATATATATATATACAATTCCACCCACAGAGGCGTTCGGGGATGGGGGTCTCGCACTCGGGCGAATCACACCACAAAATACAAAGTATAACGTACACAGATTTTACTATTGAACCAAAAAGCAAATTAAATCATGAATAAATCAATCAAGCAAAACTTCCACACAATGACACACTCACTCTCGGTTCACACTGAGCTCTGGACGTGCACACTTGGCAGCACGTATACCGTTCCGGCACCGTTTGTCTTCCTGCAAGTCCAGCATAGGCACACGATTGTCCAAGAATCACAATAATCCTCGTGAATGTCACAGCAGGCATAGTAGAAAAGTCCAAAAGGGTGCGTTGATGGTGGTAATCCGGTGTACACACACACACACACACACACACACACTCCGGTTTGGTAAGTTACCTGATAAATAATGTAGCCTGTGGATTTAACGGGGAGACTGGTCAGACAGGAAGAGCATTTCACATTTCCGATGTTCAGCGATAAACTTGTTTTCTTCGAGAGTTCGATCTTCGTGCGATTCTGGCGCGTTGTCACCAAGAACGTAAAAAAAAAACCAGGATATCATCATGATGCCTCTCTACAAAAACCAGGCAGTCTAGGAACTCTTCATCTAAAGTCAGTCAGTATTAGCCCCTCAACACAATCCTCATCTTGTCCCATAGTGATTTCTGCCGCCAAAGAACGTGTGGTTCTTAACTCACAAGACGGATTTGTCGTCTTCCATTGCGAAATTCAGATCTACCCCAACTACGTGCATTGATCTGAGCAATAAAATGTAGATGCGATAATCTGCAAACATCTCTTCAACACAATCTACATCTTGTCCCATCTGTCGGCAAAGAACATGTGGTTCTCAGCACACAAGACCGATTTGTCATCTTTCAGAAATTCAGATCTGCCCCAAGTACGTGCAATAAAATGTAGAAGCGATAATCTGGAAAAAAATCTTTTCGCGTGAACGCTGCCACGTTGTCATCAGTCCGATGTCTTTTATCCAGAGCAGGGATGAACACACTTTTTCATCAGTAGTTTGTTATGTTTATCCGCAGACTGCTTTCCATTACTTGTCGTCTGTTTTAGCTTGACTCGTGGGGTTCTTCAGCAAGGCAAAAAGTGCTTGTTTACTGACACGTTCTCACGCACGACATGTCGTAAATGCAAGTTCTAACGATTGTTTTTTATTGCACTGATAGAGAATGTCGATATTTGTAAACGTCTGCCATTTCCTAATGTTTATTTCATTATTTTGCATACGGATATGGCTAGTAAGTGGATAATCTGTTACGACACGAAACGCGTTCTAAATCCGGGAAGGGAGGCTACTCCAACGTAGAAGGGAGGCTACTCCAACGTACTTTCCAAAGTGTGCTCCAGGCTTAACATGTGGTTTTATGGTGACTGAATTACTGACATATTTGTATCTTGTTTTGCAGGAATTACGGGTTTTTCAGCTACGTGAAAGACCTGTTCCAGTGTCCAGAAGCTGTGATGAGGTACGTGTGCGTCCTGTACAATGTTCACAGGGTCCCCGTGGGAGACGCAACCGCTCACAGAAACGTGGAGAAGATCATCCGTGACCACCCAGAGTTGAGAGTCTTCTACACCTCTCATGTGCAGGTAAGAGCATCAGAGAAAGGCAGCTGTATGAAAGTGTGCAGAGGTGTCAACCGTTCAGTCTTTGGCATACAGTGGAACACCACCCCCCCCCTCCCCCGGCCCCCCCTCCTTTTAAGACCTTCATAATTCACATCATAAATCCTTTCAAGACCTTCACACTTTATTATAATTCGAAGAAATTCAGGTCTTCATAAGAAGGGAATCTTAAAATGAGGGTAAATTTAAATCTAAATGAAAACAAGTCGCGTAAGGCGAAAATACAATATTTAGTCAAGTAGCTGTCGAACTCACAGAATGAAACTGAACGCAACGCAACGCAGCAAGACCGTATACTCGTAGCATCGTCACTCCACCGCCCCTGGCAAAGGCAGTGCCCGTGGAATTGACAAGAAGAGCGGAGTATTCGTTGCGCTGAGAAGGATAGCACGCTTTTCTGTACCTCTCTTCGTTTTAACTTTCTGAGCGTGTTTTTAATCCAAACATATCATATCTATATATTTTTGGAATCAGGAACCGACAAGGAATAAGATGAAAGTGTTTTTAAATTGATTTGGAAAAAAAAAATTTGATAATAATTTTTATATATTTAATTTTCAGAGCTTGTTTTTAATCCGAATATAACATATGTATATGTTTTTGGAATCAGCAAATGATGGAGAATAAGATGAACGTAAATTTGGATCGTTTTATAAATTTTTATTTTTTTTTACAATTTTCAGATTTTTAATGACCAAAGTCATTAATTAATTTTTAAGCCACCAAGCTGAAATGCAATACCGAACCCCGGGCTTCGTCGAAGAGTACTTGACCAAAATTTCAACCAATTTGGTTGAAAAATGAGGGCGTGACAGTGCCGCCTCAACTTTCACGAAAAGCCGGATATGACGTCATCAAAGACATTTATCAAAAAAATGAAAAAAACGTTCGGGGATTTCATACCCAGGAACTCTCATGTCAAATTTCATAAAGATCGGTCCAGTAGTTTAGTCTGAATCGCTCTACACACACACACACACACACGCACGCACACACATACGCACATACACCACGACCCTCGTTTCGATTCCCCCTCGATGTTAAAATATTTAGTCAAAACTTGACTAAATATAAAAAGCAAGGTCTTAAAAAGGGAATGGGTGTCTTAAAAGGGGGTTCCACTGTACAAATTCTTTTTGATCTCTTGTCCAGCAGAACAGAAAAATGCACACTTACTACCTGATGATTTCACATGAAACTATCTTGACCGAAGGAACAGCTCGCCCGCCTGCTTGAACGGGGGTAAAAATTGTGGTTATCAAAAATTCAACAATTTTCACCCCCGTTCAAGCAGGCGGGCGAGCTGTTCCTTCGGTCAAGATAGTTTCATGTGAAATCATCAGGTAGTAAGTGTGCATTTTTCTGTTCTGCTGGGCAAGAGATCAAAAAGAATTTGTACAAAAAGAACACTAGACTAGAAAAAAAGTAGTATATCAAGTTACAGGCAACATTGGTGAGCTTTCGTGTTGGGATTGTTTCTGTGAATTTTGAAAATACTGAGAGTTGACCAAAAATACTGACAGGTTATTCAAATGATACTGAGGGAAGGGGTTGGGGTCAGTATCACTGACTGTTTCTTTCTTTCTTTATTTGGTGTTTAACGTCGTTTTCAAACACGAAGGTTATATCGCGACGGATCGCTGACTGTGTACTACAAGAAATTAGGAGGGAATGCTGTGAAAGGATGAAAAGTAAAGAAAACGGGGAAGTGTTTTCTTTGAGAAGTTTGGGATAATTTTACTTACAAAAGCTGAGGCTTAACAGTCTAACACTGGCATGATCTTTTGATGTATGAATAATTCAGATTTGTGTTTATTTTGTTTTCAGTATAGTATAAAGAAAAGCAGATATGATGGTGCAACTTCCTCAAGAAACACACCTCTGAGGTAAGATAATAAAAACAGTATACCCGTTTATTTGCTTGTTTGTGGATGAACTCTAGTCAATAGAAATGAGAATATGTTATTTCTACAGATCTGTCTGAAGAACGATCCATGCATCAGCAAGGCTGATTTTTATTTGCCATGTGGATTTCAGAGCTGCCAACTGCTACGCTTTCAGCATAGCATGTTTTAAGACAAATTGCTACGCTGTTACGCCAAGCTTAGAAGTGCTACGCTCAAACAAATAATCACAAGCATGCAACAGTTTGCTCTGTCTTGTGAGTCCTGGTACTCATTTCTCATTCTCACTCCTCGTTCGGGTCAGAATTTGTGCCATAAAACATTGTCCACGCTGAAAAGTGGCACACTTAAGGTTTCACAAGGGTTGGCAGGTCAGGTGATCTAATGAGAGGGAGAATAGATGTTATGGCAGTCGATGGCTTGATCATGCACACAGTCTGAAGCAAACTTGTTGTGTTATTTGTCTTGTCAGGGATGTTCAGTTCTTCGGCACCTCCATAGACAGACAGAGGGAGCAGGGTCTTCTTCAAGACATTCAGGTAAAACTCCATCACTGTTAAAATGTTTTAATAATAAATAATAATGATACGAGAATTTATAACGCGCACATATCTCACCACAAGGCGACTATAGGCGCACTCATACACAATCTTTCACATTAACAACTCAAGCATACTATACACTAACGCATAAATTGCACGAAGATGACAAGGCAACAACACAAACAGAGACACGGCACTCAAAAAGTAAGCATGAAAAAGAAAAGAAAATGTCAAACAATAATTATGTGCATGGCTATTTACAACTGATCTGATTTACTGGCTTGCGGGTGAGATGGGGGGGGGGGGGGGGGGGGATGTAGCGGGGCACTGTAGTCTGAGGATTATTTAGGGAAACAACATATTTAAAAAGTCCGTTGGTGCTGTGAAAGGTGTGAGATAATTTATTCAGACCAGGTGATAGAGAATTATTGTTTTTCTTTTACCATGTTTCTTTTCCTAATTTCCTTGGTCCTTCATACCTTTTTGTGTGTGTGTGTGTGTGTGTAAACTATTCTGATATTTCTTAGCTTTAGCTTCTTAGCTTTAGCTAACAGTACCAGTTGTGAACAACGAATAATATAGATTTCTCTCAGAATGTTAACATAACTGCAGATTTTAAGATCATTTTGTTACTCTCCCAGTTTCTTAGGTCTGGTATGCTTTTCGTACCACATTATTTTGTGTTTTTTTCTGCAATTTCATACTTTTTAGTTTAGTTTATAGCTTAATTTTATAAGATGAAAAAAAGTGATGCATACTGTTAAATTTTTCTCGCAGACTTTGCAAAGATCTCTGGAAGACAAGGAAAACGGTTACAGAGACTTGCAGCGGCAACAACAGGAGAAGGAAAGGGAACTGAACGTTCTGAGGGAGCGCAAGGTAGATAACTTGTGCAGACCCATGTTTTGATGCAAGGATGTTTTGTTCTCCCATGTCTGTTTATTGTGAATGTTGTGATATTGTTATGGCCCCAGAATAGATAGCATGTGGATGTCAATGTGTTTGACGCGGAGATGTTTTGTTCTGTTGTCTGTGTATATTGTGAATGTTGTGATATTGTTATGGCCCCAGAATTGATAGTATGTGGATGTCAATGTGTTTGACGCGGAGATGTTTTGTTCTGTTGTCTGTGTATATTGTGAATGTTGTGATATTGTTATGGCCCCAGAATAGATAGCATGTGGATGTCAATGTGTTTGACGCGGAGATGTTTTGTTCTGTTGTCTGTGTATATTGTGAATGTTGTGATATTGTTATGGCCCCAGAATAGATAGCATGTGGATGTCAATGTGTTTGACGCGGAGATGTTTTGTTCTGTTGTCTGTGTATATTGTGAATGTTGTGATATTGTTATGGCCCCAGAATTGATAGCATGTGGATGTCAATATGTTTGACGCGGAAATGTTTTGGTTTCCAATGTCTGCCTATGTTGCAGGGTTAAACACCTTTTCGCTTTTTCGCCGGAAATCCGGTTTTTGAAAACTTAAAACCGGAAAATCCAGTTTCTAAAAAAAAAATAAAAAATTGGGAGCTGCACGGTTGATCCAACTTTTGCTGTTAATCATATCCACAGGAAGAGCTCTCGTGTAAACGGAGGCGATAAGATTAGCGTCACTTGCCGCCATATATTGCATTTTTACATACACGTGTGAACTTCGAAAATTTACCGTGTCTATGCGATCGGAAAGGACATATATACTAGCATGCGTTGGCCCTGCATGGCCCCTGGCCTTGCAGGTTTTTCACCTTTTTTGGTGTTAGCCCTGATGTTTTGAATGTTATGATATTCAGGGTCTAGCACTGTATCATGTATGCAAACCTGCATATTTATATAACAGAGCTTGCATATGTTTTGTGAAGAGATGGGCTCTTGAGATCTAATATCTTTAAATTGACATTTCAGAAAGAACTGTCTCGCCAGAAAGATCAGAAGAAGCGCCTTGAGCAGCAGATTCAAACAAAGCAGGAAAGGTAACTGTGAGAGAGAGTGTTTGTGTGTGTGTGTGTGTGTGTTCACTTTTCCTTTTTCTGTTTTTGAGTCACTTGAGAAAAAGTGACTCTATGTAATCGGTCAGTGTTAGTCTGTCCGGCCGGCCGGCCATCCAGCCGGCCGTCCGGCCGGCCGTCCGGCCGGCCGGCCGTAGACACCACCTTAACGTTGGACTTTTCTCGGAAACTATCAAAGCGATCGGGCTCATATTTTGTTTAGTCGTGACCTCCAATGACCTCTACACTTTAACGATGGTTTCGTTGACCTTTGACCTTTTTCAAGGTCACAGGTCAGCGTCAAAGGAAAAATTAGACATTTTATATCTTTTCTCGGAAACTATCAAAGCGATCGGGCTCATATTTTGTTTAGTCGTGACCTCCAATGACCTCTACACTTTAACGATGGTTTCGTTGACCTTTGACCTTTTTCAAGGTCACAGGTCAGCGTCAAAGGAAAAATTAGACATTTTATATCTTTGACAAAGTTCATCGGATGTGATTGAAACTTTGTAGGATTATTCTTTACATCAAAGTATTTACATCTGTAGCCTTTTACGAACGTTATCAGAAAAACAAGGGAGATAACTAGCCTTTTCTGTTCGGCAACACACAACTTAACGTTGGGCTTTTCTCGGAAACTATAAAAGTGACCGGGCTCAAATTTTATGTGAACGTGACTCATTGTGTTGTGAATAGCAATTTCTTCCTGTCCATCTGATGCCTCATATAATATTCAGAACTGCGAAAGTGACTCGATCGAGCGTTTGCTCTTCTTGTTAATTTAAACTAGCATTTGGTTTAATAGGTATATTGCTGATGTTGGACTAAATGAAAAATTGAAATCTACCAAGCACTGAATGCTTTAATTACAAAGAAGCAAATTGTTTTTATAGTCACAAATTTATGATGACGTCATCCACCCAAATGTACCTTATTTTGATAATCAAACATGGTTCTTGATCTTTGGGTTAATGTGACAGACATCAGGTCTTCTTCTTCTTCAGCGTTACTAGATCAGGCCTCAGATTTGCATCAGGTCTGAAAACTGGTGCTTTTGCTCATGAGAACTTCCTTTATTAGGTTTCTCAACTTGTGTGCAAAGACAATTTCTCCATACCTGAAAAGAGATGTTCAGAAGTCGATTTTGCTGCAAATGTCTGCTATGAGGTGTGGTACACCACTCCACTGCTGTCAGTGTCATACTGTGAACATAGAAAACTCCTGTACACTTGTGGACATAGCAAACTCCTGTACACTTGTGGACATAGCAAACTCCTGTACACTTGTGGACATAGCCAACTCCAGTACACTTGTGGACATAGCAAACTCCTGTACACTTGTGGACATAGCAAACTCCTGTACACTTGTGGACATAGCAAACTCCTGTACACTTGTGGACATAGCAAACTCCTGTACACTTGTGGACATAGCAAACTCCTGTACACTTGTAGACCTAGCAAACTCCTGTACACTTGAAGTCTATTATCACTTTAACAGTGATAGCGGTATGACCGTCTGTTGATATCAATTCCAATACTTTGAGAATTTGTACTCAATTGCAGGTTAAATACCTCAAATTTCCAGTATACGTATTCTGTGTCTCGGTGATATAACGGCTAGTCTGCAGTTGTTTCCCTTTGACCACAAGTGCAGTACCTATGCGCTATCGCGGTTCCATGGCTACAGTAGTCATGCGCACGGGAAAAAAAGTCATGAAAAGAGGAGCTTCCATTTGGTTTCTGAATAAATGACAGTTGCACCTTACCCTTTGTCTCTGTTGGTTTGTCTGCAATACATACCTTGTTTTTATATTACACAGCATCTTGTTTTCATATTACACAGCGTTTTGTTTTATATTACACAGTATCTTGTTTTCATATTACACAGCGTTTTGTTTTATATTACACAGCATCTTGTTTTCATATTACACAGCGTTTTGTTTTATATTACACAGTATCTTGTTTTCATATTACACAGCGTTTTGTTTTATATTACACAGTATCTTGTTTTCATATTACACAGCGTTTTGTTTTATATTACACAGCATCTTGTTTTCATATTACACAGCGTTTTGTTTTATATTACACAGTATCTTGTTTTCATATTACACAGCGTTTTGTTTTATATTACACAGTATCTTGTTTTCATATTACACAGCGTTTTGTTTTATATTACACAGTATCTTGTTTTCATGTTACACAGCGATTTGTTTTATCTTACACAGTATCTTGTTCATATTACACAGCATCTTGTTTTTATATGACACAGTATCAGGAGAGTGGAGGGTGAAGCAATAGACATGGAGGCGGAGGAGAGAGTGATGACGACAAAGATCAGCGAGATCATCGCCAAGAAGTGTGAGAACCTGGCCACCATGCATAAGCACACTCAGGTTGGTCAGACTGTTTGTTGCAGGTGTTGTCGTGGTAATCATTGCTGAAATAAGATTTGTAGCTCTAGACTTTGCCTGCCAAGTTAGCGTATACAATCATACAAATATGAATGTTTTGTACAAGGTTTACTTTTGGATTGGAATGACATCACTGCAGCTTGGAGGATGATGATTTTGCACTGGGCGCATCTTTTGGGGCCATCCTGTATACCAACTTTTCGGAGATTTTCATGCCACATGTACCAGTAATGCCTGTCTTACACTGTGCCGAATATCCTTGCGAATATGAACATGTTGTATTCGGCAACAAAAAAAAGACGAATGGACGGGACAAAATACTGAAAATTCGAAGCCTTACAAGATACAAGATACAAGATACAAGAAATTTTATTGTCCTCATCAATACAAGGAAATTTGGCATGTGTGTGGCAAGACATAATACACTGATACATAGACATTTACAAAGCAACAACTGAAGTTCAATATCAACACACCCTTACGCACACATACCCACTACTTCAGACACACAGGCTACATGTGCCCCTCGGACGTACGCAACCCACAATTCACCCAGCCATACAACTCCACATGCACTTATTCATGCAGCACTCTAGCGCCCGGCCATGCACAACTCACACACTGGAACCCTCGTACGGCTACATATGACACCCGCACAAACATTACAGCCTCAAACATCGTACTAAATCTACAACTAACAAGCATACATCCACTATCAAACACCGAATACATCATCACACATTACATCATAACATATTGCATTATAACACACGCACAAACATTACAACATCAAACATCGTACTATAATCTACAACTAACAAACAATCATACACTATCAAACACCAAATATATCATCGTACATTAAATTACATCATACCCCCCCACCCCACCATACATTCACAATCGACACAGAATACATCATCATACATATACATTACATCATAACCCCCATACATGCGCAATCAACACATAGTACATCATCATACATTACATTACAACATAACCCCCCCCCCATCATACAAAGTAAACAGACGTCAACATTCCACTCTTACCCCCCCCCCCCCCCCCCGCCAATCACACGTCCTCTACTCTACCATCGCTCACACCTACTAAACATCACCCATAGTCCTCCAAGTCACAGTTCACAGCACTCATTGTCCTTCCGCAGTCACAGTTCACATCACCCATAGTCCTCACATCACAGTTCACATCACCCATAGTCCTCACAGTCACATTTTACAGCACTCAAGTCTATCTAGCATACTGTCACATTCACAGGGACTGGTTGTAGAGTCGTACAGCCATCGGGAGGAACGAGTCCCTCATCCGGTTCGTCCTGGCCCGCCAGCACCTCAAACGGCGTGATGACTCACGCGTGGGCTCGCACGATGCGAGCGCCTGGTGCAGAGGGTGGCGGTCGTCAGAGCGGATCATGCTCAGCTTCTTCAGCGCCACACTCGGGAATCGAGTGCTGAGAGGCTGAAGCTCAGAGCCAATGATGGAGCCTGCTCTCTTCACAATCTTCTCCAACCTTTCCATGTCGCCTTTCTTTGCACTGCTGTGGTAGCAGAGCTGGTTGAAGGAGACGACACTCTGAATAGTCGCCTGGTAGAAGAGGTGGAGGATCTGTGGGTCGACGTGGAACTGCCGCAGCTTCCTCAGGAAGAAGAGCCTCTGGTTTGCCCGCTTGCACACGGCGTCCACGTTTGGCGACCAGTCGAGCTGGTTGTCGATGATGGTGCCCAGATACTTGTAGGTATCCACCATCTCGACTGGTTCGCCCTTGATGATGATGGGGTCGACGGCGGACTTGGTTCGTCGGAAGTCCATGATGAGTTCCTTCGTCTTGCTCACGTTGAGCTCCAGGAAGTTGTCGTCGCACCACTGCACCAGCTCCTCCACTGCGTGTCTGTACGCCGATTCGTCGTTCTTCAGGATGAGACCTGACAGGGATGTGTCGTCTGCAAACTTCAGCAGCAGGTTGACAAGATCCCTGAGGCGACAGTCGGCGGTGTACAGCGTGAAGAGCGTGGGAGACAGCACGCAGCCTTGGGGGGCGCCTGTATTGGTGGCGACAGCCTCGGACAAGACTTGTCCAATACGGACCCGCTGGGTTCGCTTCGTAAGGAAGCTGAAGACCCAACTGATCAGCACTGGATTGACGTCGAACTCCAGCAGCTTCCTCATCATGAGATGAGGCTGGATGGTGTTGAAGGCGCTGCTGAAGTCGATGAACAGGACCCTGGCGTAAGAGGAGGGCTTCTCCAGGTGGGCGGAGACGTTGTGGACGAGGGTCAGGATCGCATCTTCAGTACTCCGGTTGCGGGTGTATGCAAACTGAAGAGGATCCTGATGGTCCTCTGTCTCCAACCTCAGCCTCCGAAGGACCAACTTCTCAGCGCACTTGAAGGGGATGGAGGTGAGCGCTACGGGCCTGTAGTCGTTCAATGTCAAGGGATTGGGCTTCTTGGGTACAGGAACAATGATGGAGCTCTTCCAGATTGCAGGGATGGAATGTTCGTCGAGGGACCTCTGGAAGAGCTCGCGGTAGACAGGGGCAAGGGAGTCTCCGCATTCCCGTAGAAGCCTGCCAGTGATGTTGTCTGGGCCTGCGGCACTGCGTGCCTTGACCTTCTTGAAGGTCGACCGGACTTCGTCGGTGGTGATGATGATGGGCGTGGACGGGCGGCTGAGCACCTCCTCCATGACTTTCCGTTGTTCTTCGCTGAAGTCACGCTGATCGAACCGGGCATAGAAAGTGTTCAGCTCTCCTGCCAGCTTCGCCTCATCCGTCGTCTTGAGTGGGACTTTCTTCGGCTTGTAGCCGGTGATGGTCTGGACGTCCTGCCAGTACTGCCTGGAGTTGCCCTCTCTGAAGTTATTCTCCAGCTTGGTTACCGATCATTGCAAATGCATACAAATCCATATACCAATGCCTTGCGGGCGTATTACGAACGTTGCGAGTGGCCCTGCGAATGTTGCGAGTGCTTGCACACATTTGACCAAGAAAGCGATTATGCAATTCGCATTGTTCGTAATACTGCTCTTACACTGTGCCGAATTTCCCTTGCCAATAGAATTCGCCAATAATTCGTAATGATCGGGACATGGTCGCAAGACATTCGTAAATGTTCCTAACCATTCGCCCCCATTCGTCTCTTGTTGCGAATATTAGCAACATGCTTCTAATATTCGCAAGGAAGGCCTATTTGTAAGCCATTCCTAATCATCGTAAAGGTATTTGTAGCGCTCGCAAGGCATTCGCAATGATCGGTACACATTCGCAAGCACTCGTAATCATTCGTAAGACATTCGCAAGAAATGTGTATATGAAAAGGTTATATTAGGCCAAAAAAAGAGACGAATGGACAGGAACAATATTGGCCATTCGAAGCCTTACGAATCCTTGCGAATGTCTTACGAATGGTTGCGAGTGCTTGCGAATGTCTACCGATCTTTGCGAATGCATACGAATCCATATTCGCAAGGATATTCGGCACAGTGTAAGACAGGCATAACGAATATTTGCGAATGCCTTGCGAGCATTATGAATACATTGCGATGTTTACGCAGGCATAACGAATGGTTGCGAATGCTTTGCGAGCGTGACGAATACATTGCGATGATTACAAATGTCTTGCGAATACTTACGAGTACGTTGGGCAAAAAGTTAAAAATATGACTTCCTTGTGAATATTAGAAACATGTTGCTATGTTCGAAACAAGAGACGAATGGTAGCGTATGGTTAAGAACATTTACGAATGTCTTGCGACAATGTCCCGATCATTGCGAATTATTGGAAAATGCTATTCGCAAGGGCAATTCGGCACAGTGTAAGAGTAGCTTAACATTGCAGACAGTTCCTGTTCAAATGATAATGGTGATGGTAGGGATAACAACAACAACAACAACAACAATACACATAAAAGAAAATAGTTGCTCCCTTCCGAGCACCATCTCCCCGCCTCCCACTTAACCTCTTCACTGCCACAGTATAACAGCATTTTGGTTTTGCTGTGCGCCAGGGCAAAATTTCACTTTCTTCGGTAGGTTCACTAATCTGTTCACTGCTCGATCATTTATTGAGATATCTCTTAGATCTTTGGCATGTGTTTTGCTTATACCCTTGGCTATTATAGGATGACATGACCATTGGACTTTGTTTGTGATTGTTATAGTAAAAATTGATATAATGACCATTTTTGTCAAAAAATGACAGTTTCCGGACTTACACATACACACATTGCAGCACGTAAAACCACACAAAACACTGCTAAAACTGGTGTCAAACATCAGGTACTCACATTACAGCCCATAAAAGTATTCTTCTGTGTGGTAATCCATAAATCACTTCTTGTAGAGCTTCCAGAACACTGTATCGCTTGAAAACAGGTCTACGAGTTGAGGTCCGACTTTCGGGCGCCATTGTGAAGGGCGGCTGAATGCTATAGTTGGTTCTACATTTGTAACACAGTTTTCAACACGTGGTAGTAACTTATCCGAACGGTCTATGGGAAAGAACTGTGTTTAGAACCCCTACAAGTACTTGGACAGTGGTTACCTCCCATTTAGTTTTCAGAAATGTCCTGAAATGTTGTTGACACAAATCCCACGTATGAGATACGGTTATGGGCGTATGACAAACCGAAAATGACCACGTATTACATACGGGGTGGGCAGTGAAGGGGTTAAAGCCACCTTCAGGTGTAAAAAAAGGCTCCCTGTGCTTTTGGGATGCATGTTTATGGATTTGCCTTGATGTGTGTGTTTAAAATCTGTTCAGAAATGCTTTGAGCTGAGCAAGGAGAAGGTGTGTAAGAGCCTACAGCAGGCGGAGGCAGTCAGGAAATTCTCCGCGCTGGAGGCACAGCTCCGCGACAGAACCGAGGGCCTGAATGCACTCAGGGTATGTATTCTGTCTTGTGTTTTGCTTCATATGTTTTTGTTCGCTGCTTGATACAGGGGATAGAGTTTTTCTTCTGGAAAAAATAGGAAAGAGTGTGTAGCCTTTTAACAATGCTGGACACTTCAAATCCCGTATTGGGTGTCAAAACTGCTATCCACAGAGTCAGTATGGATCCATTGTTCCTTTCATCGCTTGATGCTGCACAAAGTCTTATTAACCATGCATTCTCTATGTTTTGCAGGCCTGTGATGGCTCGAATGAAAGGATTTTCGCGAAAAACAGAGCTAAAAAGAGTGGGAAAAGTCAACATCAGCTGTGGTCACTGAAGTTGTCACCTGGTTGTCGTCTTCTGATTATCTTTGATTTATGAGTAGTGGTGTATGAAGGGGCATACATTCAGGTATTTGGGAAGAGAACTTCTCACTTGTTTGTTTCATATCCTTTGCAGATGCTTGCGCGAAGATTCACCCGTACTATTTGTCTGAAAACAAATTAAATTAATCTGAAGGGTTAGGTAGTGTGGCTGGTTAGCAGAGCGCGGAACCAAATGCAGGGATGGCCAAATCGGCCGCCCGATTGCCAGAGGCGAATAAAAACTTCCGCTGGGCGAGTACAAACTGTCTGGCAGCTCGCCCGGTTGGCTAGTGAAATTTCTGGTTAAATGCAAAACAACTTTCGGTGGCACTATCGATTTTGAAAGCAATATAAACACTGGGAAACCCGGTTCATTGCTGACCACAGCCCGGTTGTCTGTCAAATCACTGCTATTTTCTGTGTTTCTGACAGTCACAATTTAAGTATGTGGTATGCACCGGGCTATTGAAATTTGTGGCGGGCTAGTGAATTTCTTGAAGTTGGCGAGTAAAATTTGTGAGATTTGGCCATCCCTGAAAGTGCATCATCTTTCTGTGTTGATTTAAACCTATCTTTGCTGATTTGATATGGAGAATTGTTACTGAATGAGTTTCAGTTGATGCTTTACCATTTGTTCCATAAATCCACTCATTTATTCATTTGTGTGTATTTTATTCATGTGATGACAGATAGAGGTAGAGCACCTGAAGCAAGCTGTGAAAGAGGCCAAACAGAACGCCAGGCTAAAGCTGGAGGAAGCAAAGACAGTAACCAATACTGGATCTAGCGCAGAACTGTCACCCGAGCTCAAACAGGTAAATTCATTTCTTGGAAGTCGGTAGGTGATTGGTTAAATGAATGGATTTATATTGTGGATGCCGTCTTGTTTGTGTAGACATGTATATTAGCAAGAGTACAGGTACACACACACAAACACAGAGACACACACACATAGACACGCACACACACAAACACACACACACTCACACACACTAACACAAACATGCACATACAAACACCCAGACATACAGACAAATACACACACACACACACACACACACACACACACACACACACACACTCTCTCTCTCTCTCTCTCTATCCCCCTCCCTCTCTTTCTCCCTCTCCCTCTCTCTCTCTCTCTCTCTTTCTCCCTCTCCCTCTCTCTCTCTCTCTCTCTCTCATTCCTGCATGCACACATCCTCTCTTACATATATATACACACGCCTTTGAATGCACATTTTGAAACCCTGCCTCATTGTTATTTTACTTCAGAGTAGATATGATAGGTATGGCACAGCTCGTTGTGATGTAACCCTGTCATGGATGTTTTTCAGGCGTTTGAAGCTTGCCCACAAACCATTGACGAACTGGACGATGAGATCCACAGACACCAAGCCAGGGCAGACTCCATCTTCCAGATTGATGAAACGGTAGGTTGTTCTGAATCTAATAGTACGTTGTTGAAATCTAGAAAGGCTATGTTCACAACTTTTTGTCAGTTATTCATTTGGTAGGCACAGTTATTCATTTAACTGTGCACAGTTCCATTTGCAGTGTCTCCCTAGTTTAAGTAGTCAACACTTCTTTCTGTCTCTTCTGAAATTATTTTTTGGATGTAGCTTTGTGCTATTATTACTGTTCGTTGGTACCTGCTTAATATTGTTGGTTTAACTGAAAATAGTGTATGTTTTAAAAAAAAACACAAAAGATAATGCTCCCTTTGTTTTATGTGTTGAAGGGATAAATTCTGCACTGCTTTAAATTTGGGCTATTAAGGTTGTAAGCTTCTCCTGGTTGAATGTAAAACAATGACATTGATTTTCTTGATTTTCTAGTTGTCAGTGCATGCATTCGCCCTTTTAGCTTGATCTAAATCACCTCTATTGCATTGTGCTAGCCTTTTGCGAGTTGTAAAAGGATTATTTTGTACATGTATCACACTTCTTGAAAGAAGGTTCATTTTGTAGATGTACCTAACTTTTCAATCTACCTACTCTTCCATTTCTCCAGGTTATCAAACAGTACCACGACCGGGAGAGAGAAATTGCTAGGATACAGTCATCTCTGGAAAAACAGGAGCAGGAAGAACAGAGAGTGCGGGGAAATGTGACAGAAATGCGAAACCAGTGGCTGAATCCCTTGAAAGAACTGATTGAGCGAATCAACGAGAACTTTAGTTTTTTCTTCACCGCCATGGGCTGCAACGGGGAAGTGGATCTAAGCATTCCTGAAGATCAGGTTAGTTTGGATGAAAGTCGCTTTTTCATTTCAATGCTCGTTATTCTGTCGGGTGCCAGAAGTTTGGAAAAGGTTCTGCTTTACTCTCACTTGCTCTATTGCATGCGTTGAATGCATTTAGAGCGCTTACATCCCTTTGTTTCTCAGGTTTAAGTTTGTGTTTTTGTCTGTGTGACCATGTGAGTGAATGAGACGGAGGGTGTGCGTGCATAACTGCATGTCTGTGTGTTTTAGACTTTGTTTTCTGTTCTTTCGGTTTTGATGTGGTAGGTTTTTCTTTGTATTTTTTGTTTCTTTTACTGACCCTTCCTCACATTTCCTCTTTCTTTACCTATCACCTTATTGCATTTCTTCATCTAACTTTTCTCTTCTTGAACCCTTCAGCCATTGTTAGTCTGAGACTCTTGAGAGAGAGAGAAAGAGAGAGTTGAGTATTTATGTCTGCATGTTCTTCTTCTTCTGCGTTCGTGGGCTGAAACTCCCACGTACACTCGTGGGTTTTTTTGCACGAGTGGAATTTTACGTGTATGACCGTTTTTTACCCCGCCATTTAGGCAGCCATACGCCGTTTTCGGAGGAAGCATGCTGGGTATTTTCGTGTTTCTATAACCCACCGAACTCTGACATAGATTACAGGATCTTTTTCGTGCGCACTTGGTCTTGTGCTTGCATATACACACGGGGGTGTTCAGACACCGAGGAGAGTCTGCACACAAAGTTGACTCTGAGAAATAATCTCTCGCCGAACGTGGGGACGAACTCACGTTGACAGCGGCCAACTGGGTCTGCATGTTTCAACTGGTCGAGAGAGAGAGTGTGGAGTACATGTGTGTTTGAGTCTGCATGTTTGTATTCATCCACTGGTCAACATACACTAATTTAAACTAGCACCTGTGATTTTTACTTCTCTAGCTTACTTTAAAACCTGCCCTCTCACAGGGGTGAGTTTGAGAAATAAAACCCTGATTCACCAAAACAACAACAGTGAAACCATTAGAACAATGGTGGCTGCGCGTGAGAGCGATAAATAAAAAGACCCCAAAATAATGTACTCATGGTACATATATTGTTTAATTGTGTGCCTGGAGAAGACCCTGGGGTTGAAACGTCGCTGTGATTTGTTCCGTATTCTTCGTTCACACGTGAGTACATTATTTGTTGGTCTTTTTATTTAGTGAAACTAGAGGATGAAAGTTGCGTGTTATTTGCTCAGGTGCTAGGAGATTGGTTCTGGATAACTCTCGCTTACTCCATCACACATGTCTTATGCATTTAGAGCGCTTACTTCCCTTTGGTTATCATAATCATAATTTGTTAACTTGCAGGAGGCGTACAACAAGTATGGAGTGCGCATCAAGGTGAAGTTCCGTGATGCAGAGGCCCTCAAAGAGCTGACGCCGTTCCACCAGAGCGGGGGGGAGAGGAGCGTGTCCACCGTTCTCTACATGATGGCACTGCAAGAGCTGGCCAGGTGTCCCTTCAGGTGTGTCGACGAGATCAACCAGGTAAGTCATCACTCAGTTTTTGCTTGAGATATGTACATCTTTCTGCTGAGGTAGGTTCAGTCAGTGTGGAATGCTCTAAGAAAAAAAAGTGTTTTTTTGAAATATCAAGAAAATGCCCACAAAAGTATTTATTAGTACACTCTTTGTTTTCTCTTTTTCGTTTGTCTGGAAGCAAAATTGTAAAACTTGAATTGGCCAAATTGATAAAGTTCGGGATGGTTGTATAAATATTATTTGCTGATTGAAGTTCATTCGCTTGTGACTTCCTAGCAAGCGGCCGAACATTCCGTCAAGCTAAGTGTTGTTACTTATTGTTTGTCTGTGCACTTAAAAGACCGTTCGGTCGATATATTTGTGACCGTTACGTATTGTTTTGTCAATAACAAACGTTCCAACAACTTACCTTTCTTGGTTTTTTTATTCTGAATTTTGGAACGTTGGCAGTCTCTTTGTTTTTGGATTTATTTTATTATGATTTCATTTCCAGGGTATGGACCCAGTGAATGAGAGGAAAGTGTTTGAGCTGGTGGTGCAAACAGTCTGCAAGAAGAGTGCGTCTCAGTACTTCCTGCTTACTCCAAAGGTGAGTTTTGATAGCCGATTCACAATAATGTTGATTATTGCCCAATGCATACATCATTTTTTGAGAAAATGCATTAAAACCTTAGAGCAAAATTCTGGCCTGTTGACACACTAGTTAGGGACAAGCTCTACGTTCCTGTGGAGGGCAGCAGCTTTTGTCCGGAGGACCGGAGTGCCTGTTTGAGCAAACGAAGAAGAAGAAGCAATGAATATTGAACTTATTATGAAACAAGACCTTTAGGTGTGTTATGGTGTGAAGCATTTGTGAGTTTTGAACATAAACTTTAACTTGGAAGAAAATGAGAACAGAAACAATGAAATTCTACTGTACCATTTATGTCCGTGTGCTTTGCAAACAGCATTGCAAGCAGATTAAAAAAAAATTTAAAAAATAAAATACTGTTGTTGTTAGAAAGACATTAGCACTGAAGTTGCTTTTTCTGGTAGATTCTATCAATGCTATTAGTATTCAGTAAGTGTGTTTCCACAGTAAAACTCAAAACTCCCACTGCCCTGATATGGCCCTTCGTGGTCGGCTGGGCGTTAAGCAAACAAACAAACAAACAAACAAACGAATCAAAACTCCCAAGGCCAACCTCGAAGCTGTGGGTTCTTAACGAAGGGAAATATCCAGTTGTTTAGTCATTTGATGGAAGAGCAAGGGTATCCTCTCTTAGCGTGGACGCAACATTAGTTTCAACAAGAATGTTATGCAGTTGAATCATGATTCAGTAATAAAAAGAAAAAAAAGCTGGGGAATGATCTCAAGCTGACGCTAATGCTATGTGGTACACAGCATTGTCAAACGCACGCTGCACCGACCTTTTATTTTATTTGGGAATTATCTGTTGCAGCTGCTACCAGACCTAGAGTACGTGGACAACATGAAGGTTTTGTGTGTCAACAACGGACCTCACGTCATGAGTCACAAACAGTGGAATCTCAGGGCTTTCTTACAGAGAGGGGCACAAGTCAACAGCCAGTGAATCAACCAGTCGTGTGTTCCAGTGACTGTCTCGTATCGCTTGATAACGGACCAGAAGTATGCCTCAAGCTGCTCTCGCTGCTGCTGAGACTGAGCCAGTACAGGGAAGGGCACAAGGGAAGGGCCAGTGAATGGACGAGTCATTGGGTTAAGTTTCTCCCTCCTTGTTCAAGCATATGGCACTGGACCACAAGTTTTATCTCAAGTTGCTTTCACTGCTGCTGCGGAGACTGCCAGTACAGCGTGGAACACAAGTGAACAGCCAATGAGTGAAGCAGTCGTTGGGTTCAGTTTCTTCTTTCTTGTGTATTACGTGATCTACTGGACCACAAGTTCGTCTCATGGGCCTTTCGCTGCTGCTGCCGAGAATGAGCTGGTACTGAGAGGGGCACAAGTGAACATCCAGTGAATATACCAGTCATTGTGTTCAGTTTCTCTCGCCTTGTTGTATTACATGATCTACTGGACCAGAAGTTCGTCTCAAGATCCTCTCGCTGATACTGCTGCTGAGAATGAGCTGGTACAAGTTGGCAGCTAGTGAAGTGGCCGTGCATTCTGGTTGTTGTATCTTGTTGTGCCATGTGACACTGGGTAGGGAGTATGCCTCAAGAGGTTCTTATTGCTGTTGATGGATTGAGCTGGTTGGCAAGTTAACAGGCACCTCTCTGGGTGTGGGACATTTTTTAATTTTACGCCCTCACAGCAAAGCCATTAGGGGCATGTGGGATGGGAAAACTCGGCTTTGTATAAAGACTCTTGAGTGTGTATGACTGTTGACAATGACAGCACTTATAAGCGCTTTTTTGTGGACATCACATGTGGTTATACGCTGCTGTCGGAGAAATGAAGCTCTGTCGCCATGTCAGAGGTTACTCAGCGTCTCTTACCGTGTGTCATTTTGAACCGTTGACACACTTGAGAATGCTCTCACCTGAACATAAAACGAGGCAACATCTTTGTGGCTCTAGAAGATCCACACACACTCTGAAAATAATAATTAATATGGAAATGGACTTGTTTTTATGAAACGATGAGCTGAAATTGATGACCAGTATATGCATGTAGTTACTTAATCTGTTTTATGTCCCTCATGTGTACATGGATGCATCAGAGGCATGCCTCACTAAACTGCTAGTCTGCCAGGGTAATCAAACTGCACTAGAAAGGAGGAGGAAATGGCTACATATTTGTGCAGTTACAGTTACCATGCTGTGAATGTGAATTTTGTCTTACGTATGATGAGGTTGAACCTGGACCGTTTGTGTAAAAAATGAGGGCCAAAATCAACAAGTCGTTGTAAAAATGATGATCAGCTTTAATACCGCACACATGAGTGCATGTGGCCTTGCCGGAAGACAGAATTTGTTCAGTGTTCGGGCTGGCTGGTGTCGGAAAAATACAGGTCTGAAGCAAGAAAGAGTAATGATAATATACGGTTTCCGGAAATAACTCTCTGTTTGTACGTTAAAAGCAGGTCTGAACTCTTCCACAATGCTTGCAAATCCTAACAGAGTTATTTCCGAAAATGTCTATTGCAATTTGCATGGTACTGGTGAAATTTGAAAAAGCAACGAGTGTTATAATCTGGTACATCACAGCACTCCATGTAGTATTCTGTTTATCCTACATACTGTACTTACGTGTATTTACTCGAAACGTCCCACAGTCGAGGCGTACAAATTAAAGATGCTTCTTTTGGAACCTCGATCTCTTTCAAAGCTTGTGCAAACTTTGACGCAAAGCAAAGAGACGTCACTTTAATTTAGAGTGTAGCGTGATGTGTTCGAGGGAAACAGCAGGCGCAAAAGTGTTTCCATAATGATGTCTGTCTTGGTGACTTTGGCATCATAAGCAGTGAAAAAGCAGGTCCTTGCCAGAATAGTTTGAAAGTCGGAACAAAGATCTTTCCATTCATGTGTGTATTAATTGGTCCATTTGAAGTTTTACAGGGGCGATCGTTGAGTGAAAGTGACATGTTTTAGGGGTGCTAATCTCACAAAAACGCACTGGTAGGGGGCTTCAAAGGCGATTTATGCAACTTTTAAGGCATTTTCAGCTTCTCCAGTGATAGATGTGGGTAGAAAAGAGACTAAAGAATAACTTTGTAGCAACATCTCAAAATAGGTATTTGACACCACCTGGATGTATGTTAGGGCTAGCCCAGAACCGCAAGGTGGTTGCTCTTTTTCAATAAGTTGATGCATGTGCAGGGTAGGGGTGTCAACAAGTTTTTCCCTGTGGTTTTTCAATAAGTTTAAGTGCTAGGTGATGCCTGTGTAGAGTAGGAATTGTTGAATTTGAGGACACCCATGCCATTTTATTCATGTCAATCTGCTAGATTAAATCAACAAATACTGTACAGAATGCAGCTATGCTATTGATGTTGGTATGTGACGGGCGCTGTGGCAGGGTGGTAAGACGTCGGCCTCTTAATCGGAAGGCCGAGGGTTCAAATCCCGGCCGCGGCCGCCTGGTGGGTTAAGTGGGGAGATTTTTCTGATATCCCAGGTCAACTTATGTGCAGACCTGCTAAGTGGCTTATCCCCCTTCGTGTGTACACGCAAGCACAAGACCAAGTGCGCACAGAAAAGATCCTTCAATCCATGTCAGAGTTCGGTGGGTTACAGAAACACGAAAATACCCAGCATGCTTCCTCCGAAAGCGGCGTATGGCTGCCTTAATGGCGGGGTAAAAACGGTCATACACGTAAAATTCCACTGGTGTAAAAACACGAGTGTACATGGGAGTTTCAGCCCACGAACGCAGAAGAAGAAGAAGATGTTGGTATGCAGGGGTGGGAGTAGTTCCGTATAATTACGGAATTCCGTATAGCAAAAATTTCAACAACAACAAAAAAGTGAGGAAAAAACCCTGAATCCTAATCGCGTCTATCTCGGTTTCCGTGTTTCGGTTCGCACAATTTCCGATCCATTAAACTGAAGATACTTCCGGAAATAACATCATGCCGTCCGCCATTTTTGTCTCTAATGAAACCTAGACATCGCGAGCTCGGTTTACTTATTAAGGAGCTAATTATACCGATGAGTCGAAGACACGAAAGATCGACCAGAGCTTACATAAAAACAAGTGGAGGAACGACTGGATGAACTTGGTGGACGATTTAAATCGCCCATTTAGAAAATGGCTTTGCAAAACGTCAGCAGTGGGCTCAGCCTGGTGTTTAGTTTGCAGCAAACAAATTTTTTTCAGTATAGCTCAGATTTGTGCTCCCACCCCTGGGTATGTGTCCAAGGGAAGGAATCCACGTAGAAGCCTGCACAGATCTCAGGTGGTAAACATGAGTGCGTACATCGGAAGGACAGCATCTTTAATGAAAAACAACAGAGAAACCCCCCTTTTAAGACTCCCCTCCCCCAATTTAAGACTTTCCCACTTTTAAGACATTATTTTTTCAGACTCTGTTCATAAGGTCTGTTAATTTACCTCCATTTAAAGACTCCCTCCTTTTTAAGACCTGATTTTCTCAGATTTTTGGAGGTCTTTAAAGGGGGGTTCCACTGTAACCTGCTTGTGAAATGCCTCTTGGTTACTTCACATGTGAGAAGAACGGTACCTTTAACATAATTAAGGGAGATGCTGAGTTAAACTCAAGACTTCTTGTTCTATTCATACTAAACAGAAAATGAAACAGCATCCTGAGACCAAGTTCAACACTTTGTATTGTTTATATTGTATTTTTGTGTTGAGAAAATTCTTGAATGCTTGTGCAAAATTTCTTCTGTCTTAAAAACGAACTGAATATTTATCATTAAAATGTAATTTTTGTATCAGGTTGCCACTTGTGTGCAGGGAAAAGTTTTTCCCTCTGGATTTTCAATGTTTCAGTGCTAGTTTTCACTTGCAAAAATGTTAGACTGAAAGAGTTCTTTCCCTTTATGAATCACAGCTAGAGCCATAGAAACTGAAAATCCTGATGAGGCACCCAAACTTATCACTTTAATATTTTCAGAAATCTTACAGAAAACAGTTTTGTGAAATATTCTAGGATGAGAGCTTTGATAGTTATCAGTTTATAATGGTTAAGACTTGTTCCCGTTGATGAAGATTTTTAGCACCTCTCTGGAAGTTGGTATACATTTTACTAGAATGAGTGTAGTGACTTGAAAGGCTTTAAATCCTGTGGCCCTTGCTCTATGGTGAGGTTACCGAAACAGTTGATTATGTGTTAATTTATGAAGGGTACAGATTACTGATTGATCTACCCTAACATCATAAAAGAAAGATATGGAAATGGTTAAGCTGTGAAATATATATATGCATAAACCTAACCTGTGTAAGTGAGCTATGCTGACCTTAAATGTGTCAAGCGCAAAGAGCATAATTGTAAAGTTATGATGTTGCGCTATATAAATGCTCATTTATTATTATTATTATTGAAGCGCAGGCAGTTGAGAGGGTTAATTTACAAAGTTACGAATAGAAAACCTGACAAGTAAAGGTCTTAAAAAGGTGTAAGTATTAATTAGGGGTGGGGGTCTTAAAAAGAGAGGGAAGGGGGGCACTTTAAACAAGCATTAGCTACTTTTTGCATGGGAGGTGGTATTCTGAATGTATCATTGTCCTAAATGACATTTTGAAGGACTAGATTTCAAATCTGCAGCACTGTTGTCCTTATATGTACAGCCAGCTCTCTTATGGCGTTAGATTGAAAACACATGTATTGGAAAAGCAACTCAAGGGAAATAACTCTTGCGTGACATATGTAAATGAAGACTTGTTGAGCTCTGGTTGAATTCTCTACTTAGAGAGATCATCGCATTTCAAAAACTTTCAGCGAGAAAGCACATTTAAAAAAATTCAGGTTGATATATATGGAGTGGGAATAATGTAAAATGTTTGAAGTACTTCCCAGGTGTTTTGAGAAACAACAAAATTCACTAGATGGCACCCCTTCTTTTATGAATACTTGCACTTATCCAGATGATGCACCTTTTTCTAATAACTCTCACAGGACAATATGTCATAGCTGTCCTGATTGTGTGTTATGCTTGTTGAGGTCATGACAAGCGACTCATTCCGTGGTGGAGGGTCACATATTGTTATCTCGTGAGTGGTCTCTCTCACGTTATGGGATATGAAGACTTTCCTGGTTTGAAAGTCATGGAAATGATGTAAGTGTGGAGAAGACTTATAGTCAAAGTCTATGTGAATGTGATACATGAACTGTAAATGACGGAATGCATTGTCTGGAGAACATGTGCGTGCAATACTGCTGAATAGTGTTCCTTGAGAACTGTGTAAATGTTGTGCATACATCATTGATGATTTTTTGGCCAATGCATGTTTGCATGCGTCTGTCTGTCTGTTGGACAGTAAGAGTGAAAGACTATGTCTTTGATTCTGGTTTGTTCCTTTGTGTTTGTAAATACATCATCTTGTGGCAGCAGAGCAAGATTCTTAAACAAAGCAGCATAACTGAAATGAAAACATATACTTGGAAAATATTCAGTGTGCTTGTTGCATTTTCAGTAAATCCAGAAGAGGAATCACTCAGCAGCAGTTGTCAGTGTGTTTTTCCCTCATCAAACTGAACGATCCCAAACATTTTAGAACCTTATTCTACCAAAAATTGGTAATCAGTGTTTTTTTTGGGTGTTTTTTTTGTTTTGTTTTGGTTTAGCAGCAAAAAGTAGCGAAGTATTCACCCATTCGTTATTCCAAAAGAAGCTTTAAGCTTTAAGCTGTGTAAACTTCTATTGCAAGGTACTTTGCCTTTGTAATAAATGTATTGTTTATTGTTAGTTAGGTTAAGAGTTTTGGCTTTGAGACTTTGTAGTTGATTAATCATACCGTTTTTGTGTGTGTGTGGATAGAGGTCATTAAAAAACCCACCAAGACCTAGTTTTTAGAAACAGTTGATATGTCATGGCATTGTCATCTGACAAATACAGGGATCGCGTTTACGCACGATTTTTGCGTATTTGACGCATTTTAAAAGTCGCTGACGCGGTTTTTTCGCCGCGCCGCGTAAGCCATACGCAAAAGTATTGTAACTTTTTCTTGTCTTCACGCAGCGCTTTTGCTCTGACTTAATAATCACCCGATCCTGAAACTGACTATAGGGCTCGAGAAGTGACGACACACATGAAATCTGCGCGTCAAAACTAAAGTCCATTTCTTTTTGCATCGAAGTATCGCAAACGAACGTAACGAGGGTATTACCAGATAATGTCTTGTCGGAGAATGAAACAGACATTAGCTGCTCTCCCATCTCGCGCTTCCAAAAGGCGGAAAGTGTGTCTAGTCGTATTAGAGCGGAAAACAGACTCGCAAGGCCCGAAGGTTGGAGACAGCAGGGGTGTTATTTGACAGGCGTGCGCGGAGTTCGACAGGAAAACTCGCCGTATTTAGGTAAGGAGTGTCTTTAAGTCTTTCGTGCGTGTTTTGTTTGTGTCTGTACGTGTTTTCGTAGTACGCAAAAATATTGGTCCGTGACGTGTTTTTTTCGTTTCGTTGCGTATGACTTGCTCGTCTTTTAAAAAGCTAGCGCGATCCCTGCATATATTATGAATTCATACTTGCCATATATCGTCAGTGGCCTTCGAAGACCTCGTAACTTACATTTTCCCGATTTTCGGATTTTTGCATGGTTCCGTCCCTTGATTTTTTTCCTATCATCTGTGAAAAGCTTGTAACTCTATCTATTTTGCAAAGGTCTTTTTCCCCTGATTTTAAAAACCTCGTATTGCCGTTGGGTGTTGAGACATTAGCGACATTAGCGGGAAAACCTCGTATTGTCTGTTTGAATCCCTGCGAGTCTGTTAAAATCCTCGTAATTGTTCCTTAAATTCAAAACAAAAAAGTGAAAACCTCGTATCTACACGTTTTGATTTGGTGAAGAGGAATTTGATTTTTAAAACACTCATTATCTCAGAACTATGATTTTGAAGATACGAGGTCTTCGAAGGCCACTGACGATATATATGTAAGCATACCTGACATCTTTTTCTGTTGTTTGAGTGTTGTGTTAAAGGGTGTTGCTAGACATGAAAGTGGGAAAAAAACTTAAAAATGTGCTGGACTGTTTTTAGGATGCAGCATTCAGACCTGGGAACCCATACGATTTTGCCGTATTTTGTACGCATGATTGTTTAGAAGAATATGATGCAATCAATTTTAAATCTGTTTGCAAAAAATCGATTTTAATGACAACTTTAATGAGCAAACTCATTAATTAATTGTTAAGCCTCCAAGCTGAAATGCAATACCAAAGTCCGGGCTTCGTCGAAGATTACTTGACCAAAATTTCAACCAATTTGGTTAAAAAATGAGAGCGTGACAGTGCCGCCTCAACTTTCACGAAAAGCCGGATATGACGTCATCAAAGACATTTATCAAAAAAATGTCTGGAGATACCATACTCAAGATCTCTCATGTCAAGTTTCATGAAGATCGGTCCAGTAGTTTTCTCTGAATCGCTCTACACACACACACACACACAGACACACATACACCACGACCCTCGTCTCAATTCCCCCCTCAACGTTAAAACATTTAGTCAAAACTTGACTAAATGTAAAAAGTACCTACTGTATGCACAATAACGACTCGAAAATTAAGTGCATCCCTGGACCTGCTTTTTGTAGGTTTAGTGCGTCCCTGGAACCCCTCCATGAATTTCTATGACATGTTTTCATCTCCTTGTGCGTATAGGACGCAGAGACGTGCAGTTTGGGGAGCCCTATAGCTGACAGTAAAAGTGGAGATTTCAAAATCTGATGTCTGAATTTTGTTCAATGAGAGAGTCATTTCTTGCATAAAAATGTTTTATATCTCAGATAAAACTATTTTTCAAGTAATGTGCAAGGCAGCGGTTAAGTGAAATGTGTGTGTGCATAATATATATATGCCAAATGACTTGAAAGTCAAAATTCTTCATCTGTTAATTGGTTAAATTTTAATGCAGAAATACTTAATTTTGTTATGAATACTTTGTTTATGTTTATATTAGCAAGGTTCTGTTTTAGCACAAATGTGTAGGTGTGGTTTTATATGTATATAAAAAAGAAAAAGAAGAGGACAATGCATCTTTTTGTCTTTTATGTGTCTGAGTGTTGCTGAATGGGTGTCTTTTGGGCGTGAACGAAATATGTAATACAAATACGATAAAGTATATAGTTCAGCTTTACATTGAGCATTGTCAGCTGTGGATACCAGTGAAAAGCCTATGAAAGAATAATTAAGCTTTTAAATGGACACAGGTTCAAGTGCTTACATTTTTGCTTCCTTACCTTATTTTGCGAATTTACTGTTATCATTGAATGACACATTAGAGAGGAAAAACGTACAAATAATATAATAAAGTTAAAAAGCAGAACAACAGCCAGCAATTAGAAAGTATATTTTGTCACTGTTACACGACACTTGAGATTGCCACAAGTTCTCAAACGTCGTATAGTTGTGTTCTTTTATTCTACGTCGCCCGTCTTCGCAGCAACAGAAAACAACTCGTCAAATTGAGTTCGAGGATTTATTCAGCATTCAATACATACAACTGCACAACTAGCAGAACTCAAATAGAAGCTTTTTAACATTCAAATCGCGCTGGCATATATAGTAAATACTCAATCTCGAGAATATTCCAGACCGAACACGATGCAACTACATTATACGAGCCGCGCATGGACTAAACTAGCGACATTCTTTGTGACGTAGATCAAAAGCGCCGACGCACTTAATCCGAACGTACGCTACGAACTCACACCAAAAACATCGTGGTAAACAACTTGTTTTGACAGGACTAGAAAGTTCACCTGCATTCTCGTCCAAGCATAAATATTATGTTTACAAAATATAGTATCGGTACTTTCCCACAAAGTACAAATAAGTCAACTACATGCAACACACAAAACTGAATCAAAGTTCAGCAACAGTAGCGTTTCCTAACATTACCCCCAACACCAGAAGAAATTTACCTAATTTCTTTCAATCACTGAAACGCTACCTGTACACATATTATGTATACATAACAGATTGAAATCCAGGTATGTACATTAGTCTGTTGGAGAATGAACACAGTTTTACTCACATACTCGGCTGAGAAAATCTGCTCCAACATTATCTGAACCCTTGATCGATTCCACTCGCATATCAAAGTTCTGCAAGTACATCACCCACCTCATGATACGATTATTCACAAACTTCGCAGAGTTCAGGTAGGTGAGGGGTTTGTGATCAGTCTGAAGCACGAATTTCACCCCTTGGAGGTAGAGTTCAAATTTCTTGATTCCCCACACGATGGCTAAACACTCTTTCTCCATGGTCGAGTAGTTCTTCTCGGCTCCTGACAGCTTTTTGCTAGCATAGCTGACCGGAAACGGTTTACCTCCATGCTCTTGCATCAGCATGGCGCCGATCCCTTCGTCCGATGCGTCTGTACGCAAGATGAACTCTTTGGCAGTATCAGGAAGGCGTAGCACCGGGTCTCGTGACATCAGGTCGCGCACGGTCTGGTATGCCTTCTCCTGAGCTGGTCCCCAGAGTATTCGGTTGGGGCATCCTTTCCGGGTCATGTCCGACAAAGGCGCCGTTATGGCGGCGAAGTTTGGAATGAACTCTCTGTAGTACCCAGCCAATCCAAGGAAGGATCGCACCTGCTTCTTGGTTTCAGGACGTGGCGCATTGAGGATCTTGGTGACGTTTTCCAACAAAAGCCCCTTTTGACCTTCCTTCAGTGAATGACCTATGAAGTCAACGTTGTCGGTCCCCAAAATGCACTTGCTGGGTCTCACGGTCAGATTGGCTTTTGTCAGGCGGGAAAACAATTCCCTCAAGGTCTCCAGATGCTCCTCAAAGGTCTCCGTGTGGACTAGCAGATCATCCCAGTAGTACACAACATTCTTCATTCCTTTGAGCATTTTTCGCATTCCCCTCTTCAGGGTAGCACCACTGTTCACCATGCCAAAAGGCATCCGCAGGCACTCATACGTTCCGTCTGGAGTTGCAAAGGCGGTCTTTGGTATGTCCTCTTCGCGCACAGGAATCTGCCAATATCCCTTGCTGAGATCGATCTTTGAGAAGATCTTACTGCCAGTCAACCGTCGGAACAGATCAGCCGCCGTCGGCATTGGTTCAGGGTCAAACACGGTGATCTTATTCACTTTCCTGAAGTCAATGCATACCCTGTTTGTACCGTCTTTCTTCTTGACAACAACAACGGGAGATGAGTAAGGGGATGATGACTCACGGATGACCCCCATCTTCAACATGTTGTCGATGTCCTTCTTCAAGGATTCCCGAGCCTGAAACGGGATAGGGTATGGTTTTGAGCGAACAGGAACGTCAGATGTGAGGTGGACTTCATGTTCGACCAAGGACGTAGAGCCTGGAACATCAGAGAACCTATGGGTGAAGTCGCCCATAAAATCATGCAGCTCCTTCTGCTGGTCTTCTGTCAGGTCAGGTCCTAACTTGACGTCATCCACTCCCTCTTTCTTGTGGAGGTCTCCCAACTCCAGTAGTTCCTCGCCGTCGAACTCGTCTAGTTCGGCTGGTTCTTCCACACTTGCTGCGACCTGTACTGCTTCCGGAGGTCTCTCCACATACAGTTTCAGGAGGTTAGCGTGGTAGATCTTGGACTTCTTGCCGACATTCACCTTGTAGTCGTTGATCCCTACCACGGCCTCAACCTCGTATGGGCCTTTCCACTGCATCAGTAGTTTGTTGTGATCAGTGGGAAGCAGTATCAGCACTTTGTTACCTGGTGTAAACTTCCTGTTTACGGCTTTGCGGTCGTAGTAGTGCTTTCCGCTATCCTGAGACTTTCTCAAGTTTTCTCTCGCAATCTCGAGAGTCTCCTCCAGTTTCTCTCGCAACTCGAACACGTACTGGTAACTGTTCTTCACTTCAGGTGTGTCCACATCTTTCGTCCACAATTCCTTTAGTATTTGCATCGGGCCTCTCACGGTCCGCCCGTACATCAGCTCGAACGGGGAGAATCCAGTGGACTCTTGTGGCACCTCCCTGTATGCAAACAGCAAGGCATTGATGTAGCGATGCCACTGCCTTGGCTGCTCACTGCATAGTTTCTTCAGCGTGGACTTCAGCGTCGCATTGAATTTTTCGACCAGCCCATTGCACATCGGGTGATAGGGTGTCGTAGTCAAGTGACGAATGCTCAGCAGCCTGTTGACCTCTTCCATGCATTCAGAGACAAACTGTGTCCCCAGGTCTGTGAGGATCTCTTCAGGAACCCCAATTCTGCTGAAAATGTCCACAAGTGCCTCGGCAACAGTCTCGGTGTCAATTTTCTTCAGAGGCACGGCTTCTGGGTACCTGGTTGCATAGTCTACCAGGGTCAGTACCCAACGATGACCCGCTTCACTTGGCGGTTTGATCTCGCCGATGAGGTCAATGGCCACCCTCTTGAAAGGTCGGTCGATCAAAGGCATCTTCTGCAACGGCACTTTCGGGACCCTTCCTCGAGGTATGGTTTTCTGGCAAATATCGCACGATCGGCAGAATCGAGTCACATCTGCATGCAGTCCTGGCCAGTAAAACGCAGCCTGGATTCTGTCCGATGTCTTCTTGACACCCAGGTGACCTCCCATAATAGAGTCGTGGGCCACCTCCATCACCTGGCGCCTAAGTGGTTGAGGCACCAGAACTTGACGTAATGGCTTCCCACCGTTGACTCTCGCGTGCTGGAACACTCTGTACAGAATCTTGGCCTTCACTTCAAATTGCACAGTGCCTTCGCCCTTAGTCATCTCCTTGACAGGACGACTCCTGTACTTTGTTAAGGTCGAATCAGCTTCCTGTAGCTGAATCAGCCGATCCCTGTCCACGACAGCAGTTGCAGAACTGTTGGTGACCCTGAGTGGCGTAGTTGTTTTGTCCTTCTTCGCCTGGGCTCTGGTCGTCACAGCGCTTACAACCTGCGGCTGGTCGCGGCGATGCACAGTTGCTCTGTCATCTCGTAACAGTTCGCTGATATCTTCATTCGCGAATGGCAGTGGGTCTTCCTCCTCAACAGCAGGCTGAGCTGCGCCCATTCTCCATTCGACATCAGGGTCATCAGGACGTCTCGCACCCCCAATGTTCCCAATTAGTAGATCGTACAAGGGCTTCTTCAGGCAGACGGCCTCAACTTCTCCGGTGAAGTATGGAGTATCGATCTGGATTTTTACCACTGGTGCCTTCACGCATTTGCTGTCAGCCATGAGCGTCCACTTGAAGTCACCAGTGAACTTCTCTGTTGGCACCAGATCCTCTTTGACGATGACCCCATTGCAGCCCGAATCTCTGAGAACAGTCACTTCCTGCTTCTCAACAAATCCCTTCGACACGGGCATGTTCGACACTGACACAGCTGCGCTGGCGACGACAGAGATTGACTTGCCATTGGCGAGTAGAAGCTGGCCATCAGAAATACATTCTTCCACATCCGATGGTGTATCCACTTGCTCGGCAGCCCTTGGTAGTATGACGCTGCTCGCACATACTTGTTGGTTCGAGCCACTCGTTTGCCTCTTGTTGTCGTAATATCTCCGTCGATGTTCTTGCGCTTTGTCATTGACATGTCCGTTATTTTTCTTTTGGGGACAGTTGGCGACTCGGTGACCCTTGGCATTGCAATGGAAACACGTTATGTTCTGCCCTTCATTGGATGATGGTGCGGACTCAGTTTGTCCCTTGGCAGGTTGGTTTGCCTGGTTTCCGCTCTTCTGGAAAGGTTTCGTTGACTTTGACGTCCCCAGGGTCCTTCCATGAGCAATGAGATAACGCTCAGCAGCATCAGTAATGTCCTTCAAACCCCGCAGTTTTTGCTCTTCCAAGCGGGTCGCCAGGTCCTTCGGGCAGGCATTAAGGAACTGCTCCTTCACGATCAAGTCCCGCAGACTCTCGTATGACTGCTCTTCACCTGATAACTCCACCCACTTCTGCAGGTATGACGACAGGCGCTCCACAAACTGGCTCGGTGTCTCTCCAGACAATGGCTGGCATTCGCGGAAGCGTTGACGGTAGCCCCTTTCAGTGAAGTTGTAGCAACGCAACAGAGCTTCCTTCAGTACATCATAGTCTCTGGCGTCATCATTTGAGAGTCTAGTGTAGACCTCAAGTGCTGCCCCAGTCAAATGTGCGCTGAGTTGAATCGCCCAGTCGTCGCGCTGCCATCTAGCACTCTCAGCAAACCTCTCGAATCTTGCAAGGTAGCAGTCGATCTGGTCCTTCCCGTCAGCGAATGCTGGAAGTTTCGGTGCCCTGTGTAACATTTGCTGCTGGTTATCTCTTTGGCGTGGTGCCTCGTGCTCACTTTGAACACGCACCATTTCTGTCTGAAGCTCTAAGCGTTTCGTCTCCATTTCTATCTGGAGCTCTAAGCGTTTCAGCTCAATTTGCCTTTCTTCACGCTGTGCTTCTCTTTCTCTTTCTTTTTCTTCACGCTGCGCTTGTCTTTCTTCACGCTGCGCTTGTCTTTCTTCACGCTGCGCCAGCAGTCGTGTCTGGGACTCGACGAACTCCGTCAACTGCTTGCCTTTCAGTCCCAGTTCAACTCCTTTTGCCCAGAACTCAGCCATTCTGGTCTTTTCCGGTGCGTTCGTCTGTATTCTTTCACAGCCCCGAACGTAGACGAATGTAGTCTTCTAAAAGAACACAGTCTCTACTGCACCTCCGATGCTTCTCTCGTCGCTGTTCACCTTCGTAGACGCAGGCTGCCACCCTCCTCGTCTAACGTGACGGCGCACTCTGCTCACGATACGTACACGACGTACCCCAGTCGTATTTCGTAGTATTAATGCACTAGCTCCGCGACGAAGTCCGTCTCGTCCAAACGGCAGCTAACCTCTGTAATCCCGATACACTCCGGCGTCGCTCACCGTACCGAGCTGCGGCGATTACCAAACTCTTCACCAGTCACACCGAATCCACGGTTCTGTAGTCTCAATACTGATCCCTCAGGATACACCCGATTGATGGCTACCTCCTGTGACTGTCTTGACTGTCTTTGTTGCTGGAAAACCCTTGGCGTTAAACGTAGATCCTTGGCTTGGCCCCCAATTGTTACACGACGTTTGAGAACTTGTGGCAATCTCAAGTGTCGTGTAACAGTCACCCAAGAAAATGGTTCCGAGTGATCTAAAAGTGAGACGTCATCCAATCAGTGAGTTTATATGACTGACAGAGCTGCCAACTGTTATGCTTTCAGCGTGTTACGCCAAGCCTAAAACTGCTACGCTCAAACAAATAACCAGTGTCACAAGCATGCTCTTTCTTGTGATTTGTGGTATTTATTTCTGATTCTCACTCTGTGTAGCGGTCAGAATATGGGTCATATGGGTCATAAAACGTCTTCACTGAAAGTTGCAATGCAGATACTCTCTATTAGGCATTATGTTCTTGCTTTCTAAATAAACCTGTTAGAAATGTATATATTCTTGCCCGAAATAGCATAAATGCGGATGTACTAATAAACTTTAGATAGTGCTACACTTAAACACCATTTGCTATGCTGAAAGTTAAAAACAAATTCTACCCCCCGCTGGTTAGGGGGAAGAATTTACCCGATGCTCCCCAACATGTCGTTAGAGGCGACTAACGGATTCTGTTTCTCTTTTTACCCTTGTTAAGTGTTTCTTGTATAGATTATAGTCAATTTTTGTAAAGATTTTAGTCAAGCAGTATGTAAGAAATGTTAAGTCCTTTGTACTGGAAACTCGCATTCTCCCAGTACCAGGGGCCCGGTAGCTCAGTTGGTAGAGCACTGGACTGAGACGGAAGCCATGTCCCACCCCCGTGTCATCACAATGGCACGTAAAAGACCTTGGTCATTCTGCCATAAGTGCAGGTGGCTGAATACACCTAAACACGCAGACACCTGGGTAGCGCGACTCCGTTGCTGCTAGCTTTCCACTGGGAGGAAGCGACCCGAATTTCCCAGCGATGGGACAATAAAGTAATGAAAATGAAAATGAAATGAAAAAAATGAAAAAAAATGAAATGAAATGTACTATGTTGCAAGTCCCTGGAGCAAATTTTTGATTAGTGCTTTTGTGAACAAGAAACAATTGACAAGTGGCTCTATTCCATCTCCCCCCTTTCCCCGTCGCGATATAACCTTCGTGGTTGAAAACGACGTTAAACACCAAATAAAGAAAGAAAGAAAAACAAATTCTAAATTGTCACACTTGAGGTTTCACAAGGGTTGGCAGCCGGTCGGGACTGAGCCAACCACAATATCACTGCTTAAATGAAGAAGGTTCTAAAATAGCTCCTGTCTTTTGTCACTTGTTACTTTTAATCTTGTTAACAATCTTGATCCTTAAAAAGTAAAAAAAACTTGCCCGGAGGACATCCCGGTGGCATTGCGAGAACACCACTGAATGGAAATCACCCTCAACATGAATAGAAGGAGACGCAACGCCATATGATTAGTTCGATAATCATTCAAACCACAGAATGTATGGATGTGACAGTTTATTTTTATTTCTTCATTTGCACGTGAATCGTGTCACATCGTATTTCACCCTTCGTCGCGTGATCCCTTTTCAAGGGAATAATCCCGCTTCACAGGAACCAACACAAGATTCACTTCAAATCAAGAGCCTGGCATCACAGTCTCGCGCTATTCCTGTTCTCTCTACCCAGTAAGCAAAGCGCAGGAAACCTTCTCTCAAGAAAAGCGATGCGGTTAGAGAAAGGTGTATTCATCCAGTAAAAGTTCATCCAAGGTCTACTGATTTTAATGCTGCTAACTCCTCTCACTCGTCAGATAGAAGGCAAGCACGCGAGGTGACAGAATCAATCCTTGTGTATTGATAATCGGGTATTTTGTGGTTGCCACCTCAGGCAGTTGGCAGCTGGATTGTATGTGAAGGTAGAAGCGTTTCAGAAATAACTTGGATCCACGCAGAGGTTATGGAGGATTTAGCTTAATCCTGTGAGGTTTTTGTTTTTGTTAATCACAGCTGCTTCCCAGCTTTGTTCTCACTTATCTTGAAACGTCTACTAACGTTTCCTTGTTTTTCACTACCTATTTACACCCCCGGTATAGGGGTGTGTATAGGTTTCACTCGATGTGTTTGTTTGTGTGTTTGTTTGTGTTCGCATATAGATCTCAAGAATGAACGGACCGATCGTCACCAAACTTGGTGAACAGGTTCTATACATTCCTGAGACGGTCCTTACAAAAATTGGGACCAGTCAAACACACGGTTAGGGAGTTATTGGTGGATTAAAATTATACAAGGACTTATAGAGGCACACCCCCGTTGGTCAAAGGGAAATAACCATTCTCACTGCCACCAACTGAGAAGGTTATTTCCCTTTATAGGGGGTGTTTTTCCTATCGGAGGAATTTCTTGTTTATTCATGTTTTTATTACTTAGTTAGTGGAAGAATCTTTTGTAATGTATGTTTGATGGTGTATGCTTTTAATTAAGCGTTGTTGACTATGAATGTAAATGTAAATGCTTGCATAACTGTGTTTTAATTTTAAATGTGTCAAGCGCAAAGAGCATAATTGTAAAGTTATGATGTTGCGCTATATAAATGCTCATTTATTATTATTATTATTACTACCCTGTGCTTACAGTAGATGGGGTTCATAACCGTGACATTGATTTAAAAAAAAAGAGATTAGTCAAGTGCAACCAGATTCAATTATGTCAAAGTAATCAGTTTAGTCTATTTAATTTCACAGGAACACACACAGACAGACAGGCAGACACGCACGCATGTACGCACGCACGCACACCCCCAACACCCACCCCTTCCCTCATCACCCACCCCATCCCGTCTAGTCCCCCCACCCCCCCCCCCCCAAACAAACAAAAATAAGAAAAAGAAAAGAAAAAAGAAATATTATGCACCTAGGAATAATTGCTAACTGTTTGTGCCTAGGGTCTACTGAAACCTTGGCACAGTGATAGGCCATGAGTCAAAACGACTAATCAAAACAGACCGAATGTTGACCTTGTCTTTATGCATGTTATTACATATTTTGCTGTTGGATGACTTTACTGCCGACAGACCAAGCAGCTTTGGTCAAGTTCAAGAAAGCAATCACACAAGGTGAGACCTCCTGCGTTTCGGTGAGACATTTCACTAAGAAAGAGAGAGAGAGAGGAGGGCGGAGGGGGTTTGGTGGGGGGAGCACCCTTTTGTGCAAGTTCATTTTACTCTACTGGTCGAATGCAGTCGACAAGTTGAAGCAAGTGCAAGTTCAAATTTGCGTTATCTCATGTGCAGAAAAAGAAAAACTTTGGGAAAAAAAGAAAACCCGCATAAAAAAAATAGCAGCAAAGCGCAGAAGGCTTTACCGCACACAGGTAGCCCAGTTTTATTCATTATTTCTCGTCTCCGTTTGTTTCCCAACAAATCATTACTTAACATTTTCCCGTCCACTTATACATTTCACCATTGCACAGCACATAACCTACATTTTCCCTTCTCCCATGCTACATAAGTATACATTCTGTTTCAAAGATTACAGAAGAGAGAGCAGAAACCTTGTTACTTAAAGGCCCAATCTGCCTCAAATGGTTTACAGAACGATTTAAATCTTCTCACGAAAAAAGCAGTTCTAACCTTATATACTGACGTCCAAAAGAAACGCGAAAAATATTATTTATTTTACAAATAATTTTTTCTGGATTAACAAAAGTTGCGTTATTTTTGGCAGCCAGTATATCAAGACCGCGATGTCTGAGGAAGGTGTATTGTGAATTTTACCGCATCAGCGCACTTGCAATCCACGTAAAGCCCGAGTTAGCTGAGACATTTTTCTTGTGCAGTTCAGCTGCACGTGCAAGAAAAGCACAAAAGCTGATCAGTGAGTGGTGTTCACTGTCACTAGAGGATAAAAATGGCACAAAGTTACAGGTTTCATCAGTCCCTCATTCGACGCTATCACCATGCCAAGACTCACTTCTGCTGAACGCGAGAGAGCCATTGGACGTCTGGAAGCTGGGGACACGCCGGAAGCCGTGGCTGCGACTTTCCAATGTCACATATCCACCATTTATCGTCTCCTGCAGCGGTTTGTGATAACTGGCTCTACTGCTGATGTCGAGCGAAGCGGCAGACCCCGAGTGACGACGCCAAGGCAAGATCGGCACATTTTCCGCAGCCATGTTGCACATCCCTTCACAACAGCTGCAGAAACAGCCAGAACTGTTATAGGGACACAACAGGCACCCATTTCTAGGCAAACGGCCAGCCGGCGACTGCGCTTCAGGGGGCTGAGGAACTGCCGTCCAGCCAGGGGACCCGTCCTCACCGTGCGCCATAGACAGGCACGCCTGCATTGGGCGCAAGGCCACCTCAATTGGAACAATGTTCGCTGGCAGAACGTGCTTTTCAGCGATGAAAGCCGTTTCTGCATTGACCATGCTGACGGGCGTGTTCGGGTATGGAGAAGAAGTGGTTACCGCTATGCTGACAACTGTGTCGTGGAGAACAACGCCTGGGGTGGGCCCAGCCTCATGTTGTGGGGCGCCATCGGCCACAACCAGGTGCTAGGTCCCGTCATCTTCCAAGGCCTGGGTCCTGGACCCGGCAACGGCGTAACAGCGCAGCGCTATATGGACCAGGTGCTGCACCCTCATGTGCTGCCCTTTTTTCAAGCCCATGGAAACTGGGTTTTCCAGCACGACAACGCGCGCCCCCACACCGCCAGGGCCACTCAGGATCTCCTGCACCGCTCAGGCATCCAGGTGATGCCTTGGCCAGCGTTATCTCCTGACATGAATCCTATTGAGCAATTTTGGGACTTGCTCCAGACACAGCTCAACAGGGTGGTCCCAAGGCCCACAACTGTCGCTGATCTTGATCGGGCCGTCCGGCAGGCCTGGAGCAACATTCCCAGGCAAGCCAGCAACACGTTGGTCCGCTCAATGCACCGCCGATGCCAGGCCGTCATCGATGCTAATGGGGACCACACACGCTATTGACTGTTCTGTTAAGCGCTAATAACGCATCGTCTCCGCAACTTTACTGTGTTATGGACCATAAGTCAGTGTTTTACTCTACCAAAAATTGGACATTAATAATGAAATTTGAATTTTTGTACGATATTTTTATTAGGCAATAAATGACACTAAACACTGTTTTTCGCGTTTCTTTTGGACGTCAGTATAGAACACACTTACAACAGCATTTGATAGCATTAAATGACACAGTTCGTTTGAATGGCTACTTAGCTTGCGTAAACCACACACCAGATTTCGTGGTTTATTTTACCCGTGAGCCATTGTAAACCCGTGGGATCCACTTTCCTTTTTTTTCTCTCACAATTTAGTCGTCAGTTTGTGATTTCAATGCGACTCGCTGTATTTGCAATAGCACTTTATTGTGTACCTCTGAATCTAAAATGCAACAAACGACTGCGAGTCACACGAAATTATCGGCGGCGGTTGGCTTCAAAGGAGCAAGCGCTATGCAGACAATTCGTCTGCTTGAGAAACACGATCTTGCGTAACCAGCTTCCGGGCTCCTTTTTGTCAAACTTTCAAAACTTCGAATTGTACGGATCTTGTTTTGATGAAAAAAGAAATCTTTTATGATTGAAGAATGTTTGTGTAACAAGCTGTAAATTTATTATTAAGATTTTAGAAGTTAGTTCTAGCGCCGAAAAGAGGCGTCCGATTGTTGGTTAGACAATCCGTCTGGCCACGCAAAAATAAATTCTTTGAAAAATGCTCACTCTTTACGGAGCCGGAACCTGGGATGTTCTCAAGCGGTGAGTGTTTAAACGAAAGGGTGTTTATACTGTGTGTAAAAGCCTGACAGGGTCTGTGACCAGAAACTGATGGTTTACGGGAAGCTGAGTATGCCTTTAAAGACACTTGCCTTCCCACCGCAAGCGTTTTCACACCGCCATTTAGGCAGCCCTACGCCGCTTTCTGGCCCTACAAAAACTGCTATTAGTACGCAGAGTGTCCCAAGAGCATACCAGGAGACAGCAGCAGCCAGACCCCATCACAAACACAACTCTTCAATTGACAGGTGTCTAGCCGGCGACGTTGAAGAAACGTCGAGCTACTCAGTCTAAAGAGCCTGCGCTCTTCGACGGCAGACAACTCTGTTAGTGAAGAGATGCTGCTGTGAACCTAAGGGAGACTACTACATCACCCCTGTCACATTACACACGGGAAGGAAAGTACCTTTAATACTCTTTCAACCTCAAGAGTTGAAACTGAGCTCAGAAGCCGACTCCGGCGAAGTAGACAATGAGAGATCTGTCGCGCGCAGAGATTTGAGATGATGAAGCAGCTTTGGTCCTATGAATCCTATGGGAACGGAGGGGAAAAAAAGGGCTGCCTTCGTTTGATGTCGGTGAGGTCCTGAGAGAACACACGCTGGCTGTAGCCATGGCAAGAGTCTGACACAATGCCGAGAAGCCACTGCCGGCTCTTATTCAAGGCTTTTCAACGTGGGCGAAATAAGTGTTGTAAACTGTCTCGAACGCAACTTGATTTCTTGAAGAGCGCTGAATGTTCTTTATTTTTCACTCCTGGTATTATGCAAGCTCTCTCTCTCTCTCTCTCTCTCTCTCTCTCTCTCTCTCTCTCTCTCTCTCTCTCTCTCTCTCTCTCTCTCTCTCTCTTTCTCTCTCTCTTTCTCTCTCTCTCTCTTTCGATCATATGTGTTCTCTGTTTGCAAGTTTGTCCAGTGTCTTGTCCCCACATAAAGCATATTAACTCTACCTGTCCCAAAATAGGCCAATATTGGTTCTAAGAGGACGTTAAAACTTATTATCATCATCTCTCTCTTTCTCTCTCTCTCTCTCTCTCTCTCTCTCTCTCTCTCTCTCTCTCTCTCTCTCTCTCTCTCTCTCTCTCTCTCTCTCTCTCTCTCTGTGGATGGAGAAAATGTATTTAGTTCAGTGAATATTAAACACAGATTCGTTGCTCTTTTTGAAACCAGCTCTGCAAATTCCGATTATACCGGGCTTAAATTTCTCGGTTACATTTCCGATGTAAGGCGGAACGATCAAGTGTCTAGCGGATTCCCAAATTTCCATGACATCTTTAAAGGCACACTCCTTCTCGTGAAAACTCACCATCCAGGGCCGGATCTGGGGGGGGGGGGGGTTCCTGGGGTTCCGGAACCCCCCCCCCCCCCCCCCCCCCCGCCCTGGCCATCCAATGTACCTCTCAGAGAAAAAAAATGTGGACTTTGGACCCCTGCCTTCAGTTGGAACCCCACCCCCCCCCCCCCCCCCCCTCAAACGAACTTGGTCCGGCCCTGCCATCTGGGATCTGGCCAGGCTATTACATGGGATAAGATCATCCCTACCAAAAAACAGCCAGTGTACTCTTTGTGCCCAGTGGGAATTGTTTGATAAATTAATTTTGTGAGGCTTTTAAAGAAATCAATTCATAAAAATCTCCAACTCGGCTAACCAAAGCCAGCTGTAAAGGTGTTACGTTTTGGTATGTGACCAAGTGTATATGTGCTTATCCCATTTAAAAGCCTGGCAGATCTGAGATGGTGAACGGGATTGTTACAGTTCACGAGAAGCAATGTGCCTTTAAAGGTGGCCTGCTTAAATCGTGGACCCCCCCCCCCCCCCCTCTCTCACGCAGCTTTTTTTTTAACCATTCAAAACTGCACAAGCGGAAGTGACGTGCTACACGTTTCCGCCAAGCAGAACTGCGCAGTTCCGGTGCGAAAAGCACCTGTCGGTGTAATCCAACATGTCTGACATATCGACGCGCCAGTCTTACGTGAATCGTGCACAGTGAATACCAGCCTACCCCACTGGGAATGGCTTTGATCTTGCGCAGTGGCCAGACATAAAACAGGGAAAGAGAGGGAGCGTAACAAAGCTGTGAGGGTGAATCCGCTAATCTGTTATATCGACGCCGGGAGTTTGGGCCGAACACTGAATTAGACTTTAGGACAAGGGTTGATTCTTGCATAAAGGCAACTGGATAATAAAGACTGATTGACCCGTAAGCTGTTAATGTCCAAACTATTATGACGAGTTTGACCTGCCCTCAGGGCAAAACTAAAAGGACACACAGAGAGCCAGTCGACCGGCGAAGAACGGTCTTGGGTACAAAGTTTCAGCTTGCCTAACACTGATACGGGAGCATGTGGGTATGCCTGAAATTTGAATCTGACAGTTCAGTGTGCATACAGGCACTAGTGAATTAATTTCAGTCTTAAAAATGTGCATTGACTGATCTTAACAAGGAAAAGCACGGGGGGAAAAACCCAACTAATTAGAGAAAAACACGCACACACAAAAAACAACAACATTATTAGGCAAATTACACCCCTCCCCCACCCCCCCCCCCACCCCCCGTTTTAAGATATTCACCCCCTTTTTAAACCCCGTTTTCAGATTTGTGTTCACAACGTCCGCATCTTTACCACCTTTTTTATGGTTACCTCCCTTTAAGCCCTACTATACTCTAAGTTAAAACTTTCAGGATCGTATGCCTTGATACGTTACCTACTTCGGATGTAATGTTCGACCATTACAGGTATTTGGACTTACATAAAATAAATTCATTACTTCGTATGCTTACTGACAAACGATTGTCACAAGTACTGCCAACGTTTTATTTGAGTATATATTAGAGAATATTAATAGTCGCAGAAGTCACAGGTATATTATCTACAAGTTTGATGATCTGCTTGTGCACAAGTGAATTAAGAATTGTTCGACTCGTACTATCTGAAAGCAAACTCCTTTAAGCCTCAGTCATGAACAACCAAGTTTCATGGTCGACATTCTATGATCACGAAAACCACAACACTTAAATCACTCATGTACGAACGTTCAGCTGTTTCTGCACATTTGCCCACCCCTCAAGACAATTCTCGCCAGCGGTGTGTGGCGAGTTTAGTGCCAGAACTGTGTCCATTAAGCTGTCAGCAAAGACATAACTTTAGTGTCCACGCATCCGTGACGATAATCCTCATGCCTAGTCGGCCTCTTGCATGTACAATGGAATCCCTTTTTTAAGACCTCCAAAAATGTGTAAAAATCAGGTCTTCCGAAAAAAGGGAATCTTAAAAGGGAGGTAACTTTACAGAGGTTATGAGCAGAGCATCTACAAAATCAAGGTCTTAGGAAGGAGAAAGTCTTAAATTGGGTGTGTGTGTGGGGGGGGGGATTCTTTAAAAGGGGGGTTCCACTGTAGCTGGACAGAGTGCCGCATTTTGCACATGGACTAGTACAGTGCTTGCCCGCTTTGGCGTACACGTACCTTAAAGGTAGTTTCGTCCACTAATGCTTACAGCTACCACAACTTTTGAAAAAGATAGATAATTATGTACAGAAACAGCTTTTTGTTGCAAAAGTACCGATAAGAACTATCTGTAACTTCTCCCTTTCTCTTTTGTATATGTTGCGATTTTAAAAGTTGGTCTAGTTGGGGGGGGGGGGGGGGGGGCGGTAATGAGAGAGAGAGAAAGAGTGAGAGAAAGAGGCATTTTGGCAGCTGGAACCAGTTGATCGAACACATATTGACATTAAATAACAGTTTCTTCAAGCAAAACTCAGCTCACACGCGAATTTCAGCAACAATAAGGCAATCAGATGTCTCAAATGGTTGATTTGTGAAAAGGACGATGACGCTACAAATTAACAGAGAGAACACCAATGACCGTTCCGACACATGCATGTACTGGACAGGAACAGATCGTTACCTGTATACACTGCTCAACACCTTGTCAGACACAATCAAACGTCTTGGAGGTAATTACAAAGACCACCTGTCTAAGGCAAATCAACATTAGGTGAGCGTGGATTTGTTATGGCCTTTTTTTTTTATACCTGTTTGGAAAGGGTCGGGGAGGAGGTGTGGGTGGGGGTTGTTAGCTGCACTTCCTGATGTATACATATAAATCATCAGTTTTAGTACGGATCGACTTCCTGTAGAGGTTTTGTTTGTATGTAAGAAACCAGGATCTGGATAATCTTTCTGCTAAAGTTATCTGTTCTCCAAAAGGTACACGCTTTTGGCACTGGTACTGGCACTGCTCCGCACCAGTCCTGTGCAAAGCGCAGAATGTTGTTACAGCTATTGCAGTATGGTGTATTGGAATAGCTTCAGACCGGGCACAAGTGTAAAAGAGTTGTAATGTGTGAGCGCAAATCCTGTAATGCAAGAAATATTAGATACTGCAACGTTTAATTTTTGAATACAAAAAGACATTGACAAGTACATCAACCCAATGGTCTTCATGAGGGGATAGACAGGCAAATAATTATGAAATAAATGGTGAAAAAATAACAAATAGAGAAGACTAACCTGAGTGTGCGATCAATGTCCGGCAAGATGGTCAGTCACAATGAATGACGAATGTACTGAGCGTTCTGAAAGTTGAAGCCGGACAGGAAACTAGGAAACAGCAAAGCACAAAAAAAGAAAGAAACAAAGAAACAAACAAACAAACATGAAGGGACATTGAACAACTGACTTTCTTTTTTTCCTCACGCAAGTGTTGATGGTAACAGCGGAGTCCAGGTCCAACTTATAGCGACCATCATGGGAGGGACAAATGCTAGTGACAAATGGTGTCCGCTAGACTTGCGTGCCAAAACACAGTTCCGTAAAACCCGACGGCACAGGCTGGGTGTATTTCTCAGCGTATCATCACCTTATGTCCCAAATAGTCACTAGAACTGGGGACAAAAATGCCAATTAGTCAGTCAGTCAGTCTGGGTGTATTAAAGGAGTATATAGCTATTCTGATGGACACGTGGGGGAATTCGGGGGCTGTGATTGGATGGTCTCACACATCCCTTTTCCGATCATCAAAGCATAATGCTACGGAAGTCGGCCATTTTTGCCAATATCCAAAAGCATATTGGCAATAACAAAGACGCATGGTTCCGGTTTACCCATCTGTACCACACGATGTTTCAATCGACAACAGCATACACTGACAACTTGAAATTCTTCTCGGGAATGTTTTTCAGCTTTACAAATGTCGATAGCATACCCTTTTCTGCTAACTTCCCGATGAAACAGGACTAAACCAATTATTTTCTGTCCCTAAACACCACAAAATGCCCAAAGTCGAAAGATGTAGTACAAACAGGGGAGTAAAACGGAACAGCCGTTTGTGTGTGCCTGTGTGAGCTCAGTTGCCGACTGACACAAACTTTCGCATTCGGCTTTTCTTATTTCGTAACTCCACACTAAATACTCCACTTCCCCTCTGAAGTATTGATGTACAACCCATGGCACTAACATTCATGTAGTCGTTTATAACTGAGGTTCAAAATTTCGCTTCATGACGAGACAAGTATAAATGCCATTCACCCAAACTGAAAACTTCGCTGCTGTCTGCTCGCGTTGTACGGATAAGCTGTTCTCTTCTCCTCCCCTTGTTGCATCCTAGTTCTTCAGTTGTTTCTAGTTTTCCGTTGATGTTGTGTTTTGGTCTTCTTCATAAGTAGTCTTGTTCAAAATCAAAAAAACTCAAACTTCTTTTTGTTGTATACGAATGAACTAGCCTAATAAAAAGCTGTTTAACAGCTGTGTTGTCAAATCAAGTTTTTTTCCAAAGTCAGTGTGGCGCCTGCGCAAAACTAATGCGCATAAGAAACGGCGTCTGCTATCAAAACCTGAGATCAGCGCATCGACGCAAAAACTGTCATTTTGTAAGTTTGGAACAACAAATCAAGGTCAGAACAGCTATATAATCGCTATTGTATTTTCAGCGCAGCAATAGGGTCCGATATTTAGACTCGAACAAGTATAATGCGACTCGTCTTCGACTCGTCAGCATTATACTTGTCTCGTCTAAATATCGGACCCTATTGCTACGCTGAAAACACAATAGCTGTTAATATTGTGGAGGATTAGTGCAAACGATGTTAAAGTGATAATGTCTAACAAGAAAAGTCTCTCTCATCGCTCCAAGAGCTATACAGTTAAGGTTGGTAAGGTTTGGGGTTGTAATTATGTGACCACACGTGCACATCAGGAATACCTTAGGCGCTGATTTACTCAAATTGGAAACGGCTGTGTTTTGATCGGGAATCCCAGACTGTAGTTCTCATTGTGACGCCTCTTTGCACCGTCATAGTTTTCGTCCTACCTTTCGCCCCTGAGTATTTCATGCGCTATTCTTAGAGATACAGATTTGAAATCGAGCCGAGAGCTACACAGTTCGTTTTGGTTCTTGAATAAATGACAACACACACGAAGAAGGTCTTAGAAATAGTGTTTGAGCGTTTTATTTTTCAAATCTGAATGCTGTGTTTGGAAGTAATTTCAGACCGTGATACTCTCCAACGGTCTGTGTGTTTGTTTACATTATGCTAAGCGTTTAAGCCCTGTATGGCACGGGATATGCATGCGTTTGCTAGACTTTAGGTTTGATTTCCTCAATACAACGGTCTTAGTCTGCTTTGGCGAATGGGTATCTATGAGGTATCTATAAAATATGAATATGGCTCCTGACACAGGAGAGCTGGGCGAAGCAAACCGCTCGCTGATTACAATTCATTTAATTATTTTGCATTGTTCCGAAGCAGTGTTGAGCAAATCATTGCAGGTGTTTTTGAATAACAGTACAGCGAATGTCCCTTGAACTTTTTAAGGTCCAAATCGTCAGAAAACTTTCCAAAATGGCGCCTTCGGTGTACTAGCTATCCTTAAGTTTGAGTCCAGCTTTGATGGGAGAGGTCCCAAAGAACTACAGTCGGTTTAATGTCTCCTTTCTGAAAAGTCTTGTGCAGAGTTTACGGTTGTACGGTGTATATAAATGTGTGTGTGTGTGTGTGTGTGTGTGTGTGTGAAACGATGTTTTAAATGAATATTTTACTAAGGTTTAAACCCACACGATACGTATGAACAGACAGACAGGCAGACACACACACACACACACACACACACACTCGCACACACACACACACGCCGGGTTTCCAAACAAGCACCGCAAAAGCTATCCATGCATATTACAGCACGGTGCGCCCCTTCACTAGGGATACACAGCGAAGTCCACCCTATACCTGCAATGCACATAACACCTACCTGTCTTTTGTCAGTTGTTGACAACTCCACTACCTGGCCAGTGGCCAAGGCTAACAATTTGCTGCACGCATCGTCTGACCGGTGGTCAGCTAGTGTGGGCCCTTCTTGGCTTCCTCTTCCTTTGGTCAGCGAAACATGCGGGCATGGTCTAATTGGATCCAATTGTTTGCCCATACCTTTGATCACTGGGGCTCCGAGTGTTTAGGGAGCGCCTGTAGTCTCTCTGTGATCTAAGAAGTATTTGTCTACGAGAAGGAGAGACTTAGATTGTGTTTGGAAATAGTGTGTATGCATGTGGAGTCAGTGAAGGCGGAATTAAGCGATTGATGAGTATTGGTGTGGTTTCTTTGCGCTGCTAAACTAAAAGGTGTTCAACAGCAACACGTTTCCTATAACTAATGTTTGATCTTTGTATCTGTCAAATTGGGCACATGATGCCAAGGGAGGTCACTACTGAATGAACGACCTTTTTGTTTTAGACGTATAAGTATTTTTAATTCTTCGTCTTCTCTCTCTCTCTCTCTCTCTCTCTCTCTCTCTCTCTCTCTCTCTCTCTCTCTCTCTCTCTCTCTCTCTCTCTCTCTCTGAACTAGTCAGTCGGCCTTATTTACTTTTTTTAATTTATTATCCTGGCGCACCCGTTTCCTCTGTTCTGTTGTTCTCTCCAGACATGCGCAAAGCGGAACATTCCCTATCCCAGACGAACTGTGTACATTCTTATGCTTCTAAGATCGACAAAGACACCCAACAGCGAGTCTGCATATGGTTATTGAATACTCTCCTCCTGAAAAAGGCGACTTAAATTAATACTGTGGACGAAATGACGCGAGCACATGAGACGAAAGATTCGAGCGGCATGCAATCGCGTTACGTCACTTCCTATGATTATTTTTTTCTTTTGCATAATCATTTCGTTAGCCGCGTGATGTGGTGCGAGATTGAAAGCAGGACATGAGGCATCACGGCGTGAAACAAGATCGTTCGTATGGTGTTGAGAGAGAGAGAGGGAGAGAGAGAGAGAGAGAGAGAGAGAGAGAGAGAGAGAGAGAGAGAGAGAGAGAGAGAGAGAGAGAGAGAGAGAGAGAGAGAGAGAGAGAGAGAGAGAGAGAGAGAGAGAGAGAGAGAGAGAGAGAGAGAGCTCAGAACTTTATTACATAAGGATAAAGGTTTTAGGCTCATTTGACTTTGGAGTGTGATTTGAACTCATGCCACTTTCAACCCCTGACTCAGTTTATAAACTCGAATAGAAATATCCTGCCAAATACAAAATTCAAAAACACATTCATCAGTTCTCCTTTATCCTGCCTGTCCGTGTAATGTTTTCTCTGTCGAAAAATCATCTTGCTTTCGTACGTTGCAACATTGTTTGCTTGCCAGTGTCAGCCTTTTTTGTATCGTTTAAAGCTCATCGTTTATCAGTTCTCTTTTATTCTGCCCTTTTCACACCAAGAAGTTCACCTGTTGTCCGTGTGGCTGTCTTTCTGTGGTCTGTCATTTGCGTATCGTTCCTTCACTGTGCCTTGTTTATAGTTTTAGATCGATAAGGTATCGGCAGTGCACGGCGAATTTGTTACAGTAAAGAGTTTCTTAATTGGCTCACGTAAGTGTAGCCTATGCGATGCTAAACTTTGTCTGTCTGTGCGTGCGTGTGTGCGTGTGTGCGTGTGTGATAGAAACTTTAACATTTCCGAGTCTATGGATAAAGTTCGCATAAGAAGATTACGTCTCGGTCAAAAGTGTTTGACGTCAATTAATGCATCACTGATGACGTCATGCCTCCCTGTAGTCTTTCTCTCTCGCGCGGTGTGTGTGTTCATTTTGTGCACATGTGTTATTGTTACTGTTTGTGTATGTGAACTCGTGTGTGTGTGTGTGTGTGTGTGTGTGTGTGTGTGTGTGTGTGTGTGTGTGTGTGTGTGTGTGTGCGTGTGTGTGTGTGTAAGAAAGAGAGACTGAGAGAGTGTGTGTGTATGTGTTTGTATGTGTGTGTGTGTGTGTGTGTGAATGTGTGTGCATGAGTTTGTGTGTATGTTTGTGTGTGTTTGTTTGTAAAGGTGTGTGTGTCCGTCTGTCTATGTGCGTATGAGTGTGTGTTTTGTATGTATGACGGAGTGATTGAGTTTGTGTTACTGTTTGTCCATTTCTGACGGGAGCCTTGAAGGCTTCGCCTCTTGTTGTTCTTTGGTTCCCTCTTTGACTTCAAACAAAGTGACAACTAAAATAAAGCAAAGTTGCATTTAAAGAAAATCTCCGGGATGTTTAAAAATTATTTTTGTTTAGAAGATAAACGTGTACTGTGTAAAATAAAGCAATACACTATCACCAAGGGCTTATTTCCTTTAGCCTTACTCTTTGTCAAAATAAACTTTCTTTCGTCTTCTTTTGATTTAGATTTTTTCTTATTACGTTTCCTACTTTCGGATACTTGCCATAGACACGCAAAGTCATTCGGCACCTAATGTGTTTTAGGTTTTACACCTGCCCAACCCCGGCACACACCCCCCCCCCTCCCCCCCGACAAGAGTTTAAACTTTTAGGGAGTTCAATATCAACAAGCGTGAAAAGATACGAAATAATGTTTAGAACCTTCTTCACTTTCCTGAGATGGATTACAAATTAAATTTGTTTTAAACAGTGAGAATACCATGTAAAATGAGAAAAGACAAAACCTTGTATCTGCCCCGAATAGCCGAACAATATATGGACTGGGTGGCCGGGTGGTAACGCACTTGCGCTCGGAAGCGAGAGGTTTCGAGTTCGACCCTGGGTCAGGGCGTTAGCAATCTTCTGCCCCCTTTTCCTAACCTAGGTGGTGGGTTCAAGTGCTAGTCTTTCGGATGAGACGAAAAACCTAGGTCCCTTCGTGTACACTACATTGGGGTGTGCACGTTAAAGATCTCACGATTGACAAAAGGGTCTTTCCTGGCAAAATTGTATAGGCATAGATAAAAATGTCCACCAAAATACCCGTGTGACTTGGAATAATAGGCCGTGAAAAGTCGGATATGCGCCGAAATGGCTGCGATCTGCTGGCCGATGTGAATGCGTGATGTATTGTGTAAAAAAATTCCATCTCACACGGCATAAATAAATCCCTGCGCCTTGAATATGTGCGCGATATAAATTGCATAAAAAAAATAAAAAAAATAAATAAATCCCTGCGCTTAGAACTGTACCCACGGAATACGCGCGATATAAGCCTCATATTGATTGATTGATTGATTGATTGAACAGGTTGAATTGAAGGGACATGCACAACCAACAATCAACTTGTTTCGCGCCGAGGCACGAAGACCAGAACTTTGTTGTGAATGGAAATGAACAATGAACACCCAATTCTCACCTTAGATTTCTCGAGTGTATTATGAATATGATTATAAGCTGTGCATTCATAGGTGTGTTTATTTATTTGTGGACAAGAAACATCGTCTTGCGGCCATTGTCTCCTCCTTACGGTTACCACCATAGAGGGTAAATATTTGCTGCCCTGTCAATCAATGTGCGCCGACAGGCGTCTGGACCAAAATATGAAATTGTCATTCTCGCAGCAAAAAAAAAAAAAACCAACAACATTTTATTTTTATTTTTATTTTTTTACCAAGAAAGTAAGAACCATGTGAGACTTCTCTCATCGAAGTAACTTAAAATTACAGATTTGTTGACATCTAAAACACAAAAATAAAATAAAATTGCGATACACGAAAACGAAAATAATCTTCTAACTTGTTAGACTGGTGTCAGATAGCCATGCTGCACTTAACGCAATGTTAACACTATTTTCGTCTCGTTAGTTGTAATCATACTTATCTTTGATGACAGACGGGTGCCATGGCCTAGTGAATAAGACGCTGGTCTTCAAAGCGGAAGGTCATGGGTTCGAATCCCGGCCGCGCCCAGTGGGTTAAGGGTGGAGATTTTTTCGATCTCCCAGGTCAACTGATTTGCAGACCTGCTAGTGCCTTATCCCTCTTTGTGTGTACGCACAAGCACAAGACCAAGTGCGCACGGAAAAGACCCTGTAATCCATGTAGCTCTGTGGGTTATAGAAACACAAAAATACCCAGCATGCTTCCCCCGAAAGCGGCGTATGGCTGCCTAAATGGCGGGATAAAAACGGTCATACACGAACAAGCTGCGGGAGAGAATAGCTCATGAACGAAGAAGAAGTATTTGATGACGTGGACATAGATTTATTTATACTATATACTGCTACTACTATCGCTAGCGTGAAAACTCAGAAACATCAGCAAGTTAACTACTTTCAAGTACCTGTAGGCAGAGGTATGATTGAGCGTCCAGCAATTATGAAAGAGATCAAATCAGTTCCACACAACCACGGATTGACTACTCTAAGCTATGGCCGGGGGGTTTAACAGAGCAAGAAGTGTGTGCTCTTTCTTCAAGTACCGACTTTCTGGCACAAATAGCCTTTCGTTTCACTTAATTGGCCGTGCCCCTAATTAATCTTAATGTCAAACTGAAGGAAGGTTAAGTTGTGTTTTTCTTTGTGTTCTCTTTTCTCTCTCTCTCTCTCTCTCTCTCTCTCTCTCTCTCTCTCTCTCTCTCTCTCTCTCTCTCTCTCTCTCTCTCTCTTTCATTTAATGTCTTTTTAATTGTTTGACATTATATACATTGTATTGTAATTAACTTAATTTCTATTTCTTCTTGTTATTAATCGAGTTACCCTCAATATAATGGGCGAGGGCCGGACGAAAAAAAGCATGTATACTTTGTTTATTCTGTTACCCTCGATAAATAAATAAAGTTCAAAGTTCAAAGTTCCCCCCCCTCTCTCTCTGTCTCTCTCTGTCTGGTCCTCTCTCTCTCTCTCTCTCTCTCTCTCTCTCTCTCTCTCTCTCTCTCTCTCTCTCTCTCTCTCTCTCTCTCTCTCTCTCTCTCTCTCCGCTACTTTGACATTGCACTCGAAGGGCTAAATTCATTAGACTCTCTCTCAGTCAATCACCGTTTATTGGGGTTAACCCTAACTCTAATTTCTGTCTCTGTCCGTTCGTCTGTCTGTCTGTCTGTCTGTCTGTCTGTCTGTCTGTCTGTCTGTTTATCTCAGTCTCTCTCTTTCTCTATCTCTGTCTGTCTCTCTGTCTCTGTCTTTCTGTCTATCTGTCTGTCTCTGTATCTCTCTCTCTCTCTCACTCGTCCGCTTGCTTTTGACTCTCAATCTCTCTCTCTCTCTCTCTCTCTCTCTCTCTCTCTCTCTCTCTCTCTCTCTCTCTCTCTCTCTCTCTCTCTCTTGTCAGCGGCTCGCTCTTGAGTGAGTTAGACCGCTCATCCTCTCAGTCTCAAAGGTGTAACGTAATGTTCCCTCTGTCGTAAATGTATCTTGCTTTTGTGCGTTGCAGCAATGTTTATTTGCCAGTGTCAACCTTTTTTTCCGTTTAAAGATTAGAACTTTAAAACAAAATTTTTTTTAACACACACAGAGCTGTTTGTTCTTTTTGGTGTACTAACATGGCGTCGCTTGGAGTCGGCTGATACTTAGCCAGGGAGGTCACTGTGGCAGTCTGACGAACAGTTGCAGACAACAATCGATTTACGAATACGAATACGAATACTTTATTATCTCATACAGAGAAATTTCAGTGTGGTGCACATTAAAAGACAAAACAAATAATAAGACAACAGATAAAAATACCATACGAAGCATACTACACTCGCGCACGCATATGTACACTAACAGGAATAGTAACATGATTCCAAATAGGTTAATTGCCGTCAGCTTTAGCTAAAAGTTTACCGCTAAAAACTATCATTATCACAGGACTAGATATGTCATTGAACAATATTTATCACAGGACTAGTCATTCGAGGGTTATCACACTCAGCATAAGGGTGCACATCAAAGAATATAATGTAAATGTCGCATTCGATAATTTGATATTAGCTGTACATTTATTGACAACTATTGCATATGACTTTTAGAGGAAAAATTTAAGAGTTAACAGGTATACCGGAAGCCTTTTGTTCGAAATTTCTTTCGATACCGTCACCGTGATTGATTTCATGATCAATAAGCTTACTCGTCAACGATAAGTGGGTCGATCGAGTGTGGTTGGACGGTATGCGGTAGGTTATGGTATTAAAGATAGAAGCAGACTCGCACGGCGCAGTACATGCATTATATTGATTCCTCAAAATGGTAAATGTTAGAAAACATCTAAACTTCGCCAACAAATTATTGCAACAAATTTCGCACCCAAATTAAAGCAGAAAATTCCCGTGTCATTTAATTCAAACTTTCTATGCCAGTTAAGGCCGTTCACTTGACTATGTGGATCATCTTTCGGATTGAAGATTTCTTTTACAGGGATTACTTGACCGCCTCTCAAATAAGGGTACCTTCAATATTCGACATGACAAATACGGAAGAGACCAATTAAAAATCGACGAAAAGTATCAGTAGACAAAATTTTGCAACTTTTACATGCGAGAAGAAAGTCAAATTAATTATCTACCGAGAACATGTTGTTTTGTTGAGCTAGCTTGCGTATTGCGTGTGCTATGCTATTCCTACTGATGCCGGGGTCGATTGCATGAGCGATTAAAAACGAGAGTTTTTGCGTCAATGTTCAGGGGTAGCATGACAAAAAGCGGTATATTTAGCAATGCCTAAGTGAATTGCTTTGAAATTTCAGAACTTAAACCACCAATCCCCCCCCCCCACACACACACGTAGGCTAAACGTATAAGTACACACCGAATTCAAGCACGCATGCTCGCATGTACACTGCCACGTTGATCCCACTATGTCTCTCTTTTACAGGGCGCTACTAACATATAGTTTACAAAATGATGCATTTTAATAACACTAAGTGCAGGATAACTTCACAGCTCATAGTCTAAGCCCGTGAAGCCGCTTTAATGGGTCTTCTCTGCTGTTCCTGGTCGATTCTTGTCAGTGATCTGATCACGTCACACCGGCAAGCGGCACTGGAGCAATTAATGCAATGATCGATTGATTTCTGTAAAGTGGTTGGCGACACACAGACTTCGCCCTTGGCTCTCATCCATACTTGACCCTTTGCTCAACGCAGACCCCATGCAATTTTCGCTGGCAGTTGTCACAGTGTCACCACTGTCTTTTTCACCTGCTTGTTCACTCGGTGTGAGCGTGTGATTAGTCGGAGAGAAAGAGAGAGTCGTGCAGCAAAAGTGGTGAAGTTTGTTGGTTTAAATCCGTGAGACATAGAAAAAAGAGAGAGGAAAAGGCTCACGGATTGACTGAGGGTATACACACAAAAAATACTTGGGTTTGTTAAATACATGAAAGGCTGAGGGATGCCATGTACTCCTTCACGCTCCTTCGTCCTATTTTGTCAATGTCTCTTTTTTTGCAACCTCTACTTTCTCTGTCTGTCTCTCTGTCTCTCTGTCTCTCTCGCTCTGTCTGTCTGTCTGTCTGTCTCTCTCTGTCTCTCTCTCTCTCTCTCTCTCTCTCTCTCTCTCTCTCTCTCTCTCTCTCTCTCTCTCTCTCTCTCTCTCTCTCTTGTCAGCGGCTCGCTCTTGAGTGAGTTAGACCGCTCAT
>NC_090245.1:70186826-70189326 GCF_037325665.1 Littorina saxatilis
TCTCTTTATGTCTGGTCCTCCCCTCTCTCTCTCTTTGTGTCTGGTCATCCTCTCTCTCTCTTTATGTCTGGTCCTCCTCTCTCTCTCTCTCTTTATGTCTGGTCATCCTCTCTCTCTCTTTATGTCTGGTCCTCCTCTCTCTCTCTCTTTATGTCTGGTCATCCTCTCTCTCTCTTTATGTCTGGTCCTCCTCTCTCTCTCTCTTTATGTCTGGTCATCCTCTCTCTCTCTTTATGTCTGGTCCTCCTCTCTCTCTCTCTTTATGTCTGGTCATCCCCTCTATCTCTCTCTCTCTCTCTCTCTTTATGTCTGGTCCTCCTCTCTCTCTCTCTTTATGTCTGGTCATCCTCTCTCTCTCTTTATGTCTGGTCCTCCTCTCTCTCTCTTTATGTCTGGTCCTCCTCTCTCTCTCTTTATGTCTGGTCCTCCTCTCTCTCTCTCTTTCCTCTCTCTCTCTTTATGTCTGGTCCTCCTCTCTCTCTCTCTCTTTATGTCTGGTCCTCCTCTCTCTCTCTTTATGTCTGGTCCTCCTCTCTCTCTCTCTTTCCTCTCTCTCTCTTTATGTCTGGTCCTCCTCTCTCTCTCTCTTTATGTCTGGTCATCCTCTCTCTCTCTTTATGTCTGGTCCTCCCCTCTCTCTCTCTCTTTATGTCTGGTCCTCCTCTCTCTCTCTCTTTATGTCTGGTCCTCCCCTCTCTCTCTCTTTATGTCTGGTCCTCCCCTCTCTCTCTCTCTTTATGTCTGGTCCTCCTCTCTCTCTCTCTTTATGTCTGGTCCTCCTCTCTCTCTCTCTCTTTATGTCTGGTCATCCTCTCTCTCTTTTTATGTCTGGTCCTCCTCTCTCTCTCTCTTTATGTCTGGTCATCCTCTCTCTCTCTTTATGTCTGGTCCTCCTCTCTCTCTCTCTTTATGTCTGGTCATCCTCTCTCTCTCTTTATGTCTGGTCCTCCTCTCTCTCTCTCTTTATGTCTGGTCATCCTCTCTCTCTCTTTATGTCTGGTCCTCCTCTCTCTCTCTCTTTGTGTCTGGTCCTCCCTTCTCTCTCTCTTTATGTCTGGTCATCCCCTCTATCTCTCTCTCTCTCTCTCTTTATGTCTGGTCCTCCCCCTCTCTCTCTCTGTCTCTCTCTGTCTGGTCCTCCCTCTCTCTCTCTCTCTCTCTCTCTCTCTCTCTCTCTCTCTCTCTCTCTCTCTCTCTCTCTCTCTCTCTCTCTCTCTCTCTCTCTCTCTCTCTCTCGGTTCAGTAAACAATAATTTCCCTCAGACAAATTCTTTTGCCTCCAACCTGCCGTGGTAATCAAAACCCCTCTGACCAGATTGCCAGAATCACGCACCTTTCTTGGCCAGTCACTGCTGTCTGCGTATTTCGTCCTTGCACGTGCAATAATATTGTCTTGACCTTTCCAAGACCGCTCAACGAGTTCGCAAAAAACCACTTTCTTGTAAGGCCAAACAAAAAAATAGGTGTGGTTAAGGTAACATAGCCCCAAAAAATAGGGTAGGAAGGTAGGCAATCACTTTGTGTGTGTGTGTGTGTGTGTGTGTGTGTCTAATGTGTAAAAATTAAACCTACTTGACAGGGAAATAAGTGTGCGACTCGAGCGCTTTCGCTTTTAATGCGTTTTCTGCACTAGTTTTTTGTTGTTGACAAATGTAATAAAAAGTTACGGGTCGGGTTACCGTAACCACACCTATTTGTTTTTAGGCCTAATGAGTCTTCCGCCTGATTTCTTACTGTATGAGTTGACATATAAAAATGGCAGAGTAGAAATTGTGTATCGGTATATAATGGTATCAGTAAAACATATCTGTATTGTCCGTTATACGCCTTTATCACAATACGGTTCGGTTTGGCTGCGGCTGAAATGCTCTTGTAATACGGTTTCTCCAAAACCTTTCTGGTAGATGTTTTTTCTCATGCTTGATTTGCGCAGTGCGGTCGGTTTCGATTGGACACGGCTTTCCTGTCGTCCAATCAAGGGACCATAAGGGACCATAATCTTGCCTTGGTTATGGTCACAGATTCTTTCTATGTCTGTGGGTTATGGTCCCTCGTGGTTCCTGTGTCTCTTCTGTTATTAATTGCGTACAAGATTATCATTGTTTTTTCCCCCCCTTTCTGTCTCTTGTGTCCGCAGTGATTACAGTCCCGGTGTTTTGCATTTATTCTAACTTTCCTGCAAGTGTCACAAAAGTGTTTAAAAAAACAACAACATTGTTTTATATACATGAAACATGAAGAAGTGGTACAACAAAATCTCTCGCAAGCCGCGTGTGTTTACGATTGAGCTGACAATCATAAATGATATGACGTAAACAAAGTTCTGGCACTAGTAATATTGGTAATGCATTAGTATTATATCGCGTGCGTGCGTGCCTGCCTGCGTGCGTGCGTGTGTATGTGTGTTTGTGTGTGTGCGTATGTGTGTGTGTTTGTGTGTTTGTGTGTGTGTGCGTGCGTGCGTGCGTGCGTGCGTATGTGGATGCGTGCGTGCGTGCGT
>NC_090245.1:70191826-70199682 GCF_037325665.1 Littorina saxatilis
TTCCTGCAATCAGCACGTGTCAGAGAGTTGATTGTCTGCCTGTATCAGCTAGCGATTGGCAATTGAGTTAGCCCCATGCTATAACCATTTCCAGAGGGAAGTACACGTTGTAAACGACCCTGAACAAGGAAATGAAGCTGGTTTCAAACTGCTGATCAATAGAATCCATTGAGCGTCGTTATACTGGGGATCAGTTACGATGTGATCACGGTGGAATAAATCAATTAGTCAAATGATCATTCAGCCGATCAGTCAAAGATTAAATGAATGAATGAATCAATCAATCAATCAATCATCGACCAATCAACCAAGCAATCACCAACCAACCAACCAACTATCCAATCAATAAAACAAACCAAATCAATTTATCTATGCCGTTATTCTTTCTTTCTTCGTTCATGGGCTGAGACTCCCACGTTCACTCATGTTTTTAGCACGAGTGGATTTTTTACGTGTTTGACCGTTTTTTAATCTGACATGGATTACATGATCTTTTCCGTGCGCACTTGGTCTTGTGCTTGCGTGTACACACGAAGGGGGTTAGTTGACCTGGGAGATCGGAAAAATCTCCACTCTTAACCCACCAGGCGACAGCGACCGGGGTTCGAACTCACGACCTCCCGATTTGAAGGCCAACGTCTTACCACCACGCCACTGCGCCCGTCTATCTATGCTGTTATGACACAGGTCAATGAAACGAAAGTAATAAAGAAAGAAAGAATTGAAGAAAGAAAGAAAGAAAGGAAGAAAAAAAGAAAGAAAGAAAGAAAGAAAGAAAGAAAGAAAGAAAGAATGATTAAAAAGAAAGGAAGCTAGAACGAACGAGAGGACGAACGAAAGACAGAAAGAAATAGAACAAAAGTGTCAATCCCATTCAAGTACTAACAATTTTTGTTTGTACGTGTGGTTATCATTGTTTGTTCCGTGTCTAACAATTTGATCCGTATCACCACAAACGGCGCAGAAACGAGATGCTGTTCCCATTCAGTACTAGAACCAATGATCATCCGACTGTCACAGGCACGGGTTCCTCTGAAGCCACTTCTGCTGAACTATGTTATTAAGTAGACGCGCCTAATTTTTTGCCGTTCTGAACATCAAGACCTTTGGTCACAGCCAAATCTTTTCTTCTGCCATACGGCAAAACTAAGACTCAAGACTTAAGATGTGTACTGTCCTTATTAAAACAAGGAAAAATGCCACGCAGTCTAGGGCAGTACGACTGTACATGTACACTAAATAAGTACGAAAACGAGCACAGGACCAGTTCATGTCACCGGCCATGTCAGGTCTGTTTTTAGCGTTCGCTTTGTTTTTACTCGTACCCTTTCTTCGCCCAAATGTGTTTTGACACTTTCAGAAAGCCGTTGACATTGTTGCAGGCAGAAGTCAGGCTAGAGAGGCTCGGGTCTGTCGGACTGTTGGTTTTTACCTGCCGCTTAAAGGTGTTTTCTGACGTAGATGATTGGAACTGGCACTTGGGGTTTAAAGGCACATCTCTTCCTGGGTAAACATTTCGGTTTAAGCACCGTTTACTATCTGGCCAGGCTTTTACATAAGATAAGACTATCCCTCTACTTCGACACATACCAAACTTCAAAAACTGCATAGATGTCTAATGGACACAGTGTTTTATTTTTAAGAATTAATCTCGCAGACTGACACGGGTTTGTTTTAAGAAATCAATTCATAAGGAAATCCCACTCTGATCAGAGAGCAACAAGGCTTATTGGGTTTGGTACGAGAGAAATTCAAGTTGTACGCCCTCACGGCAAAGCCATTAGGGGCATGTTCCCGGGTTTCAACCCGACTTTAGATGAGATACACAAGTGTATGCGTGTTTTGGTGGTATGCAGCTATCTGCACTTATGGCAGAATGACCCAGGTCTTTTACGTGCCACTGTGGTGACACGGGGGTGGGAGATGGATACCGTTTCTGGATCTGCACATAAAGTTGACCGTGTCCGTCCCGGCCCGGATTCGAACCAGCGACCAGCTCAGGTGGTAGAGCACTGGACTTGTGATCGAATGGGTTTGGTTCGTGCCCAAGTGGAGGGATGTTCTTATCCCCTGTTAAACCGGCACGGTTGGCCTAGCGGTAAGGCGTCCGCCCCGTGATCGGGAGGTCGTGGGTTCGAACCCCGGCCGGGTCATACCTAAGACTTTAAAATTGGCCATCTAGTGGCTGCTCCGCCTGGCGTCTGGCATTATGGGGTTAGTGCTAGGACTGGTTGGTCCGGTGTCAGAATAATGTGACTGGGTGAGACATGAAGCCTGTGCTGCGACTTCTGTCTTGTGTGTGGCGCACGTTATAATTATGTCAAAGCAGCACCGCCCTGATATGGCCCTTCGTGGTCGGCTGGGCGTTAAGCAAACAAACAAACAAAATCCCCTGAAAAAGCTTAGCCGGATCAGGGATGGTGTTCTCACCGGCAGGACCGTGCCTTCAAGGACTATAGTGTGGTAGTAGTTCGGTATGTCTGCCTGCATATGCCAAAGTAGCTGCTAACCAACCTGGGATTGTTTGTGTGGTTGGAAATCAATAGTCATGCCTTATTAACACTGTACTGCCCTATATGTGTCATAGGCTTGATTCTGCTTTACTATCATGAGCTGGTCTGCAGTTTTCGGAACTAACTTGTTCAATTTCTGGCAATTCAGGTTAAAGGAAAGGAGCCCGTGAATCTAACTTGGTGACGATAGAACATGACATGAAGAGAGAGAGAGAGAGAGAGAGAGAGAGAGAGAGAGAGACAGAGACAGAGACAGAGACAGAGACATACAGACACTTACAGATAGACAGATAGACAGAGACAGAGAACCCACACAAATGAAAAACAAACACAATTTTAGCTTTGAGATTCCATTCTTACTGTACACACACTACTTCCTTGGGTTTCAGTACCTTGTACGCCTTTTGTCAAGATCTTGGGGCAGGCACTCAGTTTGTGATTTAGTCGCTGGTCAATAACAAGCACCACCCACTTATATTCTTCTTCTTCTTCTTCTTCTTCTTCGTCGTTCGCTCAGACAGCAACTCCGGAGGCCCTGATGAAGGCTGCTGTACGCCGGAGGCTCTCCATGGGTCACCCACTTATATAAAAGGATCAGTTCTTTGGAGGCTAAGTGCAGGTCATATCTGCCGACTTGGAGTGTTCTTGCAATGAAATCGGCATGCTCAAAAATAACCCTTGGGCAATGCTAATTATGGTCTGATTTGCCTCTCTCAAGGTGAATGGTTAAGGCTGGTTCTTCACGGGCTGGAGTTTTCGTTAGTTTGGTATACATAATTTTGCTATTTTTACACTACGAGGTAGTTGTTGTTTTTGTTGTTGTTGTTTTTGTTGTTGTTGTTGTTGAGGGAGCTGTTGTAGAATAGTTGGTCAATCATAGACATTTGTGAAATTGTGTGTTGCTCGCATAACTGAATCCTTACGACAGAGCTCTCCATGCATATAAACAATTCGTTAATTCTACCCCCTTTGTGCCCAAAAGATGAAAGCTACATTCTCGAAAAAATCATTGGAAAGACGCGTTAATTTATGCAACAATGGTGTTTTTTCGGCCAAGTAAATGATGGAAAATGCCGATTTTCTTGCATCCTTAAAAAAACGTGTTGGCACTGAACTCTGTCCGATTCGCAGTGTAGCAATTACTGTACGTATTTTGTACCGAGTGATGGGCTGAATGCGAGTCGTTTTGGGAGGGATAGGCCTGGTTACTTTCATCAGTATGTTGAAGGTGGAAAAACCAATGACAAGGATCGCGCGTCTGTTGTGTGAACTCTCGCCAACAAAATGGTTTGGAGCGGCCAAGGCCTTGTGCGTTTTCAAGTGCTTCTCCGGGGGTGAAGAACAGGGTGCAGAGCACTACGCAAGTACCAGTGCCAACAAAGAGGGATCAGGCTTGTTCAGCTATAAGAATTCAGCATGCTTTTTTTTTAACGTGCCAATAATAAACTTTCTGTGACGTATGGCCTCTTCATGAAAAGCTAGTCAATCAGACATAATAAAGCAGTGGACGAAATTCTAATGATACAAAGATAAGTTGATACAGAAAGCAATACAAAATGTTTTTAAACGAACAAACAGAACAAATACAGAACCAGTGAACAACTAAGACAACAAGAGGAGAAAGTCAAATCAATTATCTACCTAGAACATGTTGTTTTGTTTAGCTAGCTTGCGTATTTCGTGTGGTGCGAAATTTGTCGCAATAACTGTTTTGCTAAGTTAAGAAAAAGGAGGAAAAAAAGAAACAAAGAAAGAAACAAAGAAAAAATGAAAGAAAGAAAGAAAGAAAGAAAGAAAGAAAGAAAGAAAGAAAGAAAGAAAGCTGCCCTCCGGCCTCATTAAATCATTCAGTCAAGTATTCATTAAATATTAAAAGCGACAAAAAATCACACAAATAAACAAACAAAACAGAAAGTTCGAACAATCAGCACAAAGCAAATAACAAAATGTTTCCTGGCAAAGGACAATACTCCCGCTTTTGCACGACAGATCGTTATCAAACCGAAGTGCCAGAAGCAAAATCTTCTTATCCAGACTTTCATTTCCTGGTCGTATAAGATATTCATGATGCCGGTGAAACTGCTGAGCAGGTGCAAGCCTGAACACAACTGGGCAGAAGCTTGGTATATTTATAAGGATACATTATTTAAAGGCTGTTCCGATTACATGGTCACGCGATAGATCCGAAAAAAGGCAACATTCCTAACATAAAAAAAATCTTTTGATTTATTTAATTTAATGATCTCTCGTTTTTATCCCGGCTTCTTATCTGAGAAGAAAACAAATGCAAAAACTAAACAACAAAAATGACGTGGCAGAATTATCTGTTTTTAACTACTTTTTATATTTAGTCAAGTTTTGACTAAATATTTTAACATCGAGGGGGAATCGAAACGAGGGTCGTGGTGTATGTGCGTGTGTGTGTGCGTGTGTGTGTCTGTGTGTGTGTGTGTGTGTGTAGAGCGATTCAGACTAAACTACTGGACCGATCTTTATGAAATTTGACATGAGAGTTCCTGGGTATGAAATCCCCGAACATTTTTTTCATTTTTTTGATAAATGTCTTTGATGACGTCATATCCGGCTTTTCGTGAAAGTTGAGGCGGCACTGTCACGCCCTCATTTTTCAACCAAATTGGTTGAAATTTTGGTCAAGTACTCTTCGACGAAGCCCGGGGTTCGGTATTGCATTTCAGCTTGGTGGCTTAAAAATTAATTAATGACTTTGGTCATTAAAAATCGGAAAATTGTAAAAAAAATTAAAAATTTATAAAACGATCCAAATTTACGTTTATCTTATTCTCCATCATTTGCTGATTCCAAAAACATATAAATATGTTATATTCGGATTAAAAACAAGCTCTGAAAATTAAATATATAAAAATTATTATCAAAATTTTTTTTTCGAAATCAATTTAAAAACACTTTCATCTTATTCCTTGTCGGTTCCTGATTCCAAAAATATATAGATATGATATGTTTGGATTAAAAACACGCTCAGAAAGTTAAAACGAAGAGAGGTACAGAAAAGCGTGCTATCCTTCTCAGCGCAACGAATACCCCGCTCTTCTTGTCAATTCCACGTGCACTGCCTTTGCCACGGGCGGTGGAGTGACGATGCTACGAGTATACGGTCTTGCTGCGTTGCGTTGCGTTCAGTTTCATTCTGTGAGTTCGACAGCTACTTGACTAAATATTGTATTTTCGCCTTACGCGACTTGTTTCATCGTCTCTTCAGCTTCCAATAATTTCAGAGTTATTCTTTATAACAATTTTTGATGTACTTAAATTTCACTTTCGGTTATTTTACTTTATTGAGTGAAAGTATGTTAATGAGTTACACTGTTTATTCGCTATACACTCATGCCTTCTTTATTTCTTTGTTGATTTGTTTGCTAATTTAGTTTATCTTCGATTGTTCTTTTCTTCATTATTACGTGCGCCTTGAGACGCCTTGTGGTGAGATATATGCGCGTTATAAATTCTCGTATTATTATTATTATTATTATTATTATTATTATTACTTGAGCTCCTTTATTGTCACGGGCAAGACGATGACCAGTAAATGGCTCAACCCACAATCACCCATGGCCACTGCACAACCCATATATGTTTTGTACTGTGTATGCGTGAAGCAGACGTGAACACTAGTAGCATGCGCGAGCCACGCTCAAGCCCATTTGAAAAAGTATCACCCATTTGCAAAGTTGGAAGCATAGTTTGCAGTGTTCGATTCTAAGCTAAGTAAACAGGCATTAAAGTCCCACAATTCCCAAGAATAGAAATAATGAAAAGAAGCCTTCGTATCGGGGATAACAAAAGGCGACATTTTCATTAAAAATAAATTCCAAGCTACAAAGGGCGATACACGTATGGTCGATGGTGTGAACATTGAATCAATGTAGATCATTATCGGGCGAAGGCGCGATTGTATTTTTGTTCATGGGTGCCACACACACAGGCGGATACTCACGCACGAACTTACACACAAGCACACGCACGCGCACACACACACACACACACACACTACACACACACACGTACACATTTGGAAGACAGGATTCCCGCACCTGTTGTGACACTACACTTGATGAATAAGCACATTGACAACAAAAGTACGTTTGTTTGTTTGATATCTTTGTGGGCTTTGTTATTCTGTTACTATCAAACGTAGCATTGGTACAACGGATCTTCCCCACAGGCACCGAAAAATGTTTTCCTGCGAGGAATTAGTAAAGGCATTAAATAAGTTCACCATGTCTTGGGGGAGAGAGAGAAAGAGAGAGAGAGAGAGAAAGAGAGAGAGAGAGAGGGAGAGACTGAGAGAGAGAGAGAGGGAGAGACTGAGAGAGAGTGAGAGAGAGAGAGAAAGAGAGAGATAGAGAAAGAGAGGGAGAGAGACTGAGAGAGAGACTGAGAGAGAGATAGAAGGAGAGATCGAGAGGGAGAGAGAGAGAGAGAGACAAAATAGAGAGAAAGAGAGAGAGATTGAGAGAGAGAAAGAGAGAGAGAGAGTAAGAGAGAGAGTGACAGAGAGAGTGACAGAGAGACAGAGAGAGTGACAGAAGGATAGAGAGTGAGAGAGTGAGAGAGAGTGAGAGAGTGACAGAGAGAGTGACAGAGACAGAGAGAGAGAGACAGAAGGAGAGAGAGAGTGAGAGAGAGAGCGGGAGAGAGAGACAAATAGAGAGAGAGAAAGAGAGAAATAGAGAGAAAAAGAGAGAGCGGGAGAGAAAGAGAGAGAGAAAACGAGAGAGAGAGAGAGTGAGAAATAGAAAGAGAGAGAAAGTAAGAGAGAGTGACAGAGAGAGAGAGAGAGTGACAGAGAGACAGAGAGAGAGAGAGAGAGAGAGACAGAAGGAGAGAGTGAGAGAGATAGAAGGAGAGGAGGAGAGAGAGAAAAATAGAGAGAGAGAGAGAAAGAGAGAGAGAAATAGACTGACTGACTGACTATTAGGGTTTAACGTCCTCTTAGACCAACTGGTCTATATTGGGACAGGTATTGGTAATACGCTGAAGATATGGTGTGATACTTTGATTCGAACAAGCCGGCTGTGGCTGTCTTCTTCGACACACCAGCATTGGGTTTGTCTCGTCAAAGTATCGAAATACGATCATGATAATCAGAGACGAGAGATGATGCATGCGTGTCTTCGTGTTTTCCAAGCCCTGAGACTTTCGCTGAACGTGGGATCTTTTTCGTGCGAATGTGTGCACACGGGGGTGTTTGGACACCGAAGAGTCTGCACAAAGTTGACTCCGAGAAATTATACATCTCTCGCCGAACGTGGGGATCGAACCCACGCTGATAGCGACCAACTGGCTACAAAGCCAGCGCGCTAC
>NC_090245.1:70199882-70207382 GCF_037325665.1 Littorina saxatilis
ACACACACACACACACACACACACACACACACACACACACACTCACACTCACACTCACACACATAAATAACAACAATGCAATCATTGCGTTGACAAGTACAAACAAGAAAAATGTTCATTCAAAATGAACAGCGTCGATGCAATGTCCACCAAAGATTTATTTTGGGAAGTGTTAAAGGTTAGGGTCAAAAGTTAATGAATTGCATGTTGTGCTGGATATATAAATTGTTTATTTCAGTCAATGCTTGATTCATAAGTACATTTTTCAGCATGGTGCATCTACAGGAGGGTGCTCCAACAATGATGCATAGTGCCAACATTTAGCGCAAACTTTTCACAACAGTGCATTATTACCACAAAGCGCATACAGCGATTATATAGTAGCAAGTTGCATTAAACATTTGAACAAAATGCATTTTGTTCAAATGTTAACAGCACAGCACCAAGTTTTGCATAAGTGCACAACAGCACTGACCATTTCACAAAAGTGCATAACAGCTGTGACAATTTTACAAAAGTGCATTGACCATTTCAGGCAGATGGCTAACATGCAGATTTCGCATTTGTCTGTCTTTCTTTGAAAAGTAGGCATGTTCAAGATCGATGAAGTCATGAGCAATTGAGTTAGATGACAGAAAAGATTCAAAAACGTCAGATTCAGTTAGATGACAGAAAAGATTCAAAAACGTCAGATTCAGTGTTTTGGGCACTGTTGAACAGGAACATTCTCTCCTGTTCAACAAATGTGGGTTCAATTCAAAAGCAACATTGTCACAGATAGGCTAGTGTTACATTTCTGTAAAGTTTCAAAAACATCTTCCATGTTTTGGTTACTGTTGAACAGAGGCATATTTTCCTGTTCAAAAAAGTCTGACACAAATTGTCGTAGTTGTGGGTTAAGGTTCGATCTATACTGTCCTTCAAACGAGTCGTAGAACCGTCATTGTCACAGATAGTGTTACATTTCTGTTTTACATTCAAACGAGTCGTAGAAGTAGTAGTACATTTGCGTTTGGTTGTTTTTTCTTTTAGATTCCTGTCACTCATACTAGCAGTATTGATTGAGGTACATAAATCTGTTGATGTACAGGGATGACTTGTTTGTAATGAATCCTTGTTTCCTCCACATTGAGTTTGCATTGCAGTTGGACAGAAATGAACAGGTGTTAATTGATAAACACATTGATAATGGCTTTTGAGAAAATCAATCAATTCTGCAAAGGAATTAACTTGATGACATCAAAACTGCAGCGCCATTTGAAGAATGGTTACCATTTCTGTTTCTTTGATGGGAATCAAACAAATAAAAACATTGACTATCCAAGTTACCATGAATGGCAATAGTTGACTCCTGAAAAGTAGCAAGGATATAATTTGAGACGATAAACGCCTGATGCAATCCCTCCTCAAGGTCAGTCAACTCAAAACCTTCATCATTCGCAACATCAGTAGGCAACACAGCGGGATTCGTATGTCCAGAAATCATGTCGAAAAAATATTACATTTCAAAAGCATGTCCAACCACAGTTGTTGGCAAGTGTTCGTGTCCGAAGTAGCCTTCAGTGTGTGTATATGTATTCATGTGACAGAGAACGTGACCTCATTGTTCAATCCTCTCTCTCTCTTCTTTCTCATTCGAACGCACACACGCAAGAACGTAGCCTACGCACGCATGCACGCGCACGCACACACACACACACACACACACACACACACGCACACCCCGCTGACGCACACGGCAAACCACGCACACACACACTGACTGTCGGCAAGCATCTCTTTTTGTTTTCTTTACCTTTGTTTATTGTGTTTTCGATATTTGTGTTTATTTTTTGCTTGACATCTGTTTTATTTTAATGTTTGCTATCCACATCGTGTGATAAATGTTTCTTCTCAGTCTCCGAGTCAGTTTAGTTTCTGCACGCCGCTTTGGTACTCCTTGTTTTTCTAACTGGTGTATTGTGCACGACTGATTTGCGGATTTATTTTTATTCCTTTCATATGCAGTTGAAGTGTTGTGGGTGTTATTGTCTGTATATGCTATGTTGCGTCTGTGTATGCCTACAAGAATTTTGGGTGTAATGTGCCTGTGGTCTGCTCGCAGTCGAGCACAGAAAACATGGCGGCGCCCTGTGGCAAATTCGTGGAAAGTCTTCCCGACCGCAGATACCAGCGTCGTCCGCGACGCTGGAATAATAATTCGATGGCATGTCTAGGGGTGGGGGCGGGGAAGGGGGGGGGGGGGGGGGGGGGGCAATATGTGAAGAAAACAGACAGAAAAAGAGAATTTAGCATGGAAGAAATACTGGCTCAATGATGGCCAAAACCATTTGTACGAATTTGCGTTGATTTAGTTTTAAAATGATAATCCAACACTTTCTTGAAAGATAGCCTGCGTCGTTATTTCAGCCCAAAACAGCTGTACAAAGTCAGGGGATTTGTGTCACTTTAAAGTGTCAATGGCTTTCTGAAGGTCAAAATGGTGGCAACATTGTGTGTGGTGGGTGCAGTATAACATCTGATTATAGTGGCGATGTTTTGTTGTCGGTACGCTGAAAAAAGGGCAGGTATTGTGACATGCCCACCTGGACAGAGAGCAAAAGATATGCTGCCTTGTGTAGGAAAAAATCTGACAGCCTCAGTCTTCTGTTTACATTTAGTCAAGTTTTGACTCAATGTTTTAACATAGAGGGGGAATCGAGACGAGGGTCGTGGTGTGTGTGTGTGTGTGTGTGTGTGTGTGTGTGTGTGTGTGTGTATGTGTGTGTGTGTGTGTGTGTGTGTGTGTGTGTGTGCGTGTGTGTGTGTGTGTGTGTGTGTGTGTGTGTCTGTGCGTGTGTAGAGCGATTCAGAGTAAACTACTGGACCGATCTTTATGAAATTTGACATGAGAGTTCCTGGGTATGATTCCCCCAGAAGTTTTTTTCTTTTTTTTGATAAATGTCTTTTATGACGTCCTATCCGGCTTTTTGTAAAAGTTGAGGCGGCACTGTCACACCTTCATTTTTCAATCAAATTCATTGAAATTTGGCCAAGCAATCTTCGACGAAGGCCGGACTTCGGTATTGCATTTCAGCATGGAGGCTTAAAAATTAATTAATTACTTTGGTCATTAAAAATCAGAAAATTGTAATTAAATATATTTTTTTTTATAAAACGATCCAAAATTACTTTTATTTTATTCTTTATCATGTTCTGATTCCAAAAACATATAAATATGTTATATTCGGATTAAAAACAAGCTCTAAAAATTAAAAATATGAAAATTATGATCAAAATTATAATTTCAGAAATCGATTTAAAAACAATTTCGTCTTATTCCTTGTCGGTTCCTGATTCCAAAAACATATAGATATGATATGTTTGGATTAAAAACACGCTCAGAAAGTTAAAACGAAGAGAGGTACAGAAAAACGTGCTATGCAGCACAGCGAAACCACTACCGCGCTGAACAGGCTCGTCAGTTTCACTCCGTTATGCACAAGCGGCGGACTACGGTACGTCATTGTGAACAAATGCAGTGCGTTCAGTTTCATTCTGTGAGTTCCACAGCTTGACTAAATGTAGGAATTTCGCCTTACGCGACTTGTTTCTTTTTCTTTTTTTGTTCTTGACTGAACAGCTGATCATGGGGATAGGTCATGCTTACCAACTTGTTATCAGGCAGGTGTGAATGTGAGGCGAGAAAACGGACAGAAGGGGAGGTGGGGTAGGGGTTATAGAGAAGTGGCAAATAATGTGAGATGTTGGAGAGTATATTGTTATTTGTTGCTGAAAAGAGAGAGAGAGAGGGAGAGAGAGAAAGAGGACGAGAGAGAAATAGTGAGTGAGACAGACAGACAGACAGACAGACAGACAGACAGACAGACAGAGCGCTGTAGCACTAGTAACACATGCCCGTCTCTCGGTCTCTCCGTCTTACAAAGCCCTATTCAAGAGACACGAGGCATACATAACCCCTTGCACTTGATGCCATAGATAACTCAGTTTTTTTTATTTGATGATTCTACACTCTGGTTCTCCTCTTCCAAAGTCCGAAGCTGCCCGTTTCCTGCATGAAAACGGCAGATGACCTGCAATAAACAACATGGCTAAGCTGAATTATGGAGAATGGGGTAGAAATACAAGGGTTGGGGTATGGGGTCGCAGCGGAAGCCCCTCATGTGATGATTCGATTACTTTGATTTACTCAGACCCTGTTAATGAAAAACAGAGGCATGTGGTCTTTATTGCATGCAGGATGCATCCGTCCCCCCTCATATTTATCCATCTCGTATTAAGGATAGCATGCATGTTAAATTATATATATGTGGCAGTCTGGTAATGCACAGGTTCAACTATTGATTTACTGAAGACTTCTATCGAATAATTTTAACGCTTTTGTCTTCACTCTCTCTCTCTCTCTCTCTCTCTCTCTCTCTCTCTCTCTCTCTCTCTCTCTCTCTCTCTCTCTCTTTCTTTCTCTCTCTCTCTCTCTCTCTCTCTCTCTCTCTCTCTCTCTCTCTCTCTCTCTCTCTCTCTCGTTCTCTCACTCTCTGTAAGTCTGTCTCTGTCTGCCCCATCCTGAACTCAGGTCAAAATGAGTTCGGCTCATTCTCTCCCGGACAGGATGCCTTGAGTTTCCTTGTCTGGCAAGGAAACGGATTTTTTTTTAACATATTTAGAGCTTTTTGTAATGTATTATTGATATAAGCAGATTCGCGATCGTCGATAATGATTTTTCATGGTGTTTTGTAATTTTTAAATTACAAAGGAATTGATATGTAAGACAGTTTCAAGCGAGCTATTTTTCGCGGCTGTGTTTACTGTGCAAACAACTCTAAATAATTATGGCAAAAGTGTCACGTGATAATCAACCGTTTGGTTTCGGCGCTCACTGGAGCAGACGATTTTTTCTGTAACCAGTTGACAGTGATGAAACCATATATTACGGTCTCCTTCCGGCAGCAGTCCCAAAATTTCGACTTGTTTTGACATTAGAACGATGTCTTTATCATAACTGTGAAGAACAGAACGGAGATCACTGTCGAAGTCGGCCAATCTGCAATCATTTTCGTCTCGCGAACACTGATCTTAAATTTAGATCAGTATTCGCGAAAAACATATGGGAGATAACTCTGTATTCGTGTGTCGATAGATTCGCGTAGGACTGTAGTGTCCGGTCAGAGATATAACTGGCGATAGCCGTTGAGCGATGACTGATCAGAATGCTGTCTGCCCCTGCTTGTCTCTCTGTCTCTGTACGTCTGTCTATCTGTCTGTCTCTATCTCTCTATCTCTGTCTCTCTCTCGGTCTCTCCGTCTCACATGTCTCTGTCTCTGTCTGTATGTCTGCCTGTAAAAGACAACTAATTTTAAAAGCAGAAGGAATGTATTTGAAGGAGAGATGAATTATTTATATACACAAGTAATGTAAACTAAATAATGGGTCACACACACACACACACACACACACACACACACACACACACACACACACACACACACACACACCCACAGGCACATACACACACACACACACAGGCACATGATACACACACACACACACACACACAAACACACACACACACACACACACACACACACCACACACACACACACACACAAACAAGTTTCGTTGTGTGATAATATAAATATGTAAGACAGTTTCCGTCATTATTTAGACGCCCACTGCAGTGCTAATTCAAAGCTTTAGAAACGGTTAAACAATAATGCTTGTCAAGTACTTAACGCTTGGTCTACATTCACCCATCCCTAGCCCTTTAAACTGAGTCTCTAGAAAACTATTGTTGTTTTTGTCAGCTTCTGCAAATGGTGGATCGATGTCATTTGGGTCCCACGCCACCCGAAAAAACCCCGAGGCAAAGTCGTTGTGTCAGCGATAATCGGAAAATGTACGCACGTGGCAATTGTACGATCATCTTCTCTCACAATCGTTCTATCCGAATTCGGTACCTAGACCCACTCGATCGATTTCTGTTTATTGAGCTTCAGGTTTTGCGATCGATTTTAGTTCGTCAAAAGCGGTGGTCTCTAAGGCTCTTTGAAGAAGGTTTCCACTCGTCTTTCTATCGTGACTAAGCAACAACAGTAAACACGAGCCGCTCCATAATTTATTGTCTACAATGGAAACAGTTCGCGCCGCTATGCATCGCCTATTGCATAGGCTTTGTTCCCCCCGAAAAGGTTGCATCTATTTATTTTAAATTCTTTTTGAGATACGGTAAAAAACTTATGTTTGTGAAAGTGATTTTAGACTCTGTCAACTCAGAATTGTTCCAGCACATTATTGCCAGTCGACACATTATCATAATATTGGAAACAGCCAAGGGAAAAAAAAGTTACGTTCTTTTGAAGTCAACGACAATAAGTGTGAGATTATGCTAATCGCGTCTTTCAAGATGTCTCCATCCCTCCTTCGTGCTTCCCGCATTCAAACACCAGAATATTTTCCCTCGCAGTTTCGTGAATGGTATTATTTGTGGTGCTCTGGCCTACATGCAAAACTTACGATCAGTATCACTTTCGCAATCGCTGAAACGTTTGAGCACATACGCACGCACACGCACACGCACGCACACACACACACACACACACACACACACACACACACACACACACACACACACACACGCACACACACACCTACGTTTGAATGATAGAAACCTGCTTCTGGAAGTAAATCAAGTATTCAGGATAGACTTATCCAAAAGCATGAAGTTATACCTAGATGAATGTACTGTTTACATTGATCCGAATCTTCATCATGCTAACGCAGCCAATGCTTTCGTATCTAAATATAATGAACATGAACGTTTCCGGTCTTTCTAAGGATTGAAAAGACACATGCTGCCCACAAATGGCCTGGTGCGTATAGATAGATGATCGCAGGCTGGTAGGACACCTAGGTTCCAAAACGACCGTGTTCCTATTTTCCTCTTTGATGTGTTTGTTTGTTTGTTTGTTTTTGTTTGTTGCTTTTACATTTAGTCAAGTTTTGACTAAATGTTTTAACATAGAGGGGGAATCGAGACGAGGGTCGTGGTGTATGTGTGTGTGGGTGTGTCTGTCTGTGCGTGTGTGTGTGTGTGTGTGTGTGTGTGTGTGTGTGTGTGTGTGTGTGTGTGTGTCTGTGCGTGTGTGTCTGTAGAGCGATTCAGACTAAACTACTGGACGGATCTTTATTAAATTTGACATGAGAGTTCCTGGGAATGGTATTCCCGGACTTCTTTTTCATTTTTTCGATAAATACCTTTGATGACGTCATATCCGGCTTTTTGTGAAAGTTGAGGCGGCACTGTCACACCCTCATTTTTCAATCAAATTGATTGAAATTTTGGCAAAGCAATCTTCGACGAAGGCCGGACTTCAGTATTGCATTTCAGCTTAATGGCTTAAAAACTAATGAATGAGTTTGGTCATTAAAAATCGGAAACTTGTAATTAAAATTATTTGTTTTATTAAACGATCCAAAACCAAATTCATCTTATTTGTCGTCAT
>NC_090245.1:70212382-70224882 GCF_037325665.1 Littorina saxatilis
AACAGAACACAGTCTTTTCTCACGTACTTGTATATCAATACTGAACGAAGGTGCTGCAACAATCAATGAAAAGCACATGGTTTGCGGGCTAGGTATTAAAAGCGATCAGATATAGGAATACGATATCTATCATACATTGCGGTCGTGACGCAGTGCGTGTGTGAGATCAGTGAAAAAACAGGCCACGATGAAGGGTTAACAGAGTGCACTGGTTTTAGACCTCGGACGTCACGTGCGTAGTGCAGTGTTTGTCTTGAACACCACACACAGGTTCTGTCTCCTTTTCTCTGCTGTTCTTCGTGGGGCTTTATTGTGCCTCCTTTTCTCGTTCTTTATATGTTTTCTGTGTGTGTGTGTTACCTTGTGTGTGCTTCTTCTTGTTCTTACCATCTTTCTTCCTTTCTTTCTTGTTTCTTTCTTTCTTTCTTTCTTTCAATCACCTATGTGTCCTTCTTTCTTCCGTCCTTCCTTTCTTTGTTTCTTTCTTTCATTTCTGTCTTTCTTGCTTTCTTTTCTCATTATTTTCTCTATCTAAAAAAAAATAAATCTTTCTTTACATTTTTTTGAATATGGCAAAACCCCTCTTTTTCCAAAGTGTTGATTTCTTTCTTGACTCTATTATTTTGTCATGCTTTCAGACGTTGTTGTTAGAGATTCGATGACTTTTACAAGCAATGATTTCATTGAGCTCGTACCCTGCCTATTCATCCTTTCAACATTCTACTCCCCTCCTTCCTACCCTCTTTCTTTTTCTAGTCTTTGTTGCAGTCGTTGCTCTATTCGCAGTTGACCTCTGTAACATAAGTACAGGCATGCTGCAACGGATATGTATTTCTGTTGTTGTTTCGTTGGTTGAAGTTGTCTTTGCTGTATTTCTAACACACACCACTGATGTCACTGTGTCCGTTTCAGAATGAAGCAGGCTGAAGGTCACACGCCATATCACCACCCATCACTATCACCTCCATCAAAACCATGGCAGGAGGAGTAGGAGCAGCCTACACCAACAACGACGTCAACAAGGATTCCCACACTACAGGCACCGCAACAACATCTAGGCAGTTCTCCAACTATTGCTGGGCTCGTCCAGACTAACCGCAGATCACCAACGCTGTGAGTCTGTCGCCCACGAGGATTTTCATGACCATGCTCTTTCAACGGGCAAGCGTGGCAACGAGAGTGTTACGACGTAGGAGAAAAGCTTCGGTGTGTTTTAGCTACAGCAGCGTGATGGTAGTGCGGTCACGGTCTTGATGCTGTTTCTGTGGCGCTCAGAGACGCCTGAAAAGTGAACTCTGTGTGAGGATACGCTTTTGGGAAACGGTTATATGTGTACAGTGATTCCCTCTGCATCGGTCTGATACTGGTTCACGTGTATGAGTGTGTTTGCTTTTTTCTCTCAAAAAAAAGGTGTTTGAGAACAGGAGAGCGCGTAGTTTGTGTGTGAACCAAGCTTATTCTTCGGTGTGATTTTCCCTGCACATTTTCTCCGACGGGATTATTTATCGGAGTAAACAAAACTCTTTCACGAGACAAAAATCATGTCGAAGCCAGTGGGTAGGCCTCGCTCTTCGAGCGTCATATCGGAGGTCATTCGTGGTAATGTTGCCACAGGGGCTGCAGCTGCGGCTGCTTCTGGTGATGCTGCTGCCCCCAAGGATATCACCAACCCCGAGACGGGGGAGCCGGCAAGCGTCAACGGCGAACACAAGGAGACGACCCAGGAGATTCTGGACCGCATCATCTCCTTTCACCCGTTCACCACCGACTCCTATGAGCATCTCCTGGAGCAGGAGACGTTCGACAAGAGCAAGGCCCATGAACGCGCCAGCAAAGCCGAGGAGGCCCACCTGGTGGACGGTGAACTCATCTTCGGCGCAGAGGAGGAGGACACGGATAAGCCTCCGCCCAGAAACCCCGACCTCCGCGAAGGGAATGTGTTACGAGACGAGTACGGGATCTTCCCTACAGACTACTATGGCAAACCCTTGGAAGAGATCGACAAAGGCATTCGGGACAAGGTGAGTTCACCAGATTCGTGGATTGTTCTGCTTGTTGTGTTTGTGGTTGTTGGTGCGAGCGAAACTGCATGATATTGGTGTGTATGATGGCAGCAGGACTGGTTGTCGCTCTGTCTCTGTCTGTTTGTATGTTTGTGTGCATACCCCACCGGCCGTGTGAATTCTCTTGAACAGCGTAGCGTTGGGCGTATTCGAGAAACGTCAAAGATAACTTTTTTTTATCCTACATACATGTGAGATACCACTCATGTCATAACAATATCGTTCACCACAGTTCATGTGAAGAGGTCGTGTCTGACAGGGACATGATTTTACACTGCCCGTAATGCCGAGTCAACGAGACAAACGGCATTCTTGGTACACTTGGAAGAAATGTAAGAACGTACACGTCACGCTATGCTTTCTAAAGTGACGTCTCTTTGCTTTGACGTCACAGATTACACGAGGCTTTCGGAGAGATCCAGGTTCTATTTGAAGCGTTTTCAATTTGGGCGCTTCGACTGAGGGACGTTAGGAGCAATAGACACGCAAGTAGCCTACAGTATGTAGGATAAACAGAATGCTACATGGCTTACTGTTTGATACCAGATTTACACTCTTTGTGTTTTCAAATATTGAAAAGCTCGCTTTCGCTCGCAGTTCAATATTCAATAACAGAACTCGTGTAAAACTGGTAGCACATAGGAAGCCATGTAGTATTCTCTATGAATGGTATAATTAAATGTAAGTGCTAAGCAGCAAAATGACTCTTGTTGAGCGGCGTTTGATACGAGACATAACTTGTGCTTTCCCGAAGGTCGTTGCACCACCTACGCAGTTTCTTTACTTAATTGGATATTACAGATCTATGCTTTATTGCACAGTCTACACATTGCAACTGATCAGTAGTTGGTCAAATGCGGTGAAGACCCATGCTGCTGCGTGGTCACGGTCAAACCAGAGACCGCGAAGCTCTGCTGGTATCTGGGCTGGCGTGCAAAAGAAAGTTACCAACCGAGTGGGAGCCAGCCGCGGAGTCGGATTGGTTGAAGGTGAGGGTTGTTTGTAATTTCAACCAATCCAACCCCAGGGCTGGCTTCCACTCGGCTGGTAACTTTCTCATGCACATCAGCCAGGTTCAAAGCACCTTGTTATCTCTTGGGCACGACCACAGAGTTCGCAGCCTTTTCCCAAACGGTCATCTTCGTTCTGACCATACATCAGTTAGGGCACAGAGATTGAGACTAACAGTAAAACACGGCGCATGCAGCTTGGCTGTCAGGAAAATGCTGTGCATGCAGCTTAATTGGCTGTCGGGAAAACGCGGTGTCTAAAGGCTTCCGTATTATCCTTCTGCTTTGGCAATGTAAGCGTTAATGTCTAGTATATAAAGCTGGTTTCTTCAATGATATAAAGCTGGTGGGAGTGTGTGTTTACAGATTGTGTGTGTGTGTGTGTGTGTGTGTGTGTGTGTGTGTGTGTGCACGTATAGGTGCGTGCATGTAAGTCGCGTACGGACATAGAAAACGGGTACAGCTAGTAATTATTAAGTGGAGTCAGCGTAGACTGTTCTTTCTTGAATGCACGTGCATCTACTTTCATTTTGTGACCTGTGTCCGGCGCCCGACCAAATTGTTCTTCCCTGTCCCATTTATCATTTGTCTTGTGTACGTGCAACTGACTTACTTTGTGTGTCGATGTATAGTTTGGCCGGGTCTGCGGGGTAACGTAGTGACGTGCAATGTTTGTGCGTGCCAGCACTTGTGCGTGAGAGTGTGTGTTTACAGATTGTGTTTCCGTTTGGACGAATGTGTGTGTGTGTGTGTGTGTGTGTGTGTGTGTGTGTGTGTGTGTGTGTGTGTGTGTTTGTGTGTGAATGCATGTGTATGTGTGTGTGTGTGTGTTTGAGTGAGTGAGTGAGTGAGTGAGTGTGTGCGGGGTCGGATGTATGTGCGTGCATGTCCGTGTGTGTTAGGGTATGCGATTGGCGGAATCATGCACTGTTGGGCGTACTAATTGAGAAGTAGACTACACAAGTGCTCCCAAGAGGGCCAAACACAACTGAATGAATAGTTGTCATTTTAAGCCTTTCTAGAATCTAATCCATACACAGCACACAGCATTTTATTTTCTAAAAACAACCATAAACCTCACACCAAAGAAGCTCAACAACTTTTCTTCAGAGCTGTTTTTATCGTACGCATGCCCCCTCTCCCTCATACGGAAAGGTAATTGTTGAACTGTACTTTGAGCACTCGATGGCATGACCTCCAATCCCGGATGAACGTGCTTGGACTATGATATGGCTCTTGGCCTCTTCGTGACTTGTCGTTTGAACACAAAGAGCTTTATGATCTTGGATGTATATTCTAGAGAACGTACTCACCGTTGTCAACCGCACTGTTATACCTCAGCACAGGTGCTCCGTTGGTTTAAGAATTGAGAGAGAGAGAGAGAGAGAGAGAGAGAGAGAGAGAGAGAGAGAGAGAGAGAGAGAGAGAGAGAGAGAGAGAGAGAGAGAGAGTACAGACGTATAGACACACAGGAAGGCAGGCAAGGCATATGTTTCGCTTTCAGCCTTAGGAAAAAAAATGTGGCATAATTCGCTCATATATACTGCGCAAACATAATGATCATAGTGTTTTCAATGTCATCAGTGATTTGGAACAGAACTATAGGGTCTAAAGTCTTGATTTGTCATTGAAATGCTTTTACGGAGGGAGTAAGTTTCACAGATTTAGTCACTGAAAGTGTGTTTCCCCTCTTGTGTGATACTGTTATTGAAACCAAGCAAAAAGTCGATGAAACGGTTTGTTGGTGGCAATTTAGACAAGCAAGCGAACCAAGGCATTACGCAGCAATAGTCACGAAATCAAAACCTAAACACACAACCAAGCAACCGTTCTCAAGGACATAATTATGTCTGTCATAATTTTCTTTCCACACTGCTTTACCTTATATACGCATTAGATGTTTTACATTATAAATATTCATTCTATTAAGACAGATTAATGGAAAGTATGCAACTTTTTGTGTAATACTCTACAGCACTGTTTGCATTACACAAAGCACATTCGGTTGAATCCTCCACCCCCCCCCCCCATTTCTCTTCTTATAGTTGACGCTTTGACGTAGAAGAGTGCTGCAAGAAAAGAGAACTCTGGTATTGAAAGCACAGAATGAAATGAGCAGTAGCAGACGATCGAGTCTGTGGGTGAATAGAGTTCGTTGACTTATTGGCAGACCCCGATAACAGAGGAAGGTGAAGGCATGAATAGACTTTAGACGTCACTAGAATACTCTCGGGACGTACACATAGACTACTGACATTTTCAATGTTCAGACACAATAAAGTGAAGCCATTTAAACGACTTAGGACTTTTCAAGTTAAATGTTTGCTGCCAGAAAAACCAATCTGTATTATATAAAAATGCATCAACACTTTAGCAAAACTTTTCATGATTTCAAAACCTCAATCTTAGGTTAAAAGACTTGCACTCTCCAACGTAACATTCGTTTATTCTTCGCCTGGCAGTTGACACTAAACAGGCAAATAACACAATATGTGTTTAGTCTTTTAAATGAACAAAACCCTATGCTAGTATTCAATACAACTTTATTGTCTGATTGTAGAACAAACATACTTTGTTTTTCAATTCAGAATGCAAAATGTTTCTGTTAAAGGAAAAACATTAACGTGTACACATGTAACCATTCAGTTAAGGAACCTAGCTTGCGTTCATATGTTTCACAGTTCAAACCACTACTGAGAGAGCATTGTGAACAACAAGTTCAATCACCGTGATTAATTCTCGTCCCGGGTTTCTATAAGATTAGCGCTTTATCCACAAAACCAGCTTAAAACGCTGCATTAAACTTCAGGCAGTTGTTCTGGGTAACTCACCGTGCAAATAGCTTCTGTAGCCCTGGACCTTTTCGGAACTAAATTTGTTATCGACAAGCTGCCGGTATATTTCTGCTGCGAAGGAAACAAAGCTACACATTACATGCCATTGTTGTTTCCGTCATGTTCGTTCTGTTTTTAGTGCGTATAGCTTGTCACAAATGAAACTGACCCCCTTCGACGACAAAATGCTTCAAATCTCGCTTCAGAAGTTATGTAACGAGGCCTTAAGATTAGAATAATACTTTCACACTGCAGGAAACTATTAGCTGTATAAAAATGCCATGTATGAGTCCAACATAATCCCTGGTGATTTACATGTTGGCTTATACGAGAGGGATGGTATCTTTAAAACTGTGCAGCTATTTGACATTAATGCTTCTTGATTGTTTCGCTCAATCCTTCAAGACCATTGAGGGCACACAGTTTGGAGCTTTCCGCCTACTGAAGAAGAAGTTCTTTAAAAGAAGGAGTCCAGATTTCAGATGTAAGAGAGTTCCGTCCACTTGATATACCGCTGAATTTTTTTGAAGAGTTTGTTTAAAAGAGTCATTCACCGTCAATAAAATATGTTCCTTATTGTTAATTTTGTTTTATATATCCTGCTTATTACTAGGGACGCATGGTATCGTATCACAGAAAACGACAGATGTCAGGGTTGAAACATTCCTTTCAAAGAAAGAAAAATCGAAAGAAATAAACAGACAGACAGACACACAGACGGACGGACGGACGGACGGACGGACGGACGGACGGACGGACGGACGGACAAACAAACAAACAAACAAACAAACAAACAAACAAACAAACGGTTTCCTTTTTCGAAAAGAAAAAAACAGTTCATAGCCCATTGCAGCCGCCTTTCAGAATCGCTTCAAAGACATACGTTCTGCTCAAGACTGAAACCACTGCATTGCCACAGACAACAATAAAACAAAAACAAAATCATACGGAAACAAGAACAAAGTAGAACACAACTGTAGAAAACAGTCACTCCGGCCGACAACACTGTCAGCTTGGAGTCAAGGTATGAAAAACACAATGTGCTAATCCTGACAGAGCCAGTGTGACGTGAAAAATTCATGACAGCAGCAAAGGGAATGAGCTGACAGCTACGTAATGAGCTTAGGCTTAGAATCTGGAAGACGACTTTTTAAACTGTAGTTAGGGGCAGCGGGGAGAGCCTCTGTATGGCAATACTATGATGCATCGGGGTATACATTTGTGAGAGGGGTTCGTGGTTAAGTTGGAGTCCGCGCGTCTATCTCAGTTCAGTGGAAACCCTATTTTAAGACTTCCGAAAATCAGAGGAAATCGGGTCTTGAAAAAGAAGGGAGTCTGAAAATGAGGGTAGATTTACAGATGTTGTGAACAGAAAATCCGAACCCCCGCGGGTTAGGGGGAAAAATTTACCCGATGCTCCTCAGCATGTCGTAAGAGGCGACTAACGGATTCTGTTTCTCTTTTTACACTTGTTAAGTGTTTCTTGTATAGAATATAGTCAATGTTTGTAAAGATTTTAGTCAAGCAGTATGTAAGAAATGTTAAGTCCTTTGTACTGGAAACTTGCATTCTCCCAGTAAGGTAATACATTGTACTACGTTGCAAGCCCCTGGAGCAAATTTTTGATTAGTGCTTTTGTGAACAAGAAACAATTGACAAGTGGCTCTATCCCATCTCCCCCCTTTCCCCGTCGCGATATAACCTTCGTGGTTGAAAACGACGTTAAACACCAAATAAAGAAAGACTGAAAGAAAATCCGAGAAAACAGGGTCTTAAAAGGGCGGTAGTCTTAAAGGGAGGTTCCATTGTATTCAGAGTATCACTTCTGGGCGGAATAGCTGAATCAATGTGGGTTGTTTTGGTCAGAGGATGTTGAATGACAGAGACAGCTCTTTACAAAGAGGAAAGGGGGGGTGGGGGGTGAGGGTTAGTATCAAGCTAGTAGAATTACTGCGATGGCTAAATTAGAGTGACCTTACCTGCACATGGAGCCGTACGCAAAAAAGTCACAATTAAGCTGTAGTCTATAAATACCAACCATGTAATCACACTTACGCCGTATGAATTAAGCCGGTTCCAACATATTCAGCTATACATGCACGACAAACCGTAATCACAAGCACAATTAATGCAACTTGCTGTGATTGTCGTTGTCGTTGACTCCCTTACACCGTGACAAGTGTTGCTGGTCTTGTGCTTGACTTCGGCTGATCTCGCTGAGTTATCAACTCAATCGTTCAAGTACTTTTTCAATGTTTTGTTTTCACGTTCTGCTCTTTGTTTTATTCCTTGTCAGCCTTCTTCCTCTCCCTGCCAGTGTCAGTCCCTGCCAATCGGATGTTTTCTCTCTTCTGCAAGTGCTGTCTTGACCGTACGGTTTGAGTTCAATGAGACCTCAGTTGTTTGACGTCATCATTGATCCATCCAGATTTTACATGAGGAAAAAGGCCTCTTCCACTAAGACGCATATGGTCAGGAATCTGTCAAGGTGTCCAAATGCAAAAATCCTGTTCTGGATACTTTTATTACTTTGTATTTTATTCTGTTTTTAAATGACTACAATATAAACAATACAATTATGAAGTATTCCTTATGTAGATTCTATCCATACCAAATTTATGTCTGTCAGTCGTCTGGATGCTGAGAAAATTGACTTTGTTCAAGAAAAAAAGCACCTTTTTGGGCACACAAGGCGTTACGCGAAACGCATGGTACATTGAGCATTGAATAACCAAGTTACTGATAAGGGTATCATCTCAATCTAATTTTTAATAGATCCAGAAATGGATGGAGAAACATGTTAGATTAATGAAAGTTTGATCTGAACATAGGTTTTGGATTTTGTGCGTTTTTTTTTACCTGGTCTGTATGTTACATTTGGTGTAAATAATCATGAAAAAAGGGAAACTATCTTAAAAAAATGTTTCTGGTCAAACTTACTTAAAAATCATTGCAAAGGAAGGTCATTAGGTAGGATGATTGTAATTTTTTTTACATTGAGCGAAAAAGTTGTGTTTGATGTAATTTAATTGTACTTTTAAGTTAAAAATATGCGTTTGGTGCAAATGAAATTGTATCTACTTGCCCAAACAAGTTTTGTCACAGTCTTTAAATAATGCCATAAATACACAAAAGTGTGTGTTTTCTTATACCTCAGACACCTGGTAGTTAAACTATGGTCACAGGATTCCTAGTGCTTGCACCTGTTGGCTTGTAGAGAGACTTAAGTGAGGCCTTCTGACAAGGGTGTAAATGTAACGTACATACTGAGAATACTTGAAAATGACAATGCATTTGTTTTAGAGACAGAAGATAACTTATCAGTGCTTAAGAACAACCAGCAAGACCAAACCTTTGTTTCAACATGAAAACAAGCACACTGAATGACAAAATTTACCTCAGAAGGACCACTGTTAGGACATTTTGGAGTAAATGTAACATACATGACCTTGTTTTTTACTGAGACCATATGCAGCACATAATAATGCTAAAAACAGCACATAACAGTCTGTTGAGGGTTTATGAGCTAAATAAAAGAGAAATTACCCTTCAAATGGACCTGCAGATCTTCGGAGCCTTCTGTATGTTACTTTACACCATCCTTTTGTGTAAAGATGTACACACAACCAAAAAGGCACAACTATTAATTTAACCCTTTATTTTGACTTGAGACAGGTAGCTTAGAACAAACAAGTTAGACATACTGTTTAACTGATGTGAGCATAGCCCATTAAATGTAAATTCAGTACCTTGTACTTGCTGTTTGGTGTAAAGTAACGTACAGATCATGGGTAAAATTAACATTTGGTACTGTAGTGGAGTACCAACCTGACTATTCTATCTTGAAAAGGATTTGTTATGATTTCTTGTTTGTAACTCAAAAAACTGCAGACCAAAATAGTGTAAAAATATTTAAAGAGGGTGATTTGATAATAATTTCTACACCGCTGACCATGCTTTTTTCAAATTAAGTAATAACCTGAAGATTGAGGTTAAGGTTTGCAAAACAAATGACATGAAAATTTACTGGAACCTTTTCTGCACTTCCATAGAGAATTTCATTGTTTTAAAAACAGTGTAAATAGGTAAATGTTGAATTGTATCTTTGATTCTGGGCTTTGGTGTAAAGTAACTTACGGATAATCATAAATGATTTTGCTTATATTGAGACAGGAGAAACTTTTTTCAAGTGTTGCTTTAGTACAGATCAACTCTACATTCAGCCATCAAGCCATTGGATAGTGAAACAGTTGCCAAAAGCTGAACCTAAGAAAATGACAGCACCTTGAAATTATGTCATGGTGTAAATGTAACATACAGTCATTTGTGCTTTATCTGCAAATATTTGATAAACCGAACACTTGACTGGAAAATAAAATGCTGCAATTGAAGGACAGGAATACCGAGATGTTTATTCATGTAAATTTAAGGAGGTTTAAAAAAGTCTAAAAATTGTAACACTTTTTAGACTCCTTGACAGATTCTTGGCCATATACATAATTATATATAGATCCACAATCTACAACCTGGTTACTTTTTGTGCCGATTTTTTTCTGAACTTATTTCGTAACTGGATAACGCCTCTGCTAATCTGCACACACACAAAAAGCACAACAACAGTGCAACAACCCCAACTATTATGCATTGGAAACACTGAGTCAGGCGGTTGGCATTAATTAAATTCTTATCCCAATAGAAGGTCCTCGGAAATAATGTGTTTGTATGGGTTGTGAAAGAGTGATCCCCCTTGCTTTTAGTGGGACAAACAAATCCACATGTGGTCCGTGTCGACGTCTTTCAGACACACCCCTCGCTTGTGATTGGCTCGTGACATGTTTGTCCACGTAAAAACTTAATAATTGCTCTGATCTGTCCTTGATGAATAAGTAACAGCATCGTTCTTTACCGGTCACGAAAGAACTAAACACCAGAACATTGATGGCAAATTCAGTTCACAAGGAAAAAAGACTCTGGCATCAAAATGAAAGATCCGGAGTAATAATGAGGGTATTTGTATGGCGCAAATGCTGCTAAAGTTCTAATTAAGAGCCTACAAGTAAAACTGAAGTACTGCACAAATCCAAAGACAGATAGACTGCTAATGTTTCAAAATTCAGAATAGAAAACAACCCAAACAACAAACAGCAAACAGCAAACAACATACAGCAAACAACATACAGCAAACAACATACAGCAAACAACAAACAGCAAACAACAAACAGCAAACAACATACAGCAAACAACATACAGCATACAGCTAGCAACAAACAACATACAGCTAACAACAAACAGCATACAGCTAACAACATACAGCTAACAACAAACAGCATACAGCTAACAACAAACAGCATACAGCTAACAACAAACAGCATACAGCTAACAACAAACAGCATACAGCTAACAACAAACAGCATACAGCTACCAACAAACAACATACAGCTAACAACAAACAGCATACAGCTAACAACAAACAGCATACAGCTAACAACAAACAGCATACAGCTAACAACAAACAGCATACAGCTAACAACAAACAGCATACAGCTAACAACAAACAGCATACAGCTAACAACAAACAGCATACAGCTAACAACAAACAGCATACAGCTAACAACAAACAGCATACAGCTAACAACAAACAGCATACAGCTAACAACAAAGCATACAGCTAAAAACAAACAGCATACAGCTAACAACAAACAGCATACAGCTAACAACAAACAGCATACAGCTAACAACAAACAGCATACAGCTAACAACAAACAGCATACAGCTAACAACAAACAGCATACAGCTAACAACAAACAGCATACAGCTAACAACAAACAGCATACAGCTAACAACAAACAGTATACAGCTAACAACAAACAGCATACAGCTAACAACAAACATCATACAGCTAACAACAAACAACATACAGCTAACAACAAACAGCATACAGCTAACAACAAACAGCATACAGCTAACAACGAACAGCATACAGCTAACAACGAACAGCATACAGCTAACAACAAACAGCATACAGCTAACAACAAACAACATACAGCTAACAACAAACAGCATACAGCTAACAACAAACAGCATACAGCTAACAACAAACAACATACTGCTAACAACAAACAGCATACAGCTAACAACAAACAGCATACAGCTAACAACAAACAGCATACAGCTAACAACAAACAGCATACAGCTAACAACAAACAGCATACAGCTAACAACAAACAGCATACAGCTAACAACAAACAGCATACAGCTAACAACAAACAACATACAGCTAACAACAAACAGCATACAGCTAACAACAAACAACATACAGCTAACAACAAACAACATACAGCTAACAACAAACAGCATACAGCTAACAACAAACAGCATACAGCTAACAACAAACAGCATACAGCTAACAACAAACAACATACAGCTAACAACAAACAACATACAGCTAACAACAAACAGCATACAGCTAACAACATAAGCTAACAACAAACAGCATACAGCTAACAACAAACAACATACAGCTAACAACAAACAACATACAGCTAACAACAAACAACATACAGCTAACAACAAACAGCATACAGCTAACAACA
>NC_090245.1:70229882-70379882 GCF_037325665.1 Littorina saxatilis
GCACAGCTGGCCTCGGCTAAAAAAAACTCTTGGTCAACATAGGTGGGGTAGAAAGTGTTTAAGAATAACACGATTTTGATCGAGTTCAAGCTCTTAAAGACTCTGGATAGCTGCAAAGTGACTGTCGCAAAGCATGTTACAACAACACAGTAGAGCATTAAGGGAAAAAAAAGTCTTTTGACAACCGCAATGGGGATCCATGGACAGCTTAAAATTGACTGACGCAAATTATGCTAGGCTTACGCTATTAGCACACTTTCAAAATCACGCGTTTCTGAAGGTACAGTAACTTTTCCAGCTACATGACATTATATTTTAAATGTTAACTTTGAACAAAAATCTAAACATCAAAGTGACTGTGGGAGAGATGAACAAAGTTAAAAAATAAAACCAGAGGAATCTGTACTGACCAATACAAGATCAGCACATACAATACTAAATCTAGATGTGCTGTCCTTGCATTGGTAAGTACATGCTGATTTAGTTAAATTAAACAGATAAGGGGGCTTTTAACTGGCTTCCTGTCTGTTGTCCGTACAATTAGCTAGTGAGGGATTTCAAATTGTGAGTCGGGAAAGGAAAAGGAAACGCTTGATAGTAGTGCAATCAATGAACGAAAAGATGTGTGAGAATGAATAATGTTAATGCAGTAAAACCCAAGGCCCTTTTAAAGAATGTCGGCTCATTATTCATGCACAGTGAACCGTGGCTACCGATAGTGGCACCCCGAAGATACATGATGGAAATAATACTGAGATTTCATATAACATTGGGGACTTTACTTATTAACATTAGCAACGTCCTTTCAGTTAGAGTTGGAAAAGATAAGTTCTAGCTCAATCAAATCATAGCACAGTATTCCCACACCCTAGATTAGTACTTGACAGTCACTCTCCCGCTGATCGGGATAATACAGTCACCTCGACGATCGTTTTGACCCCACACCTTACGATCGATACACGATAAGTTACATTTCGCAACTTTACACCTGGCACAAGCCCAGGTAACGGTCTTTAGAGTTAAGGCGCCGACTCACTGTAGGTGTAGGGTCAGCCCTGTTGGGGATTTGCACCGTTCCGGTTCATTGAGCGTGTTGCCCCCCCCCCCCCCCCCCGACCCTTTGTGGTGGAGAGAAACACTGGGCTGACAGTATTCCACAGGGTGACTGACAGGGTTTAACGTCCTCTTAGACCAACTGGTCTATATTGGGACATGTATTGGTAATACGCTGAAGATATGGTGTGATACTTTGATTCGAACACGCCCGCTGTGGCTGTCTTCTTCGACACACCAGCATTGGGTTTGTCTCGTCAAAGTATCGAAATACGATCATGATAATCGGAGACGAGAGATGATGCATGCGTGTCTTCGTGTTTTCCAAGCCCTGAGACTTTCGCTGTGAGCGTGGGATCTTTTTCGTGCGCATGTGTGCACACGGGGGTGTTCGGACACCGAAGATCGAGAGCCTGCACAAAGTTGACTCCGAGAAATAAATCTCTCGCCGAACGTGGGGATCGAACCCACGCTGATAGCGACCAACTGGCTACAAAGCCAGCGCGCTACCAACTGAGCTACGTCCCCGCCCCTTCCACAGGGTCCCTTGTCATTACAGTGGAGCCCTCCTTATAAGACCTGGACAAAACATGAGAAAGTCAGGTCTTAAAAGGGAGGGAGTCTTAAAAGGGAGGTACATTTGCAGACGCTGTGCAGAGACATTATGCACAGTAAGGACTTCAAAGTGAGTGAGGTCCATTGCAGGGCTCCCCCACGGACGCCCGTCCTAGAGAGTCCCGGGACCCCCACTTTTAATGTTTAGAGGGTCCCTGGACCCCCTAAGCAGAGTTTTAGAGGGTCACAAGAGTCCCGGATCCCCCAAACCCCCAATGTACACATAACGCATTGTGATCGCGAATAATGAGATATGAAGTGGGGTTTTTTTATTACCAGAATATTCGAGGTGGACACGTCAACTATACCTAGTCAAATGCAACACACTAGCACACTTTGTTCCCACGTGAAACTGGCATAATTTGTGTTTTCGCCGACGACTACAGTCTGAAAAGAGTATACGGAAATTAAGTGCGTCCAGGGACCCTCTCTTTGTTGTTGTAGTGCGTCCCGGGACCCCCTCCTCGAATTTCTAGTACGTGATTTCGGCTTCTAGTGCGTATAGGACACAGGGAGCCCTGCATTGTACATGCTACCAACACGGAAAAGACCTCTGCCTGAAAGGGCTAAACGATCGGGCCATGTCACGCAAAACGAAAGAAGGCAGTTCCATGTTCCCAGCACATAGCATACATTTGCAGTAAGAAAGAAGGCAGTTCCATGTTCCCAGCACATAGCATACATTTGCAGTAAGAAAGAAGGCAGTTCCATGTTCTCAGCACATAGCATACATTTGCAGTAAGAAAGAAGGCAGTTCCATGTTCCCAGCACATAGCATACATTTGCAGTAAGAAAGAAGGCAGTTCCATGTTACCAGCACGTCATAGCATACATTTGCAGTAAGAAAGAAGGCAGTTCCATGTTCCCAGCACATAGCATACATTTGCAGTAAGAAAGAAGGCAGTTCCATGTTCTCAGCACATAGCATACATTTGCAGTAAGAAAGAAGGCAGTTCCATGTTCCCAACACATAGCATACATTTGCAGTAAGAAAGAAAGCAGTTCCATGTTCTCAGCACATAGCATACATTTGCAGTAAGAAAGAAAGCAGTTCCATGTTCCCAACACATAGCATACATTTGCAGTAAGAAAGAAAGCAGTTCCATGTTCTCAGCACATAGCATACATTTGCAGTAAGAAAGAAAGCAGTCCCATGTTCCCAACACATAGCATACATTTGCAGTAAGAAAGAAGGCAGTTCCATGTTCCCAGCACATAGCATACATTTGCAGTAAGAAAGAAGGCAGTTCCATGTTCCCAGCACATAGCATACATTTGCAGTAAGAAAGAAAGCAGTTCCATGTTCCCAACACATAGCATACATTTGCAGTAAGAAAGAAAGCAGTTCCATGTTCTCAGCACATAGCATACATTTGCAGTAAGAAAGAAAGCAGTTCCATGTTCCCAACACATAGCATACATTTGCAGTAAGAAAGAAGGCAGTTCCATATGTTCCCAGCACATAGCATACATTTGCAGTACATACACGTATACTGCCTTAGGGTTGGGCCCTATGCTTTCTGTTTCGTTTTATTTCCTCCTTTTGTAACTCGCTGTCATCGTTATTTATGTTCTTTTCACTGGCATTTGGTAGGCCAGGATTGTCCAGTGTGTCATAGTTGTCGCTGGAAGGGAAGGGTTTGGTAGTGAGTCACAATTGAATACGGTTTGGTGCTCAGTGTAAGGGTTACTCAGTAAAGGTTTTGGATTTGTTCCTGTATTTTGTAAACAGCCCCCCCCACCCCTTACTCAGAGCTCGCTAATGACTATTACTTTTATTCAAGAATACAGCTGACCTTTCTGTGTTTTAGTAAGATTGTTTCACTACTCTTGTACAGAAAGGATTCGATTGTTGAGAGTTAGATTTTCTTGTAGCATTCCATTACTTGTTGAAAACCTTGATCTTCTGTTGCCTGTTCTCACCCAGATTGTTAATGATAGCCTGTTGTCCGGTGTGTTTCCATCATTGTTCAAAACTGCACTTGTGAAACCGCTCCTTAAGAAATCCAATCTCGATGTAAATGTCTTAAAGAACTACCGCCCTGTTTCTAACCTTTCATTTTTGTCAAAGATCATTGAGAAAGTAGTTTTAAAGCAGCTGTTAGTGTATTTGAACACTCATGATCTGATCTCGCATTCTCAGTCAGCATACCGTCCTTCTCACTGTACTGAGACTGCCCTGCTCAAGGTGACCAACGACATTCTGTCTGCTCTGGATGGTGGTGATGTGTCTGTGCTCACCCTACTGGACCTCTCGGCAGCGTTTGACACAATAGATCATGTCACACTGCTGAGCAGGCTCCAGACCTTGTATGGCATCTCTGGTCCAGCGCTAGCATGGTTTGAGTCCTATCTTACGGACAGAACTCAGGCTGTGCTTGTCGATGGCCAGAGATCAGCCCCAGCCCCCCTTGTTTTCGGCGTCCCTCAAGGCTCTGTACTTGGCCCCGTCCTCTTCATTATGTATACCAAACCCTTGTCTGCCCTCATTCAAAATCATTCCGTTTCAAACCAGTCTTTTGCTGATGATACCCAGTTGTATAAGCCTAGTTCCCCCGCTGAGACACATGCCGCCATCCAGACCATTCAGACCTGTATCTTAGATGTTAAGTCATGGATGGTAGAAAATAAGTTAAAACTAAATGATGATAAGACAGAGGCACTTCTGTGCATGAAAAAGTCCACTAAGTTCCCAAATTCTCAACCTTCGTCTGTCCAAGTAGGCAATATCGACATCTCTTTCTCTTCTTCAGCTAGAAACCTCGGCTTCGCCATCTCCTCAGACATGACACTCAACAAGCACATCTCCAACATCTGTAGGTCCGCATACTTTGAACTCCGCAAGATCGCAACCATCCGCCATACTCTGTCCGTTCAAACTACAAACACTCTAGTCTGCTCTCTTGTTCTTTCTAAACTTGACTACTGTAACTCTCTTCTCTCTGGCTGTCCACTCTACCTCCTGCACAAACTACAGAAAGTTCAAAATTCTGCAGCACGCCTGATCCTCAAAGCACGAAAAAAAGATCATGTCACACCACTTCGCCGCACACTCCACTGGTTACCCATCCAAGCCCGCATTGAATACAAACTGTCCACTCTCTGCTTTCACTTCTTCTCTGCCTCGTCTCCTGCTTATTTCTCTGAACTTCTCACTGTATACACTCCTGCTAGACAACTCCGCTCCTCTTCTGATAGCCGCACCCTAGTCATCCCACACACAAAATCAAAAGCATATGGACAACGCACTTTTGCATTTTGCGCATCTACTCAATGGAACTCTCTCCCCTCTCACATTCGCCACTCTCAGTCAGTACAGTCATTCAAGCGAGCACTCAAAACTCACCTCTTCCAGAAACACAACTCCTAAAGTCGCAACATTTTGCCATCCTGTTCTGTAACGGTTCCATCTCTATTCAGCTTGTTATTTTTGTCTTTTGTTATTATAAATATAATTTTTCACTGCAGTAGTCCTTTAACTTTAACCCTTAGCTGTAGGCTAGATATGCACAAGTCATGTCGGTGCCACATAATGCTGACACACATGTTCCTGTGCATAGTTTATGGATAACGTGTAGTTGAGAAGTTAAGAGTAGAAATAATTAGTATTTAGTGTAGGAGGAGGGTTGGGGGTGGGTAGGGAGGGGGTGGGTATGGTTTACTTTGAGCAGGTCGGTTTCAGTTTTAATAAACAATTTTAGAGAATTGTGTATTTTATATTTGAGTCTTTTGTGTTTTAGACATTGATGCATTTAATAGTTTTAACGAGTTGCCTTTTGTTTTATCATTCTGGTGTTTATCTAGCTGTGCTGTGTATCTTATAAGAAGTTCTTAAAAGTTCGAAGTTATTTTAGCATATAGGTTTGTTTGTTTTTTATGGTCTTAACAGTTAAACATGTATTACGTTATTATTAAGATTTATGCTTTGTTAGTACTAAGCAGTTGTTTTAATCAGTCTGGTTTTCTCTTGTTTTCATCTTATGAACATTCTAAATGTTAGACTAACTTATTGTCTTGTACAGAATAACAACTGTGTGAATGGTGCTATACTGAATGAAAGAGTGTGACATGAAGTTCTTGTACATCATTGTAAAGAGTGTGAATGACGTTTTAGTTTAGATGTCAAGCGCTTAGAGCAAGCCTTTTTAACGAAAGTTTTTGATTTAGCGCTATATAAATGTTCTTATTATTATTATTATTATTATTATTCCGTGGGTGTGTACCCTTACAATAACACGTTGCACTTACAGCCGGTGACTAAGCACAAAAGTGGCACTGTTCGAATTCAGCTCGAAAGTCGGCACAAGGTCATGCCTTAAAGGGCATTATTATACGATTCAGAGCCTTTCAGAGCAGATTATAGTTTGAATTTTGCAACTTGTGCGTGATTTGAATACATTTCTGCTCAATTCTATATTTTGTCTCTCTTTATAGTAGTCAAAAACAATGGTTTGGTTTAGATTAGTTTGGCTTTGCACAGCTGCATCGTTTATCATTCGTCGTTTTATTCGGTCTAACTAAAGGACATTTTTCATGCATGCATATGCTTTTCTTTGTGTGAACATTATTGAAGCGAATGGATACGACCCGTTTTAAACTAATAACTAGTGAACAAGAGGCGAAGCCTTCAAGGCTCACGTAAGAAATCGACAAACAGTAACACAAACTATCACTCCGTCACACATACACCCACACAATAAGCATAGGTGACACGGTGCAAGAGTGCGAGACACTAGATCTAGATCTGTCTGTCTGTAGCCTATTTACAGGGACACGACTGCAAGATGGCCAGATCGACACTGCGCTTTCGACAGCGCTTCCTCGCGCAGACACTGGAAACACGCTGTGCAGATTAACCTGTAGGAAATCTCCTTTGGTATCTTCTTTATCTATTTTTCTGGAGCTACGAAACCGAACAATGTGAAATCATGAGTCGTCTTCTTCGAATCGGCGAACTGCAGCTCGGTGATAACTGTATCTATACCACAATCCTTCACGCGATCTGACCTAACCTTGACCCCTGACCTGGTCTACATACCACACACGACACAAATCAGTCAAAACCAAAACCCCCCACCACCCGTTTTCTTTGGATACACACTTTAATTACATACGTGCCGACGAAATGTTGATCATTGCTTCAATACTTTGAAGCTGTTGCTTGAATAATAACCAGGTATAATTAGTATTTCGGTGTTCAGTCAAATGTTAAAGTTTCTACCACAGACATTCACACATACATACGCACGCACGCACGCACAGACAGACAAAAGTTAGCATCGCATAGGCTACACTCACGTGAGCCAAAAAGAAAAGTCCTCGTGAAGGATGAATGTAAGTGTACAGTCACAAGGAGTAGTGGCGGAGGGGGGTGGTGGGGGGTGGGGGTGGGGGTGGGTGAGGCAGGTGCGGGAATATCGGGGTCAGGAAACAAACTCCCAAAAGAGACCATGGAAAAAATAACATTTGAACAAACACAAATGGGTTTGCGTCTTTCACACATTAACAACGTTGAGATTATGAAAGTGTGAGTGTATGTGTGTGTGTGTGTGTGTGTGTGTGTGTGTGTGTGTGTGTGTGTGTGTGTGTGTGTGTGTGTGTGTGTGTGTGTGTGTGTGTGTGTGAGAGAATGTGTTTACGTGCGTAGGCTACACAAGTGCGCGCATATATTTGCAATAAGTGCGTTCGTATCGGAACATACGTTACGGTTCCGATCTAAGACAGCCAGGGGTATGCGTACATTAAAAACTAACTCTGGTTCTCTCTTTTTTTTTTATTTATTTTTTAATTTTTTACAGATATGTCTTCCTAGCAATCTATGCAGTAGAAATGATCATCAAAGTGCTGGCGCGAGGGTTCATCCTCAGCCGCTACACATACCTGCGGGACCCGTGGAATTGGTTAGACTTCATCGTCATCGTAACAGCGTGAGTATTGCCTGTTTTCCACAAAATCCATACTGGCAAATTGCAAAAAACAAAGAAAGAAACAACCAAACAACTAAACACACAAACAAGCAAACAAACAAACACACAAACAAACAAACAAATAAACAAGCGAACAAACAAACAAACAAAAAGCAAACAACCAAGCAAACAAACACACAAACAAACAAACACACACCAGAGAAGTAACTGTCTCTGTTAGGTCAGTGTCTATTGGTACATCGTTTAGTGCCGAATGACTGCATAAAGTAAGTAATATTAGCGGGAAGAGGACATTGAAGTAAAAATTAAAAGCCCCCCCCCCTCCCCCACACCTCCCAAGTAGCACATCTCTTTTCAAGACAGACCTATGTAGAGATTGACCCAGGGAAAGCAGCATTCTTTGGGTGTGAGCTAGAGGCGTCTTCTCATCTGATGAATTTCTGATTAGAGGTACCACTGCACATATTATAGCCACGACAAAGTCCTAGCTTTATGGCAGAGCCACGCCTACTAGACTTGATGACGGCTGATTGCGAGTTTTCAGTGTTGAATGTTTTTAGTTTTAGGCCGATGTATTGTCCAAATGTTATGATATCGCTTCACGCGACTTGCTTTTTTTATCAGCACATGCATAGTTTTCAGAGGATTTGGATTCTGATGATACGTACTTTACCAACATCACATGACACTGTTGTGCATGCTCTGGTGGTGATGTGGGGTTCTTATAGATAGTGTTTCTGTTTTGTTGCAGATTTTTAACAATCCTCATCCAGATAGCAGATTCAAGCATCTCTGTTGGCAACCTTCAAGGCTTGAGAACTTTCCGAGTCCTTCGAGCCTTGAAAACGGTGTCCATAGTACCAGGTTAGTTTTGTATTCACCTACTTTTGTTTACCATCTTGCTGACAGAGAGAATATCCTACATGTACTAAGTGTGTAAATAATGTCTCTCATAATGCATACTTATGTAGCATAGTACTGTTGCTGTTGGCTTACCCAAGCGATAGCAGCAGGGATCCAAAAACAGATGGACTCACTGCTAACGTTCCAAAATTCTGAAATAAAAAAACAAGAATTGAATTATTGGAACATTTCATTTTTGACAAAACGTTACATAAACAAATATAGACCATGGACAAAATAACATTCAAACAGACAATAATTTGTTTCCGTATAGCATCTCTGTACAGCATCTTCTAAGTAAACAGACAGACAAACATTTAAATAATTTGATACAAATAATGAACTTCTCTCAAAATCGTCGATGGCATGGATGGTACTATAAAGGAGAAGGTCCAGGGTTATTGGGGAGAAAGCTGGATTTCTTATTGTTCGTACGGGTGTTTTATATAAACTGTAAGGGGCGTCATGGTTTCAGCGTTTTGAGATTGTTCGGGATATACAATGACAATAGACGAATTCCGAAAATAACTCTGTCGGGTTTGTATGGGTTGTGAAAGAGTGAATGCCCTTGCTTTTTACCCGGACAAACATTGGAGGGGCCAATCAATAGCGAGGGGTGTGTCGGAAACACGGGGACAGGAGCACATATGAAGTTGTTTGTCAGAGGAAAAGCAAGGGTATTCACTCTTTCACAACCTATACAAACCCGACGGAGTTATTTCCGAAAGTCGTCTGTTTTGAGTCGACCAGGTCATCATTTAAACCAAAAAAAAGACGTTGCAGAAGATCATTCAAAAAGTATGAATGGGAGGGCTTTAACATGGGAGTGACTTTTCAGTCTAACCATCTGCTGTTTCGTTTGTTTTTCAGGCTTGAAGACGATTGTCAACGCGCTTCTGAGGGCCTTCAAAATGTTGTTCGAAGTGATTTTATTGACTTGCTTTTGCTTGATGGTGTTTGCGCTTTTTGCGCTGCAAATTTACATGGGAACTCTGCGACAAAAGTGTGTGTTGAACATTGACAGCTACACTGCCACTCCGTCTCTCAACTACGATCAGTATTACGCCCAGTGGATACGAGACTCAGGTAAGAGCGTACACGTCATGTATTATGTGTTGTGAGCGTCGTATTTGTCATTTAGTCTGTGTTTTGAGCGTAATATTTTTCATTTATTCTGTGTCTTGAGCGTAGTATTTGTCATTTAGTCTGTGTCTTGAGCGTAGTATTTGTCATTTATTCTGTACCTTGAGCGTAGTATTTGTCATTTCGTCTGTGTCTTGAGCGTAGTAGTTGTCATTTAGTCTGTGTCTTGAGCCTAGTATTTGTCATTTATTCTGTGTCTTGAGCGTAGTATTTGTCATTTATTCTGTGTCTTGAGCGTAGTATTTGTCATTTATTCTGTGTTTTAAGAGCGTAGTATTTGTCATTTATTCTGTGTCGTGAACGTAGTATGTGTCAATTAGTCTGTGTATTGAGCGTAGTATTTGTCATTTATTCTGTGTCGTGAGCGTAGTATTTGTCATTTATTCCGTGTCCTGAGCGTAGTATTTGTCATTTAGTCTGTGTTTTGAGCGTAATATTTTTCATTTATTCTGTGTCTTGAGCGTAGTATTTGTCATTTAGTCTGTGTCTTGAGCGTAGTATTTGTCATTTATTCTGTACCTTGAGCGTAGCATTTGTCATTTAGTCTGTGTCTTGAGCGTAGTAGTTGTCATTTAGTCTGTGTTGTGAGCCTAGTATTTGTCATTTATTCTGTGTCTTGAGCGTAGTATTTGTCATTTATTCTGTGTCTTGAGCGTAGTATTTGTCATTTATTCTGTGTTTTAAGAGCGTAGTATTTGTCATTTATTCTGTGTCGTGAACGTAGTATGTGTCAATTAGTCTGTGTATTGAGCGTAGTATTTGTCATTTATTCTGTGTCGTGAGCGTAGTATTTGTCATTTATTCCATGTCGTGAGCGTAGTATTTGTCATTTATTCTGTGTCTTAAGAGAGTAGTATTTGTCATTTATTCTGTGTCTTGAGCGTAGTAGTTGTCATTTAGTCTGTATTGTGAGCGTACACGTTATTTATTCTGTGTTGTGAGCGTCGTATTTGTCATTTAGTCTGTGTCGTGAGCGTAGTATTTGTCATTTAGTCTGAATCTTGAGCGTAGTATTTGTCATTTCGTCTGTGTCTTGAGCGTAGTATTTGTCATTTAGTCTGTGTCTTGAGCGTAGTATTTGTCATTTTAGTCTGTGTCTTGAGCGTAGTGTACGTTATTTGTTCTGTGTCGTGAGCGTAGTATAGTTTAGCCAGGCGTTTGACTTCACGAGCATAGTTTTTCAGTGACTAGATGTTACACAAAGCCGGAAAAGAAACCAGTTTCGCAATGAAGACATACTAATCATTTATAAAGAAACCGACCCAAAGAAAGGACCCAAACTGACATCACTGTTTCTCGACCACGGGTTGCAGGAGAGTAGGCCTACATTTGATGATTGGTGACTTATCCCCACTCATTTTCATTGACGCTTCCTTTTGGCTTTGCATTTTCTTTCAATATTTACAACAATTATACAGTCTGAGTGATGCATATATATGTTCTATGACATGATGACTCGGAAAGGATCAACAAGTTATTTCGCAAACAATACCTGACTTAATTAATATACGTTATTTGTATTTTTGACCACAATATGACATTTTACACAGATCGAGACAGTCAGTGTTCCTCCGAGACCCCCCTAGCGGTAGAGGTGAACAATGACTGTCGAGATCTGTGTAAAATGTCATATTTTGGTCAAAAATACAAATAACATTTATGAATCGATCGATTCTGGTTAGAAATCCTGTTAGTTTTTGCGATTGAACGGACACAAACATGCACTATTTTGTAGTCTTGGCTGGCCGCCTAAATAAAAAGTTTTGTCGGCCTCTGACGTCACATGGCTCAAAGAAGGGAAATCCAATGTTCAATCGATACATTTTGATTTGTTTCAGCCAACTGGGAAACGGACTCGGATGGAGAGTACCAGCTCTGTGGAAATGCTACAGGCACTGGGTGAGTAGATAGAAGATAACATGTTGATGAGAACAACAGGATAACGATGACATTGGTAGCGCTAGGTACAACAACAACAAATTGGATTTGTTTTAAAGAAGGGAACAGCACCGGTCAAAGTATTAAGCTTCAGAAGCTATTACCTTATTGTTACTTGAAAAATAATCTCTCTCAATTTTATGATGCTGTTCTAAACAACAAACGAGCAGCCAGACAAACAAAGAAAGGGAAGGTGATAGCACTTCTTCCAAACATACAACTCAAGATTCTCTTGACTAATAGGAAAGGATATTTTCTCCTCTATTGTGACTAGCACTGCCACGGCGTTAACGTCCTGCCTGCCCAAGCTTGCCACCAAGAAACTTCCCAAAAATCAGTAACTGTACATAAATCTGTCTAGCAAGCTTGAATTAAGTCCAATCACCACCAAATTTTGTGTACTAATTCAAAAATGGATGCCCAGTTCAGTCGTGCTATTTATAAGTTTGTCACGCGATTTGTTTTAGCAAAGGGGGGTGAAAGGGGGATAATTTGTGTTTTTTAACGTTTTTTTGTGTGTGTTTTATTTTCCACTGCTTTTTTTAAAAGTTATTTTTTAACAGAAAGTATTATAAATAATGTTATAACCAAACAAGGTGTAAAACCTATGAATTAGCTGAAATATTGTTAACATTGTACACAGAAATAAGGAGACAGTACAAAGAAAAAAAACAAGCAAATCACGCATTCACTCACAGCATCCTGACTCAAATGAAACAAAACTGTAACACTCACCAAATGATGTCTAGGTAATCCATATTGAATATAAGTCACATTTTCACAACAAAGTACCAACTGTACACCTATGAACAATTCCAAAAGGAGTTGAAGGCTCCAGCCATCCATTGTTATCAGTGCTGCCACGCCCCTATAGCTCCTGCACGATTCCGAGATACATGTTCGTCTAGCAGTATCACCCCCTACCACGTGTATTTGCCGACTCGTACTAGCAACAACGGGACTGTTTCTTCCTCAATATCACTGCTATTATCGCTTTCTTGAGGCTAAAACGACACGATGTATCATGATCTACAGGATCCTCAAGATCCAACATCCGGAGAATCTCCTCCTGTGACAAGGCTCGCCTTCGATTCATTTTTTTTGTTCGAAAACACCACGCAAATCTGCACTAATTTGATCAAGCCGGAAGAGAAAACCACGTGTATCAAGGGAAACAACTCAATTTACTGCAAGCTTCAAAAACCGGGAAGCAATCACGAGTCGTGTACCTTGTATGTCTAATACTAAAATAGTCACTTCCCGTCCGTGGGCGTTGCAGCGCTATTACTAATATAGTCACCTCCCGTCACGAAAGTGTTAATGGTGCTGGTAACAAAAAGCAATCAAGTAAACACAAAAATCCAAACAAAAAATTAACCAAACCCAAACACTCGAAGAACTTAAAAGAATCAATCGTATCCACTTTCATGTATTTATACGATAGTACTTTCTACTTGACTCTCAATTTTTTTTGTCTGTCAGTTTTTTTTTGTTTTTTGGGTGTTTTTTTTTCTGGGGGGGGGGGGGGGGCAATGTGCAACAAGGGATATCGGAAGCAAAATTAGAACTTATCAGTAACTATCATTCAGGGATCATTGACATATTCTAAATCAATGCTTGATTTCAGGAACTGCGCTGCTAACTACACGTGCCTAAGTAGCGTCGGGGAGAACCCCAACTACGGGCTGACAGGGTTTGACCACTTCGGATGGTCCATGCTCACCTCCTTCCAGCTCCTCACGCTTGACTTCTGGGAGGACACGTACAACAAGGTCAGTGTCATACTCAATCAGTGGTGCCTGTAATAAGATTAGATAAGATAAGAAAACTTTAATGTCCATTTTTATTTTACACAAACATGGAATTTTTTCTTTTGGCACCACATCGCATTTCTAATAACACAAATACACGATTAGAAAAAAAAGCTAAATCGAACATAAATACACTACTAAGATCAACTTATTGCATAATCATTTAAGTAATGAACATCATGTATATATATTACAGTAACTGACGCTCTTAAACACAGCGAACGCAAACAGCTCTAATTTGATGAGAGGACAACTCCAAAATTATAAAGTACACGTCGGGCTCAGTGGCCTAGGGGATAGAACGCAGATCTGCTAGTGCCTGACCCCCCTTCGTGTGAACACGCAAGCACAAGACCAAGTGTGCACGGACAAGATAATGCAATCCATGTCATAGTCATTCAGTGGCGCCTATAATGTGACGAGAGGACAACTCTATAATTATAACGTAAAAGACGGGCACATTGGTCTTGTGGATAGAACGCTGGTCTCCCATGCGGAAGGTTGCGGGTTCGAATCTCGGCCGCGCCTGGTGGGTTAGGGATGGAGATTGTTCCGATCTCCCAGGTCAACTTTTGTGCAGACCTGCCAGTGCCTTATCCCCCTTCGTGTGCACACGCAAGCACAAGACCAAGTGCGCACGGAAACGATCCTGTAATCCATGTCAGAGTTCGGTGGGTTATAGAAACACACAAATACCCAGCATGCATCCCCCGAAAGCGAAAATGTAAGGTTCTGTCTCTTTTGATATCTTGACAAAGATGGACTTGGTCGGACGAATGATTTAGTGCTAGGACTAGCTGCAGAATAGGGGCTGAATTGTTCGGATTGGTATACCAACATGATACTTTATACAGTTAAAAAGACATCTCTCAGGATCCAAATGCCAGGGAGGGGCAACTTCTAAATGGTCTATGAACGAAAATATGACCTGTTTAGTAAGCATACCCTCAAAACGCACTTTTGCAGAAGGTGAACATTCAAAACACCAGTTCTTTGTAACTAAGAGTTTAGTTTACCTTTGAATTAACATTTATGTTTGCCTGTACCATGTTTCCAACATCAGGACAATAAACACACTGCAGGGGCGGATCCAGGGGGGGTTTCCGGGGTTTCCGGACCCCCCCCCCCCCCCCCGCAGCCTAAAAAAATAAAATAAAAAAGGATTAAAAAAAATACATTTAAAAATAAAGAGAAACTGAAGGCTCAAATTGCACCAGATTCCTCCATTTTCCTTGATTTTTATCAACATTTTCCGGGGGGGCATGCCCCCGGGCCCCCCTAGGAGCTGGCCTTTGTCTTCTAAATGACGGTTTCGGAAGGTAGTTGGGTAATTTGCTGGCTCAGGTTGCACCAGATCGGTCAATTTTCCTTTTATTGGTAATCTAATTTGTCTTCTTAAATTTACTTTTTGAAGGTGTATTAGGGGAAGTTTCTTGGCTCAGATTGCACAAGATTGCTCCATTTTCGCGCCCACAACTAAACGCTTCGCGTCGTCGAATTGTCCCTTTAAGAAATTTGGAAACCCCCATGATGTGATCCGCCCCTGCACTGGCTATTGACGTTTTATAATTATATAAAAATGAATCGGTTTTCTTTTCAAGAACGGTACCGTATAGTAACAATCGCAAGCTTGCACATTGACTATTAGAATTATGCAAATGACAAATATATTCTTGCTAGTTGCTATCTTTTTGGAATGGGTTCATGATTCTGCTTTATTTTAAAGCAAAGACAGATGACACTACGACACTACATACTGATGTAAAACATACTGTCCGGTCAATTGTCTACAGATAAATTCTCAACAAGGTTGTAGAGGCCCTCCTATTTACAAAATTAATACTGTACGCGAAGCTGTATTTCTACTATTTGTTAACAAAGAAATGCATTTCATGCATAATGCCAGAGTTTGAAAAAGAAACCTGTAAACATAGTTTCTTCTATATCCATAGCGATTTACTCACATAACCGGTTCATGAATTCAGTCTTTCAGTCACGCTGGCATTTGCCATCACAGAAGTAAAGAGCAGTGCAGGGGACACCCGCTGTGGCACAGCTATACGGACCTCTACAACCTTTCTTGCAGCTGCATTTTACTGGTTCAAAGCAGATCTTAGATGCATCTGGAAGTGATGTCCAAACAGGCGAATAAGTTCCATCAACTTCTTCCCAGCCCCAGCTTACAGGATCTGGAATCTCTGGCTGCGGAATGAGAGCTTCCTTCCAGATGATCTTTGCGTGTGTTCAAGAAGAGCAGCTTGAGTGGGTGGGGTGTTTTCCAGCATGCGCCCTTTCTTCGTGAACAGGTGTTTTCTGGCATGGTTCACCTTGTCGGAAACACTGGTCTTGTCGAACATCTACGAGACAAAGCGCTCAATCTGGCTGAACTTGTCCGGTGATGCAAGCACCCAAAGGAACAGCTGTGAATTCTGGATCAGACATCCACACTTTCCAGCATCTCTTCTTACTGACACCAAAGAAAGATGACACAGTGTCGCAGCCAGTCAGAGAATGAAACATCAGAGGTGCTGCTGATTTCTCTGGGCGTAGTCGTGAATAGGCAGAAGACGATAGTGGGATCCAGCACAAATGCAACCCACAGGTTTTCCAGCTGGAGGGAATGGTAGTGAGCTGTTGCAAGCACCACTACATCAGTGTCTAAATTCCTGATCATGACGTCAGTGTGATTCATTCTGGCCAGGTCAGAACAGTGTACAACCAGTCTGGTGTCAGCCTCTACGTGTGAACAAGGGGACAGCCTGGCTCTTTGGTCCTCACTAATGTCACTAGAACTAACAAAGTCCACACCTTGTGTTGCAATGACCACTTTCCCGTCTTCCTTGACGAGCTTCAGATTTTCAGACAGGATGAAAGAGCTCTTCTTTGTTTTGACTGTTTCGTAGGAATTCTGGCCAGTTGCGTGGCAGAGCAACGTCTCCTTTCACTCTTCTCCTCATGCCAGAGCCTCGTTTCTTCCTCACTGATGACTTCAGACTGTTGTCACGGTAACAGTCCCAAACAATGTCAACGCGATCAGCGTTAGACAGGCACATCAGGACATATGCTAAAAAGACAGAATCACTGTACTCTTGGAATGTTTGTGCTTGGCGTGGCTTCAGAATGTGCACCAGCGCAGCACCATCAATGAGAACAGCTGATACTTGTGGTTCAGTGAGTACTGGGTCATGAGTTTTCTCAAAACAGTGCAGGAGATCGCTTTTGTTGCCGTGGCGCAATTCTTCAGAATCTGAGATTGATGGAGGGAATGACTGGTTTTCGTGCTGAAAGAATTCATCAAGGTCTTCTCCTCTAGCCTGACATCCAACATACAATCTTGCAAACAAACCACAGTTGGTCTTGGCTGTCTTCAGCTTCAGATTCTTGGTCATCTGAGTAGACTTGTTCTGATTTCTGAAAAGGGCTACTCTGTTAAGGTGAATTGGGTCTGACAGTGGCTTTGACCTTTGCAGCAGCCTTTCAGCTAGTTTCAACCGGCTCAATCTGGCCGAATTATCTTATCATGGCTTACCCGTGAAGTGCAAAACCCTCGTCTGGCCATGTGAGCCAGTCCCAACATCGTGAGACGTGACTTGTTGTCAACTTGAGGGTCAATCTTCAAAGCAGCTTCCCGAATATGTGACTCAAGCTGGTATGTAGAACCTCCAGAAAGATTTCCAGTTTTGCCACAGTTAAACATACAGGTCTCTTTCTTGTGGAGAAACTTGCCCACTCTCTCTGCGTGATCTCTTTCCTGTCTCGCCTTCATCTTTTTCAGATTCATCATGCATGCCGTCTCTTTTCAGCTCTGTCCAACATTCTTTGGTTGTAGTTAGCACGGCAGTTCTTGTGCCACCTAGCTCCATGTTTGGCTAACGAAGACGCAATCCCTGACCCATCATTGAATTTGTCTATTTTCAGTGATGACTGAAACGCTCCAACTGCTTTAAAACCTTTTAAATGTCTCTCTGCTGTGCTGTAGCTTTCTTCGGTGGGATTTATCAGCTTTTCTGTTGTGTCCTTCTGGCAAAAGATGCACAGGCTCCAGTCCATGTGTTTATTTACGCCGCTTGCAATGTCTTCACTGCTTCAGTCTGAACACACACTGTTAAGTAACGTGTTAGATATACACATTATTTAGGTCCCTGGGCTCACCTGTATATCACCAAAGCTTTGGTGTGTTCCCTGGTCAATTCAAGCTTATTATTTACCTTCTTTTGTCTCTATTTGGGAGCACCTACAAATATAGCCTAACCCAAAGGTTCCAAAATATGATTTTTGGCTCATTTTTCAACCATTTATTTATTTTTTCACTTAAAGGCATTAAAAAGACAACAACAACCCAATAATATGGATTTATTATGTTTATTCAGTCTTATATTATAGTTTATATGTGTTAAAACGCCCAAACTGTGTGTTTGACATTGTTCGCGACTAGGCACTCCGTTGCCTAGCAACCAAATTTACCAGAGGACAAAAATTGCTTGCCCCCCCCTGGAATTTACATTGTTTAGATGTCTTCTAACAGCACACCAAATTATATGTTGGTATACAAATTTGAACAATCGTTTCAACTGGGGGCCCCACTAATTGTTCTCTTCTTCTGTATTTGTGTAGTTTACCCAGGATGATGTTTGTGACATCTCTGTTTAACAGACTTAAGAATTCTATCTCTTGTGAGATTTTGACAAAACAGTACATTGTTAGGATTGTTAGACGGGTGATTTCTAAGCAACGACACGGTTGCTGCTATATAGTTACATCTCTGTTCAACAGACTCGAGAAATTAACCGTTTGAATGTACCTTTGCAGGTGATCAGGACAAACGGCCCCTGGAACGCCCTGTTCTTTTTGATCGTCATTTTCTTCGGTGCCTTCTACCTCCTCAACTTGATGCTGGCTGTCGTGGCCATGTCCTACGAAGAGGAGGCCATCAACACAGGAAAAGTCAGTGCACACGCTTAGTTGCTAACACTGCGTGTAATAATAATGAGAAGTGAGAGCGTAGTTCTTCAAGTTTCTCAACCACTGCCATGATCGAACGACTTCTGTTAGGTATTCAAGGGCTACACCATCGTCTGAAAGGCTGCCTCTCTTGCGGGAACTTCCATCTTACAACTGGGCTATCAACATAAAATCCTACACAGAATAGATCAAATTACTTATTTTCAACATAGATTCCAGCACAGAATGGGTATTTTGACTGATAACAGTTTCAATTGATTACAAATTAAGCCATTTCATGCATCGTAAAAATGGATGGGTCATTTTCAGAATGAGCGAGCCATACTATGACGTTGACTCTTTGGATCTTCTTATTCTTTTTGTGTGCAACCTTCCTGATTTTATTAATCTACTGGGCATAAACTGTTCTTTCTGGATGCTGCAAATCTCGAGACCTCTGCTAATCATATTCTCTCATTTTCAGTCATGCGAGGGAAGGGTAAGATCATGGCATTGTGAAAAGAGAGCAAGAAAAATAGCAGAACCAGCAATGTGAATTTTAATGCGTCAGCAGACAGTTTCTAAAACAACATGTTAAAATATGTCATTTGTCAGTACTAGCTATTTGACCCCCTGACCTTAATTCTGCTCTTCTTGGTTTTGGCAATGAACTTGAAGTATTTTCTATCTTGACAAACTAAGTAAGCACTGATGAACATTGAACATCCTTACAAAAGTTCAGAACATTCATTCTTGTTTTTGGAATCTTCTTAAACTAAAGGGTGTTTTCTCCTATTGCACTATGTGCACTGTATAAAACAAAAATTAACTCGAAACTCTGCTCTACAGTGTAACTGTCTTTGTCAGTTTCCAAGGTATGAAAACTGGAGACAATTATATAGTTATTCAAGCATCACGGAGATTAGATTGTCTTCCTCAAAAACTGCTCATGGCTGGTTTTTTACATTTAGGCAAGTTATGACTAAATGTTTTAACATCGAGGGGGGAATCGAGACGAGGGTCGTGGTGTATGTGTGTGTGTGTGTGTGTGTGTGTCTGTGTGTCTGTGTGTGTGTGTAGAGCGATTCAGACTAAACTACTGGACCGATCTTTATGAAATTTGACATGAGAGTTCCTGGGTATGAAATCCCCGAACGTTTTTTTCATTTTTTTTATAAATGTCTTTGATGACGTCATATCCGGCTTTTCGTGAAAGTTGAGGCGGCACTGTCACGCCCTCATTTTTCAACCAAATTGGTTGAAATTTTGGTCAAGTAATCTTCGACGAAGCCCGGACTTCGGTATTGCATTTCAGCTTGGTGGCTTAAAAATTAATTAATGACTTTGGTCATTAAAAATCTGAAAATTGTAAAAAAAAAAAAAAATTTATAAAACGATCCAAATTTACGTTTATCTTATTCCCCATCATTTGCTGATTCCAAAAACATATAAATATGTTATATTCGGATTAAAAACAAGCTCTGAAAATTAAATATATAAAAATTATTATCAAAATTAAATTGTCCAAATCAATTTAAAAACACTTTCATCTTATTCCTTGTCGGTTCCTGATTCCAAAAACATATAGATATGATATGTTTGGATTCAAAACACGCTCAGAAAGTTAAAACAAAGAGAGGTACAGAAAAGCGTGCTATCCTTCTTAGCGCAACTACTACCCCGCTCTTCTTGTCAATTTCACTGCCTTTGCCATGAGCGGTGGACTGACGATGCTACGAGTATACGGTCTTGCTGAAAAATGGCATTGCGTTCCCTTTCATTCTGTGAGTTCGACAGCTACTTGACTAAATATTGCATTTTCGCCTTACGCGACTTGTTTACATTTAGGCAAGTTTTGACTAATAGAGGGGGGAATCGAGACGAGGGTCGTGGTGCATGTGTGTGTGTGTGTGTGTGTGTGTGTGTGTGTGTGTGTGTAGAGCGATTCAGACCAAACTACTGGACCGATCTTTATGAAATTTGACATGAGAGCTCCTGGGTATGAAATCCCCATACGTTTTTTTCATTTTTTTGATAAATGTCTTTGATGACGTCATATCCGGCTTTTCGTGAAAGTTGAGGCGGCACTGTCACGCCCTCATTTTTTAACCAAATTGGTTGAAATTTTGGTCAAGTAATGTTCGGCGAAGCCCGGACTTCGGTATTGCATTTCAGCTTGGTGGCTTAAAATTTAATTGATGACTTTGGTCATTAAAAATCTGAAAATTGTAAAAAAAAATAAACATTTATAAAACGATCCAAATTTACGTTTATCTTATTCTCCATTATTTGCTGATTCCAAAAACATATACATATGTTATATTTGGATTAAAAACAAGCTCTGAAAATTAAATATATAAAAATTATTATCAAAATTAAACTATCCAAATTTACGTTCATCTTATTCTCCATCATTTGCTGATTCCAAAAACATATACATATGTTATATTTGGATTAAAAACAAGCTCTGAAAATTAAATATACAAAAATTATTATCAAAATATTTTTTTCAAAATCAATTTAAAAACACTTTCATCTTATGCCTTGTCGGTTCCTGATTCCAAAAACATATAGATATGATATGTTTGGATTCAAAACACGCTCAGAAAGTTAAAACGAAGAGAGGTACAGAAAAGCGTGCTATCCTTCTCAGCGCAACTACTACCCCGCTCTTCTTGTCAATTTCACTGCCTTCGCCATGAGCGGTGGACTGACGATGCTACGGTCTTGCTGAAACATTGCATTGCGTTCAGTTTCATTCTGTGAGTTCGACAGCTACTTGACTAAATGTTGTATTTTCGCCTTACGCGACTTGTTGATGTTTAACTTTCTGTTTACTTCAGTGTGTTCCTTGGATACATCATTATGCCAAGTTTGGTTTCAGTTGTATTACTATGTACACTGACATTTTTATCCGCTGTTGTAAATTGTACACTGTGAAGTGTTTGTAGTATATCTGAACTGGAACCTATAGGCTACGTCTATAGGATTATAGTAATCACAATCACATTTTAGATAAAGTTAAATTAAACTGTTACCAAAAAAAATAGGCAACGCAGAATATTTAGTCACATATTGTTGTTGGTGTCATTGTTGTTGTCAAAATAACGATTCTTTCTTTGCAGTGCTTTTTTGTTTCTGACACAACGTTTTGCCTTTCTTCTTTTGATGTACTCTACACGTCAGCTGTTGTTTTTAACAATATTTGTATCAGCTGTTGTCACATTTACGCAGCGTTAGTTGAATGTTCTGTCCAGTGTCGTGTTCTACTCGTAATTCACTCACACGTTTCTTTCAGCTTGAGGAGGAGGACACACCAGATCTCACACACATGTTTTCTTCAACGATATTTGAATGGTTTCACAGGAAAAAGAACGCGACAGGGTTGCTGACTCCAAGAAGCAGAAGCAAACCGCCATGTACGACTTGGCCAAACTGACGGTGAAAAGCAAGGAGATAGCTCACCACGCGAAAGAATTAGTACACGAGAAGCACGTCCAGGACGAAACAGCCAAACCCGACGCCAAAAACGCCAGCCCCAAGAACAAGAAGACTCAGAAGACCCCCGTGTCACCAGCCAAGAAGTCGGTCAACCCTCTGAAGCCCTTGGTCAAAGTCCCCAGCATGGATAGCGGGTACTCTTCTCAGAGTCAGCGCTCCAACAACAAGCCCAAAGGGAAAAACCTGATTCACCAGAACAGCAGAGAGGTACTGCGAAATCCTGAAGACGCCGAAACCGCTAGTGAGGGAAGCGCGCCCGAGGTGGGGAAAGGTGGAACAGCGGCTACTCACGTAACCTTCAAGGATAGTCAGTCTGTTCTGGAGTTCAAGTCCAAGAACCCGCTCGTGAAGCAAGAAAGCATGGGCACGGTGAGTGTTGGTTTCCAGGTGTTAGCTCTGGGTTGTGGCTGTGTCCATTTCCATGGACCTTTTGTATTTAGGGAGAGCGAGTGCCATGTTGTCGGTAAGATTGAAGCTATGGTTTGTGGCCGTGTCCATTTTCATGGACCTTTTTGTATTTTTGATGGGTGAGGGAGAGCGAGTACATACCATGTTGTTGGTAAGAGTTTAGATATGCAGACCTGTTTACCCTCCCGGATTGTCCGGAATTATTACGGATTTGGGGTCTAAATTCCGGTATTACGGAAATCTACCGAAAATTCCGGAAATTGCGGTCGAGAGAATCTTTTTCGTGGGTGAAAATTCGAAGTCGAAATTGTGGTAGTCACCAGGACTGTGATTTCAAGGCTGACCGAAACAGCCTTTTCTGCGCATGTGTACAGCAAGGTATTTGTCGGATTCCGCGGTTTTGAGATCGACATTGGTCCGAAGGGTAATTTTGGGCCGATCTCTGTGGGGACGAAATGCCAACCAAAAAAGCGAAAGTTGTACAGGAATATCGGCAAAACTATTAAGTCAAGTGGCGGTGTCTGGTGAAGTTTAAGAAGAGCGAACCACATTCATTTTGGTGATCGACTTGAGATCAGTGCAACAACAAAGCTAAGTCAGTTAGCGAGGCTAGACGCAGCATTAGTTTTAACAAAATGCAGTACACAAATGAACATGGAAACAAACAAAAACACGAAATTATGTTTGGCAAAACATGAGCCTGCTTCGCATCGAGTTTATTTGATTTAGGTCTCTACTTCCACAGAATCTCCCGGACCTGCGAACCGATCTCTCACTACGGTCAGTCACGCCAGAGACATAGATGTAGGTCTATGGTCGCGCTCTTCAGTGACTTGTGCTGTTGCCGAAATTCAAGTCTTTCTGAGTCTAAAACTGATCTCCATTAATATTTCTCCAATATAGCAAAGATCACAGTTCTTTGAATCGAAAAACTTACAACAAAATGTTTAAAGGAAATAAACGAATCGGTCCTCTAAAATTAAAGGTAGCTTCTGAAGAGATCGAGTTATTATGACTATTAATGCAGGATGTCTGATGTGACAGAATGTAAGGTGGTTTTGTTCACATGCATCTTGACTGTAAATAGTCCAAGGGCGAAGTACGGGGGTGGGGGGGGGGGGGGGATGATACAGGGGTTCCGGACCCCCCCCCCCCTTGCTGTCAAAAAAGCAACAAAAAACACAAAAATTCAGTCTGTGGGAAAAAACAAAACATTTTCTGTCTGTGAAATTTTTGTTTTTGTCGGAAGCAGATATCAATGAAGATAAATTGCCATTATTTAATACTAACTTTAAAAGAAATAACGAGTGGCTGCTGACACCAGTTTATCATGTTTAAAATCAAGGATAAGCCACAAATTGTTAATAAAATAGCTAAAATTCTTCAGCCAGACCCCCCAACCCCTGGACCCCAGGTTGTACCCCCCCCCCCCCTCTAGCTCTCTTGCTCCGCCCCTGAATACTGTTATTTTTTAGTTTTTTTTTTAGATAAAGTAAACTTGTCTTTGTTAACTTGCATATGTATCAGGTGTCTTGTGTTGTGTGTTTGTGGTGTGTGTGATCGAGCTTCTGTGTGTGTAGTACAATACTGTTAAACATGGTTATCAATTTTGTACTTGTTTTGCATGGTAGTGCGCGAATTAACGTGTCGTTTAATCATTTTCGAGCTGGTTTATGGTTGATAAAAAAGATTACTCAAAGATGCCTCAAATTACGGAAAAGTAACAGTTGCATTCCTGATTTTCATGTGGGGGGGTAAACAGGTCTGGATATGGGTTATGGCCGTGTCCATTTTTATGGGCATTTCGTATTTTAGATGGTTGAGGGAGAGCTATAGTGCCATGTTGAAGGCAAGATGTTAGAGTTGGGTTGTGTTGAATCGCTCTGTCTTTTTTTTTAGGCAGAAATGGGTATGGAGCTTGAGGGTTTAGAGATACATGCAAATTACGCCAAACAAACCATGACATTTTAGCTGCCTGGTTGAATTTGATAAAGATTTAGAAAGCAGGTAAAATAATTGTTTGAAAGTGTGTCTAATTGTCTTGTTGGGTTGTACTCGCAAGTAGTGTTTATTACTTGAAAAATGATAGCAGATGGATTTATTTAGTTTGAAGTGTGTCTGCCTGTTGTTTTTTAACCGCTGTGGAAAACGTGAGATAATTTTTTTTTAATGTTCAACTTGATAAGGAAAGGAAAGATTAGAATTTGAAATATTGATACGTGTAGTTTAATATTTGAAAAAAGAACAAAGGTCGAAGGGAAATTGAGAAAGATAAACCTCCGATATTGGACGTCAAATCGATGTCAATGGATGGGTGTGTTTTTGTTTAGGCAACTCCAGCTGCTGTAAGTACTATAACTTCGGAACCAGATGGGTTATGGTGTTGTGTCCCCTGATGTGTGCACACATTAATTTGCATAATTTATCCTGTTGACTTGTATGCAAACTTCAAGGTCACCCTGGCTGCGGTGTTTCTTTGTGTTTGCTTACCTACACTTGAATGTTTGGTGTTTTCTAACAATCTGTGTCAGTGTTAGATTATACGCGATGGTGTTAGTTATCATTACAAGTTAAGTTATGGCATAAACTGCCTCACAACATGCAGTATTTTAAAATGTAACGATGCACTTCATTTGAAAATGTAATCACTTTAATGATCTGTAACAGAACTGAATTCAGTTAACATTGCCACCATAATTATCGGTCATCGTGGGATACATTGTATTCACTGATTACAAAATATATTAACCTTACTGAGAGACCAAAAATATGTTTACTACATGATTTATACAGAATATTGTCCATTTTCGTATTATTTCTTTTGAAAGTGGATGTAGTATCTAACAGAAAAAGGGCAATTGATCCATGATCAAATGTGTTATTGTGTTAGAAAGCTTAACTTTCTTTCTCAAAATTTGTTGAAAATTAATAGGTTCATCCAATACATTTGATTACTTGTTTTGCGTGATTAGTCAACAGTGTGGAGTGCACACGTCTAATGCACTATCTGCACTTGAATTTTAAAAACGCACGAAGTAACTCATGGGGAAGTAAATATGCTGATGAAAAATGCATGATACTTTATTCACTCTAGAAAATCCTTCAATACCAGTGTGATTTTCCTTGTTTTTATAAGAACAGTAACATTTTGAGTCATGAGCCTTGAATATTGCATGATTTAGAGTAGTTTCCCCTGAGGCATCTCTCTACGATATGATAGTCAAACCAGCCTCTACTGGGTCAATTAAGATTGTTTAACGTTGGTTTTGTTTGATTCCGTGTGTGGATCAATAATTCATACCCACAGTGTGCAGCTCTTTGCGTCTACATGGTATGTGCATTGCGATTATTTTTCAAAGAATGTTCGCTGAATTCTAGAGTATTTGGTATTGGGGAGACGCATAAGACTTTAAATGCGATGGGGCTGGTAGGTGGTGAAAAGGGGGCGGAGACCAAAGGGGGTTCTAGACTTATGCCCTCAATTAATTATAAATAGTACGGTTTCTTCTCATATAGGATTATTTAGATCCTGTTCAGTGATTTTGCATAAAGCCAAGCGAAATTGTGTGCTGTGAGTGAGGAACATCAGTAGTTGTAGTTGTTAAACACAACAATTTAACTGGTAAGATACTTGGTAATTGTATGTTTATTAGTAAAGCTTACTTAAAAGCAATAGGTAGAATCAGGTGAGTTTGCCTGAAGGCACGGAGCAACCTCGCCCCTCTACCCCCCCACCCCCTATTTTTAATAGTTTTGTGTTTGTTGTTTCGATAAACCCCAGAGTCGAACATGGTTATGAGAATTAGTTACAACAAGTTTTCATCGATAAGAAATGCTTTCTATTGTTGTTGCTTTGTGTATTTATCCTCATACACGTCAACCCAAACATTACCTCGGTCAGTGTACTTGCAACCTTTATATCTCATTATTTCCAATAAATCGTTATATTGTGCAAGTTTGCACGAGGTATTCCTTTGTTTTGATCGTACTTTTTTGTAACGCACAAGGCAAAGTAGGATTATTCAGTAATAGGATGCTAGGAAAGGAGTTGTATCATGATGGTTTTGTGCCTTTGGGAGATTCAGCAAAACGTTCACGTTCAAGATTACGCTGACATCATTAAGATCCATGTGACACAGAAGTCAATTTTTCTGCAGTTTACAAATTCCTAGCAGTAGCCATATTTTGGTGTATGGTAATTGGCACCGAAAAACCACCGGAGAGAAAAATGAGTTGTACAGTAGCCAGAATCTGTATTGACATTAATTGGAAAGATCCTTTAGTTACGTCCAGAGTAGTTAACCCAATAATTGGTGTACAAAAATATATGTTCATCCTCGTCACATGACGCGCGTGTGTGTGCAGGTATCATCTTCCGGTGTATACCTGGACAAAGATGGGGTGTCCAGTATTGCTGATAGTGAACTCATGTCGGCGCGAGAGAAAGAAGACGAAGTCATTATTGTGTCAGGTAACCATTGTGGCATAGAGAGATCAAAAAAGTCTTCTCGGCAGCCTGGTAGCTTTTTAAATTTTTGTTGCTGCCACTTATTACGTGTTCCACCAGTAACTGGGAAATAAAATGAACCAAAAAGAATCTTACGTACTTGAGCATTTGGAGAGATTTGAAATGCAAGTGGTTGCGTGTTTGTGTGTGTGTGTGTGTGTGTGTGTGTGTGTGTGTGTGTGTGTGTGAGTGTGAGTGTGTTTTTGTGTGTGTGTTGCGCAATTCCCTGCCTGTTTGTGTCTACATGCGTGTGTGTGCGCGCGTGCGTTTGCGTCTGTATGCATGTGTGTATCTGTGTCACTTCATCAGATTTCTGTGCAACATTTTCGACAGATCAAGCTAAACTCTAACAAAATCTGCACAGAAGTAACAAACAAATACAACAAGTTAATCATAATTTGTTTCCCTCTCACAGCGGACAGCATAGAAGACCCGGACGAGGACCTAGAAGGCAAACTGGTGGATAGGAACTGCGGCTGCTGCAGAGGCTGCTGTCGCTGCTTCGTCCCCTGGCTACGCTTCCAGAACTATTTGCACGGCATCGTGTCGGACCCGCTCTTTGACCTGTTCATCACCGCCTGCATCGTCCTCAACACTGTCTTCCTGGCCATCGAGCACCACGAGATGTCTTCGACTCTCAAGTTGGTTCTCAACGTTGGGAACTATGTACGTGAATTATTTCCTCATCTGATTTGTGGTTTTAACGAGAACTTAGAATTTTTTCTTTCGTGTAAATCTTCGGGAGGGCGGGGGGGTTGAAGTCAGGTAGTCTTAGTCCAGGTTATGTTATGATATATGAAGTCTTATATCGCGCGCGTATCTCCAGACTCGGACTCAAGGCGCAGGTATCTATTTATGCAGGTGTGTGTGTGTGGGGGGGGGGGGGGAAGTGGGAAGTTGAACCCAGAGAGTCTAAGGCCATGGGGTTGGTATTTTAGCATTGGAACAAAACCCAAATCTGACATCGTCGAATTTGTTTTTTAATCAGGGAGTTCTTCTGAAAAGAGTTGCATTCAAAACAGAGATTAAAAAAACCAAAAAAAAACAAGCAGCCCTAGCTTTACAGAGATGTCTTTTGGCGGCATCCGCAGTGACTGACTCCGTTTGGGATTTTTATCATGACGGTAGTAAACAAAACATGATGCTTAATAAAAACAAAATCTGCGATGCAAACCTAGATGAAAACAAGCTCACACGTCATTTCAGGTTTTGTCCTCCTTTAAAGCTTAATGAAACCTTTCATTAGATCATGGGGGCCCGGTAGCTCAGTTGGTAGAGCACTGGACTTGTGATCGAAAGGTCGCAGGTTCGAATTCGGGCCGGGACGGACACGGGTCAACTTTATGTGCAGACCCAGAGACGGAAGCCATGTCCCACCCCCGTGTCATCACAATGGCACGTAAAAGACCTTGGTCATTCTGCCATAAGTGCAGGTGGCTGAATACACCTAAACACGCAGACACTTGGGTAGCGCGACTCCGTTGCTGCTAGCTTTCCACTGGGAGGAAGCGACCCGAATTTCCCAGCGATGGGACAATAAAGTAATGAAAATGAAAAATGAAATAACGTGTCAGGGTTTCTGTTCTAAACTACGCATCATAATAAATTAGGCAGATGTGTTTGAGTGCAGATCGATCTTTGCAACGAGGCCGTTTGTTGTAAAATCAGTTATATGACTGGAAAGGCCATCTACTCCCCTGCAATATTGAGCAAACAGATGATTTTATATAAGGTAGTGTCTGTACAGTGGGACCTAAAACATAGACACTTACACGTCTCTGCCTGGTTGTTTTTATGACGAGTAGTATGGTTATAACCTTAATGTTTTTAAGAAAGTTGAAAAGAATGTCAAAATGCATGTACTCAACCCTAAACTATCTGCACTATTCTGTCCCTCACAGGTGTTTTCTTCAGTGTTCATCCTTGAAGCTTTGCTGAAGATCAGCGCCATGGGCAAGTTTTACTTCATGAACGGGTGGAACGTGTTTGACCTGATCATCGTCGTGGCCAGCATCATTGACATGGGCGTGGAGAACATCCAGGGCTTGTCCGTTTTGAGGACATTCAGATTGGTAAGTTTTTGAACATCCAGAACTTTACCGTTTTGATGACATTCAGACTGGTACGTTTTTGAACATCCAGGGCTTGTCCGTTTTGAGGACATTCAGACAGGTAAGTTTTTGAACATCCAGGGCTTGTCCGTTTTGAGGACATTCAGACAGGTAAGTTTTTGAACATCCAGGGTTTGTCCGTTTTGAGGAATTTCAGACGGGTAAGTTTTTGAACATCGAAGGCTTGTCCGTTTTGAGGAAATTCAGACTGGTAAGCTTTTGAACATCCAAGGCTTGTCCGTTTTGAGAAAATTCAGACTGGTAAGGTTTTGAACATCCAAGGCCTGTCCGTTTTGAGGACATTCAGACTGGTAAGTTTTTGAACATCCAAGGCTTGTCCATTTTGAGGACATTCAGACAGGTAAGTTTTTGAACATCCAGGGCTTGTCTGTTTTGAGAAAATTCAGACTGGTAAGGTTTTGAACATCCAAGGCTTGTCCGTTTTGAGGACATTCAGACTGGTAAGTTTTTGAACATCCATGGCTTGTCCGTTTGGAGGACATTCAGACTGGTAAGTTTTTGAACATCTAGGGCTTATCCGTTTTGAGGACATTCAGACTGTTACGTTTTTTTATTCAGGGCAGATCTTAAATAGCAAGTTTTCACGGAAAGGACTGTTCGTTTAAGTTGGGAATGGGAATGTTTGTTTGGTTGGTTATTATTTTGTATTGTCTCTTCATGGGAAAGGGAATCAATCATTCTTTGATTGCATCCATGAGATGTTTGGAGAATCAAGGTTTCGCAAAGCTCCGTTGTTAAGGTTGGTTGGCTATGGATGCGCCGTTTCAGGCAGAAGGTTCTCTGGTGTAAGAAAAGAAAGACGTGAGTGCTGGATGAAAATATATACTGTTCATTTGGTAAGCATGAGAGTTTGAAAGGAACACTTGCTCAGAAGTACTTTGGAACTGTCACAAGGGAATAGAGTTGAAGAACAAGCAATGGGATAGGGGCTCAAAGTTAGATGAGAAGAAGAATCTTCAATCAAGGGTTAATACGCTCTAGAACACGCTGGTAGATCCTCGGATGGAGCACTGGACTTTTGATCCTGGTGTCGCGTGTTCAAGTTCAGCCCGGTCCGGAGACGAGTCAATTTCGTGTGTAGACTCAGAGACTGCATCCATGTCCCACGCCGTGTCACCGCACGTAAAATATTTCGGCCATTCCCCAAGAACTGCAGGTGGCCGATAACACCCAAACAAGCATCGTCAAACAAACACCTGCGCAGAGAGACCCTCGTAGATTGTAGCTGCTTACTTTTCACGAAGAGGAGGAAGCGACCCGAATTTTCCAGAAATCAGACAACAAAGATACCTTCTTCTTCGTTCAAGGGTTAAAACTCCCACGGTTTTTACAGGTATGACTGTTGTGACCCCGCCATTTAGGCAGCCATACGCCGCTATCGGGGGAGAATGATTTTCATTTTTTTCATTTTCATTTTCATAACTTTTTTGTCCCATCACTGGACAATTCGGGTTGCTTCCTCCCAGTGGAATACAAAAAATGGAATACAAAAACTGACATTTTTTGTCCACAGCTGCGTGTGGTGAAGCTGGCCCAGTCGTGGGCGACGATGCGGATCCTGTTGACCATCATCATTAACACTCTGGGCGCCCTGGGTTACCTGACCATCATCCTTTTCCTCATCATCTACATCTTCGCCGTCCTCGGCCTCCAGCTCTTCAGGGAGGACTACCAGAAGTACAACTTTGGTGGCACGGAAGCTGAAAGGTTTGTGCACAAATTCAACAAGTCGCATAAGGAGAAATTACTACATTTAGTCAAGCTGTGGAACTCCCAGAATGAAACTGAACGCACTGCATTTTTTCACAATGACCGTAGTCCGCCGCTTGTGCATAACGGAGTGAAACTGACGAGCCTGTTCAGCGCGGTAGTGGTTTCGCTGTGCTGCATAGCACGCTTTTCTGTACCTCTCTTCGTTTTAACTTTCTGAGCGTGTTTTTAATCCAAACATATCATATCTATGTGTTTTTGGAATCAGGAACCGACAAGGAATAAGATGAAATTGCTTTTAAATCGATTTCGGAAATTTAATTTTGATCATAATTTTTATATTTTTAATTTTTAGAGCTTGTTTTTAATCCAAATATAACATATTTATATGTTTTTGGAATCAGGAAATGATTTAGAATAAGATGAACGTAAATTTGGATCGTTTTATACAAAAACAAAAAATTATTACAATTTTCAGACTTTTAATGACCAAAGTCATTAATTAATTTTTAAGCCACCAAGCTGAAATGCAATACCGAAGTCCGGCCTTCGTCGAAGATTGCTTTACAAAAATTTCAATTAATTTGATTGAAAAATGAGGGTGTGACAGTGCCGCCTCAACTTTTACAAAAAGCCGGATATGACGTCATCAAAAGTATTTATTGAAAAAAAAGAAAAAAACATCCGGGGATATCATTCCCAGGAACTCTCATGTCAAATTTCATAAAGATCGGTCCAGTAGTTTGGTCTGAATCGCTCTACACACACACACACGCACAGACACACACACACACACACACACACACACACACGCACGCACACACACACACACACACACACACACACACACACACACACACGCACGCACGCACACACACACACACACACACACACACATACACCACGACCCTCGTCTCGATTCCCCCTCTATGTTAAAACTTTTAGTCAAAACTTGACTAAATGTAAAAACAGATAGACTGCTAACGTTTAAAAAAACTCTGAATAAAAATTTTAAAAAAGAATTGTAGGTTATTGGAAAGTTTCATTATTGACAAAACAAAGCGTTACATTTATTTGACGTCGACCCAGTTGTCTTTTAAGCAGACAGACAGACAAACACTTATGATACAAATAATGAACTTAGGCCCCCCCCCCAAAAAGAGTCTGTTTACGGTAACCCGACCGACCCTATTTTTTTCGCGCGACCCCAGACTTTTTTTTGGGCATTTGGGAAAACAAAAAAAAATCTTTTGTTTTTTTTTGCAAAATAACGTAAAAATATGTTTTTTTTGAAAAAAAAAAATCCCGACCAACCGACCCTATTTTTTTGGCCTATGTTACCGTAAACAGACCTATTTTTTGTTTGGCCTTATCTCAAACTCGTTGATGAATCTCGCCAGTATACCTCGCCGGCATATTGCCTGCGAGATTCATCGACGAGGTCATTATTCGTATCAAACGTGTTTGTCTTTCTGTCTACTTTAAAGACGACTTGGTCGATAATGAAAAGTTCCAATAACTTACAATTCTTGGTTTTTTTATTCTGAAAGGTTTGTAGTTATTGTGTTCGCTGGTTGGTCGGTGAACAGGGTTGCAAGACTAGAATGACACACACACACACACACACACACACACACACACACACACACACTCACACTCACACACACTCACACACTCACACACACACACACACACACACACACACACACACACACACACACACACACACACACACACACACACACACACACACACACACAAACTAACTGCAAATGCCAATCTGCCTTCAAAAATATAATGTTGCAGTGTAAATGAACACGGTGTTTTGTTTGCAGGTGGCATTTCAAGGACTTTTTCCATGCCTTCATGATGATTTTCCGTGTACTGTGCGGGGAATGGATCGAGCCGTTGTGGCAATGTATGCGAGCCTCCAACGAGTTGTGCATGGCTGTCTTTCTACCTGCCCTTGTCATTGGAAACTTCATTGTGAGTATACTGATTACGCATGATATACACTTCAATGCAAGTGCATTACTTATGCTAGGACGAGTGCTGGAAACTCTATGAAGTAACACTGGCTTGCTTACGATGACGAATTGGGTTCAGTTGCAAAGCAGTCGTTACATTTGCGAGAAATTGAGCTGTTCTGAGGTAAAGACAATTTGTTTTCACAGCTTGGCAGTAAAACTGCGTAAGTAAGATGTGTGAAAGGAAAAACGTGATTGGCTTTCTGATACTAAAATAAGCCAGGATAAGATAACAATTAGCTAACGTAGAATCAAAACGCAAAAAAAGAAAGTTCATCAAACATTTCATTTTAGACAAAGCGACAAATTCACAAGTGAAAACATTCACAGTTGGTGGAATTTGTGTGGGAGTTTCGTTTTGTCTATATTTAAACGTTCCGCAAACTTGGACTTTGGAACGTTAGCAGCTAGTCCATCTAATGGATGGACAAACTATTCGTTAGAAGCCTCTATAGGCGAAAATTCGACCTTGTCTTTGCGCTGTCTTTGTGTTGGTGTGTACCGATTTCGTTTGTTTTTCAACGTTGTTTTCACCCACAGTCATCTTGTTGTTTAAAAAACGATTCGGGTTAAAAACACTTTGAGACAACTATTTCGCTTCTCACACACAGGTGCTCAACCTGTTCTTGGCCTTGCTGATCAACGCCTTCGCCACGGACACCATTGACAAGCACAAGAATTCGGCCAAGGAGACCAACCGACTCGGACAGGCCATTGACCGCTTGAAGCAACTGTGCTGCTGCTGCTGCCCCTTCGTCAAGAAGAACACTGTCAACCCCACCAAGGACAAGTCGACCAGTGACTCGCCGGACCCTCTCATCAACAGCATCATTCCTGAGGAGGAGGAAATTGATGAGAAAGGTTAGAGGGGGGGATGTGGAGAGCAGGGGGAGGGGGAGAGCAGGGGGAGGGAGAGAGCAGGATGTGTGTGTGTGTGTGGATGGGGGAGAGCGAAGAGAAGATAGTGAGGTCGCTAGAGTTGTGAAGGGTGCAGCTACAAATGAAAAACACGTAAATGATGTAAGGAAACAAACGGGAATTACCCAGTCATGGGCATTGTAAGCGATGGTCGCACCAAACATTTTACGAACAGGTCCAAATTAAACAGTTGAAGAGCTCGGTTTCCACAGAAACCAGTAATGGTGCCATCCCAGCTTCCCCCCTCCCCCCAACCCCCCGCCCACCGCCAAAAAAGACAAGAACAAAATATCAATGCATTGGTTACATACGCGTTTTGAGGAAGATAGGAAAGAGAATGTATGTATGATCAATTGTTTTATGTAGGTTGTACATTTAATTGTTCTATTTTGTATATGTTCTTTTGTAAAGGGCCTAGAGCCATAGGTTAGGCACTTAAAAATGTCCAGTTATTATTATTATTATTATTATTATTATTATTATTATTATTATTATTATTATTATTATTATTATGTAAGACATCACAAAAACATGCGTTTTGAAACTAAATCGGGTTGTCTCTTTTCAGGTCCACAAAAAGACGGAGAGAAGAAAACCGCTGCCAGCAAGGCAGCAGCAGCCAATGGAATGACTGATGGCGGAAATGGACCAGCCAAAACTAATGGAGTCGTAAGTGTTGATTTTCTTTTTTTCATTATGTTACACAGGTGAACAATGAATAACATTGTCAATGAAGGAAGTGCGTTTGTAGTAGACTACTTGACTCATTTTCACTGACAGTTTTACATGTCAAAGGAGAGAATGCGTTCATATTGTATGACAATTCTTAAATCAACTTTTCATACTATTCTTCTTCTTCTTCTGCGTTCGTGGGCTGAAACTCCCACGTACATTCGCGTTTTTACACGAGTGGAATTTTACGTGTATGACCGTTTTTACCCCGCCATTTAGGCAGCCATACGCCGCTTTCGGAGGAAGCATGCTGGGTATTTTCGTGTTTCTATAACCCACCGAACTCTGACATGGATTACAGGATCTTTTCCGTGCGCACTTGGTCTTGTGCTTCCGTGTACACACGAAGAGGGATAAGCCACTAGCAGGTCTGCACATAAGTTGACCTGGGAGATTGGAAAAATCTTCACACTTATCCCACCAGGCGGCCGCGGCAGGGATTCGAACCCTCGACCTTCCGATTAAGAGGCCGACGTTTTACCACCCCGCCACAGCGCCCGTCTTCATACTATTAAAAACACTTGTCCGCATTGCTTGGTTATTTTTGAATAGCAGTCCTACATGTCTGACACTTACTGCAAGCAGATGTGAATTACTATAAAATTGCAACCAAGTGTAGCGTGACAACAGAAAGTAATAGGCCATGATCATGGTCTTTAATTTAGCCTTGTCTTCTAGTAGAAAGCACTTCTTATTCAGATGGGGTTGCAGGGAATCAAGTATTACTTCAAGAACATCTAGGCAATACGATGTCAAAATATTGATATGCCAGTTTGATTCATATGTCAAAGAATGAATGTGCCGATATGTATTTGCAATGGTTTACACTGACTACGATGTACCTAGCGTGTACTTCGTTCTTTGTTATTTGTTGTTTTCTGTTCGTTTGTTTGTTTGTTTGTGTTTGGACACACGGTTGGTTGAATTAAGCTAAATCAAGATATTTTACTTTCTCTGTATATGTGCATTTTTAACTTCAAACTCTTTTCCTTGCTGATATTTTCCTTCACAATTGCAGTGCGACCCTTTCATATCTTAGTCTTACACAGTTGAACAGAAGATAATTACATGAATACGTATTATGCAATACATAGCTCATGTCTAAAAAGTGTTCCATCTTTCTTTTTTTTTCATGTTGTTTTGTTTGTGTCCAGGTTGTGTTCTTCTTGCATGCTTAAATCGGACAGGTTGCTGTTCTTTCCCCCTCAGATTGCGGTGGATGCTTTCAAGACCTCCAGCAAACGAGCAGAATACTTTGACTTTAACAAGGCTCGCAAAGCTAAGGGTAAGGACTCTCTCCCCTCTGTTGGCGACAAGGTCAAAGCCACCGATACCAAGGGCAACGAAATCACCAAGGTCAAAGGCCAAGGTGACAAAACTAAGGACGGCGTCAAGGATGAGGCGGATGACCTTGAACTTGGTGACACTGCGGAAAGCGTTGAGAAGAAGAAGAAGGATGACGACGAAGAGGAGAAGCTGTTGGAGCCTCCCAACTGCTTCCCCATGTGGATGAGAAAGAGGTTATTTCTTTTTTTATTTTCTTCTTTTTTTAATGATATTTTGTGTCAGTGTGATTAAAAGAATGAAAATGTAGTTGAATAGAAAGGGATGAATTGAATGTTATGGATTTTTTAAGTTCTAGTAAATCATATTTTTGTTGGTGTGATTGCAAGAGTGAAAATGAGCTGAAATAAAGAATGGGCCGGGGGTTTCTTAAGGGCCGAAGCTGTAGTAACCCATCAATGTCTCTAGCCTATCAAGATATGTTAATGCTAAGCTGACTGAAGTCAATCATTCTTCTTGAGCGAAGAATTAAAACCAAGAAAGGTTAGCTATTGGAACGTGTCATTAAAAACAAAACGAAACTTTCACTAGTATGTTGAGAGACATAATTAGGATTCCAATTATCTCAAAACTTGACTGGAATGGGTCAGTGACTAGAAACGAGTGTAGTCGACAGAAACCAAAATGTAACCTTTTTGCCACAGGCTCACCTATCTTGATGCGTTCGATGAGAGCCCGTCAGGAAAAGGATGGTACAAGTTCCGCTGTACAATGCTGAAGGTTGTGGACCACCGCGTCTATGAGTGGATTGTGCTCTTTGTCATTTTTGCCAGCAGTGTCACGCTGGTCAGTTTATGAGTTTGTGAATGTGAGTGTGTGTGTGTGTGTGTGTGTGTGTGTGTGTGTGTGTGTGTGTGTGTGTGTGTGTGTGTGTGTGTGTGTGTGTGTGTGTGTGTGTGTGTTTGTGTGTATTTGTGTGTGCGCACGCGCGTGTATATGTGTGTGTATGTGCGTGCGCGCTTGTGTGTGTGTGTGTGTGTGTGTGTGTGTGTGTGTGTGTGTGTGTCTGTGTGGATCAGGGGGAGATTGAGAGATAGAGAGAGAGAGAGATGTAGACAGACACAGACAGACAGACACACAGACAGACACACAGACAGACAGATAAAATGGGTGAGTATGTGTATGGTTGGGTCGTAAGTTTCTTGTGGACAAGGGATAGGCGTGTGTGTGTGTGAGTATGTGTGTGTGTGTGTTATTGTGTGTGTTTGTGTGTGTGTGTGAGTTCGCGTTTGTGTTTGGGCAAGTGCGCACAATTCTTAGTATTTCTCTGTTGTGTACACAATGGCCGCTTTATGTGTTTGTCTCTAAACAAGAGACTAAGAGCCAAATAGTATATAGATCTGCACGTCTGTCTCAGTCTTCCCTGATCTTGTTTGTAAGATCGTGCGTCTGTCTTCGTGTGACTTATCACTTCCTGTTAACAGACACGATCGAAAAAAATGCGTTCTACACCTGATATTATGTCTTGTTGGTTTCAGGCTTTTGAGGACATTTACCTGTATGAAAAGGCCGACCTCAAACTGGCTCTGTACATTCTCAACGTCATCTTCTGTGTGCTCTTTGGCATTGAGATGGTGATGAAATGGATTGCGTACGGCTTCGCCAGGTACTTCACAAAATTCTGGACCATTCTCGACTTCTGTATCGTGGTGGTAAGTTTGTTTTATGGCTTCGTTTTCTTGATTTGATTATACCAATTTTAGAAAAGAGCGAAAACTGTTTGAGTTATAAGCCTGTGACTAAGGTCACCCTCACACTGTTACCAGACACTCCCCGGACTTACATTAAGCCTAGCGCAGAACCGCGCGAGGTGACATGCGATTCATTTCGTGGTGGAGGGTCACAAATGGATACAAAGTGTGTGTGTGCTAAGAAAGGATTTTACATGAATACATAAACAACAAAAAAGGTTGGTAATTGATCCTTTGTTTGAGGTTTGCCGTTCAAACGATTGTACGACCATTCGAAAGATTCGTACCAGCACATAGGACAGACATATTCCGAACATCCTTCATTCCATTCTCCACAGTTTTATGGAATAATTTGCCTGATGTGATTAAAACAACAAATTCAATAAGCGAGTTTAAGCATTATTTACAAAGTCCTGATCATAGTGTACCAGCTTATTATTATTTTGGAAAACGACAGACAGAAGTTCAACACTGTAGAATGCGTTTAAATATTAGTAACCTTAATTCAGACTTATGTAAACGCCATCTAAAAGATAACGCACAGTGTGTTTGCGGTGATCCAAATGAAACAGCCAAACATTACTTATTAAACTGCACTTTGTATGCAGATGCTCGTCTGACAACAATCAATTTGTTGCCTGTTCACTTCAGACGCGTGGAAATATTATTAAAATGTAGCGAGCAATATTATTTTCGTAATAATATATTGATATTTGAGTCTGTCCAATCGTTTATTGTCAAATCTGGTCGACTGATTTGATGGATGTGTCCACGCATTGATAGTGTATATGTGTGTGGGCAGGCGTATGTGTACCTCTACACTGCCTCTCTCTGTGTTATCGTATTTGATTACATAAGCAGCGTATAAGTAATGATTATTATCGTTTGTCTCGTATTTTATATGTTAACGAATTACTACCTTCCATAAAAAAATGTTACATTTACTTGAATTTACATGTTGCATGTCTTAGATTTGATGTTTTCTTCCTGTGCGCTTTCGTCCTAGTCTCTCCTTGTGTCCATCAATACGAAAATGTGTGTAGTTTAGTATTGTTCTGGTCACGTGATATAAGCATTTGCTTGAGTGCGTGTCCTAGCTGTGTGTTTTGAACTGTTCATGCGAAGAAATTCTGAATATTTTTTTTTTAAACCAAACGATTGTACAAATTTCAGGACCATTTTTCGCTTCCCCATTGTCTTTGTAATTTTTTTTATTGATTATTTTTTGAAATTCCTGTTCAAGTTATCGTTGATGTGAAAGACAAACTTTGACAACAGCGTGACAGTTTAATGCTCGGTGGGTAAGACTGTATTAATTATAACATGATAGGGTCGGGGAGATTGCTATTTGGATTCAGCCTGTCAAGTTGAGTGTACAGATTCAACATTTACGATCCTCGCTGTATTCAGATTTCCGTGGCCAGTTTGATCGGAGAATCTTTGGGTGTGTCCAACATAACAGATTCAGCCTGTCAAGTTAAGCGTTGTATAGATTCAACATGAACTATCCTCTCTGTGTTCAGATTTCCGTGGCCAGTTTGATAGGAGAATCTGTGGGCGTGTCCAACATTACAGCCTTCAGGTCCTTGCGAACACTGCGAGCCCTGCGTCCATTGAGGGCTATTTCTCGCTGGCAGGGAATGAAGGTAAGTCCATTGTTCTAGGCAGTGTGGGTGCCATGGCATTGCAAGCCATGAATTAAGTCCGGGATAAACTGCATTGAGGGTTGCGGGTACAGTTTATCCACGATTAAAGTATCTAACCTCGATTCTCCCATACCGGCCCTGGGCATGATTTGTGTTCATTGTTAAACCTAATTGCCTTGCTAGATTGCAAACACACTTGTCCACGTGTCAGACACACCTCTCACTTGTGAATCGTCCCTGTTCATGCGGTATTTGTGTTGTATGTTGCGGCAGATCGTGGTGAACGCACTGATGCGAGCCATCCCTTCCATCTTCAACGTGTTCCTGGTGGGCATGATGTTCTGGCTCATCTTCAGCATTATGGGCGTGCAGTTCTTCTCAGGTGAACTTTTTTTGTTTATTTTAAACATTTTTAATTGCGTTCTTGGGGATTTTAAATTTAAAACAGCATACAGATATCAATAGGTCTTATGTAACTGCATGACTAATCATCAACATCATAAAGTGATCAATGATAATATGTAGTAACAATTCAAGATAATAATAATTATAAAACAAGTCGCGTAAGGCGAAATTACTACATTTAGTCAATCTGTCGAACTCAAAGAATGAAACTGCATTTTTGTTCTCAACAAGACATGATAGCATCGTCAGTTTCCCGGACGATGAAAACGCAGTGAAATTGACAAGCCAGTATAGCGCAATAGCGTTTGCGCTGAACAGGATAGCGAGCTATTCCGTATCTCTATTCTTTTTAACTTTCTGAACTTGGTTTTAATCCAAACATAACATATCTATATGTTTTTTGGAATCAGGAACTGACAAAGAAGAAGATGAAATTGATTTTAAATGGATTTCTGAAATTTCAATTTTAATTAGAATGTTCATAGTTTTAATTTTCTGAGCTTCCTTTTAATCCAAATATAACATATTTATATGTTTTCGGAATCAAGGTAAAAAAAAAAAAAAAAAAAAAAAGATGAAATGTTTTTTCGATTGCTAAAACTTTAATTTTAATTGCAATTCTCAGAATTTACTGACCAAACTCATTAGTTAATTTTTGAGCCGCCACGTTGAAATGCAATACCATAGTCCGGGCTTTGTCGACGATTACTCAACCAAAGTCTAGAGCTATTTGATCAAAAACTAAGGGTGTGACAGTGCCGCCTCAATTTTCACAAAAAGCCGGATATGACGTCATCAAATACATTTATCGGAAAAAAGGAAAAAATGGTCTAAGGATATCATACCCAGGATATCTCATGTGAAGTTTCACAAAAATCGATCAAGTAGTTTACTCGGAAACGCTCTACACATACATACATACACACACACACACACACACACACACACACACACACACACACACACACACACACACACACACACACACACACCACACGCACACACACACACACACACACACACACACACACACACACACACATAGAGAGAGAGAGAGAGAGAGAGAGAGAGAGAGAGAGAGAGAGAGAGAGAGAGAGAGAGAGAGAGAGAGAGAGAGAGAGATCAAATCAAATTTTATTTTTCGAGGGTTTTGGCATCAGCAATACAACGAGCTTTTTTTCAACCAGCCCTCGCCCAGAGAGGGGACTAATCTAATCACATATTTACACGGATATTCATGTAGAAAAAAAGGTAGAGAAAAACAACATATGAATATTTACATATTACATGCAACAAAGAGAGAGAGAGAGAGAGAGAGAGAGAGAGAGAGAGAGAGAGAGAGAGAGAGAGAGAGAGAGAGAGAGAGAGAGAGAGAGAGAGAGAGAGAGAGAGAGAGAGAGGATGGGTGAGGAGGGATGGGACATTTTTGACAAATATATACTTCTCAGGTGAACTTGTTTGCTTGATGATCTCATCCCCCCACCCGCCCCCTCCCCCTGGTCTTTTATCTGCTTAAACTTCAAATAGGGCAATCCCGTCCTCCGACTTTACCAGCGTCAATGTATAAAAGTTATAGAATTGTATAATGATGGCTTAAAAATAAAATGGTGCAGAATTAAAAAAAAACCATTTGTGTGTGTTTCAAAACAGGTCGATTCTACAAGTGTGTAAACATAACTACAGGAGAAATGTTTGCAGCCAGTGTGACCCCTAACATGACCTACTGTTTGGCCATTGGACAACGCTGGGAAAACTCCAAGATACACTTTGACAATGCTGCAGCCGGTTTTCTGGCTTTGTTTCAAGTGGTAAGAGTTGTGTGTTGTAAAAATAAGGAAAAGTCTGACTGCAAATTTTACTGTTCGGATTTATTTCACTCTCATGCGAAGATTGCTTTGATTTGAAGTTGTTGCAGCTTTACTTTCTTCATTGTCAGTCGTAGCTTTATTGCATTGTAAACTGTAGCTTTGTTTTATTGTAATATGCAGCCTTATTTCATCACACTGTTAATATAAAACGGACAGTTGTTTAGAACTGTACAAGCATACACAAACATTATTCATCTATTCTGCAAACGGAACTTTCTTTCAAGTGGAGGGATGAAAACGTGCAGTATTATTATTGCGCAAACAAAATCCCCTCGGTTAAATTGAACGCAAGTTGGTGGGTTTTTTTAAGTCATGTATATAGTGAAGCTAGATATTGCCAGTATGTTTTACAGTGTGACCATCGCAACCACCACCTAACCCCCCCCCCCCCACACCCGCACCCCCCTCTCCATATCCCACCCCTCTCTACCCCACCACTGTCCATGTATGTCTGTGTGTTCATTTGTGTGACGTGTCAAGTCAATTTGTAACCTGTCTCATTTCATGATTGTAAACCTTGTGGATGTTTTATGTTATGTTCATGTACATATATATTGTAAAACCGAAAAATAATGATTTAAAAGAAAAACAGAAAAAAAACGGAAAAAAACCTATGTTTTAGGATAAATAGTTTTATTTAACAGAATGCCTCACGTTTGTTTCAGGCCACGTTTGAAGGTTGGATGGAGGTCATGAAGGATGCCGTGGACGTCACTGATGTAAGCAACAGACAATGAAACTCATTCACATACAAACTTGACATCCACACCCACTTTTAAGTTAGGCTAGCTATTAGTCTGGCACAGGGTTCATTGTTCATACGCGAAGTGATAGAGTGAAATTATTTATCAAAGCAACATTTTCTGAATACAATTTTTATAGACTTTTTTTTAATTCATTTATAGATTCTACTGCATTTGATTCAAAATACTGATATTGTTGTTGTTGTTGTTGTTGTTGTTGTTGTTGTTGTTGTTGTTGTTTTGCTTTTCTTGCTGGCAAAAGGATCAATATTTGTGCATGTCAACGAGTTGGGATATTTTCTCTTTTCCTTTTCTGAAAAGGGAACTATCCGAATTTTGAATCTGAATCTGAATCTGAATTTGTTTACAATTGTGTGGAGTAAGCTAATTCATAACTCAGCTTGACCAAATTAATATAGTTGCCTGTCATTCCATAAACATCAAGTAATCTATGCATCTTGCTTCGTTTGGTAGGTGTACGAGCAGCCTGAGTTTGAAGCCAGCCTGTACGCCTATCTATACTTCGTGATCTTTATCGTCTTCGGAGCTTTCTTCACCCTGAATTTGTTCATCTCTGTCATCATTGACAACTTCAACGTTTTGAAGAAAAAGGTAAGTTGTACAGGAGTGCTGGTGATATTTTGTGCACGTCATGAATGTGCTTGTAACGATGGTTGGTTGGTCATAATTTTGTATCGTTTCTTCAGCTGATATTGCTATTCGAGACCGATGCAAGTGCTTGTAACGAAACTGTACCCGTGCTCTTACATAACTACAAAAACAACCATCCTTACACACACGCATGCGCACGTATGCACACACACACACACACACGCACACACACACACACACACACACACACACACACACACACCCCCCCTCCCCCCCCCCAACACACACGTATACACACGCACGTACTCTCCCCCCTCACACACACACACACACACACACACACACACACACATATATACACACTAAACCACACGCACGCACACACACACACACACACACACACACACACACACACACACACACACACATATATACACACACACCCTACACACATACACTCACACACTCTGTATTTGGCAACGACGTGGTATGCCGTTTGCAAAAACGACAATACACCATTTCCTGGCACAATGTAGTCAACAGTACAAAACATGCACAAATCGATGAAGCGATGAACCAGGGTAACGTAAAAATGCACTTTTTGTACAGTATGAAGGAAGTTACCTGGACGCGTTCCTGACGGAGGGACAGCGAAACTACTACAACACCCTCAAGAAGCTGGGCAACAAGAAGCCCCAGAAGACGATCAAGCGACCACGGGTATGTTACTTACAGATGAGGCACAGCACTCACTTTTGTTTCAGGATGATAATCGTAGTGTACGTGTCTGTTATTGTGACATCTTCAAAATCTCCAAAACCGTTTTGAATTCTGGGTAGGGACATTCTTCCAATGACGTCAGCGCTTTTCGGAGATTGGTCAATGCATTTCGGAGTCGGACTACAACATTATGTTGGTCACATTTGAAATTAATGTACTGTGACATTTGATCAAACGACTACAGATGGGGGCGGGCGGGGGGGGGGGGGGGGGGGCGGTGGTGTTAGATGGATGCACATCATGATTTCCCCCCGTAGCCTTACACCAATCCATTTTGTTAACAGAGTGATTAAATTCTTCCTACCAAGTCTCAATTTTGAAAACACAAATAAAACAACTTGCAACAGTAATCAAGATGTCATAACTTCGATCTACAGTCAATACTTTTAAGCTCTTCGACAACATCTCCATGGTCTCAGGAAACGCAGAACCTAGACGGACGTGTGTCTTTTTTTTCCCCAACGAATGTCAATCGCTTCATGAACAATGCAGCCATCATAACTGTACTGTTACATTCTACAGTATTCTATCAACTCTTTCAGACATTCCTCAAAAATGACCGGCACGGTTGGCCTAGTGGTAAGGCGTCCGTCCCGTGATCGGGAGGTCGTGGGTTCGAACCCCGGCCGGGTCATACCTAAGACTGACTTTAAAATTGGCAATCTAGTGGCTGCTCCGCCTGGCGTCTGGCATTATGGGGTTAGTGCTAGGACTGGTTGGTCCGGTGTCAGAATAATGTGACTGGGTGAGACATGAAGCCTGTGCTGCGACTTCTGTCTTGTGTGTGGCGCACGTTATATGTCAAAGCAGCACCGCCCTGATATGGCCCTTCGTGGTCGGCTGGGCGTTAAGCAAACAAACAAACAAAATTCCTCAAAAATAGTGTTCTGATTAGAAATCCAAAAACAGATATAGATAGAATGCTAACGTTCCAAAATTTCGAATAAAAAAATAGAACTGTAGGTTACTGGATCGTTCAATGATTGCCACAACATAACGTTACTATACTATTTACAAAATGTCCACACAATAATTAGCGTTTAAACAAAAAGAGGACACAGCAGTAACCAGATTAGTACTTTCTTTATCAATATTTTGTCAGCGACAAACTGCCTTGTTCAGGATGGTATGATGAAGGTACGGAATGACGGCACGTGATGTACAGTGTTTTACATTTTCATGAAGAATTAGCATTTAATGATAATTAATTAACAATAATTAGCGTTCTGATTAAAACCTCTGCAGGCCAAGTTCCTGAAGTTCTTCTACAACATCGCCATGAGCACCAAGTTTGAGCTGTGCATCGTACTGCTCATTGCGCTCAACATGGTGGTGATGGCTGTGGAACACTACAACCAGACGGACAGTGTTAAAGAGGCGCTCAAGATCCTCAACATCATGTTCACGTCCGTCTTCGTTCTGGAGGCCGTTGTCAAGCTGCTGGGTCTCCGCTGGCACTACTTCAGGGTCCCCTGGAACATCTTTGACTTTCTCGTCGTTCTGGTGTCCCTAATAGGTGGGTGGTTTCGGAGTTCTGTGATTGTGTGAGTTTGGTGTACTGTGTATGAGTGGTTACTTTTGGGCACTATGGCCACTGCATCTTCCTTGTACTTTGATTTTCTCGTCGTTCTAGTGTCCCTAATAGGTGGGTGGTTTCGGAGTTTTGTGATTGTGTGAGTTTGGTGTGTGTATGATTGGTTACTTTTGGAAGTATGATTCCTTTTGTAGTGTAATGTGAGTGTGTATCTGCGTCTTGAAAGGGCAATATGAACGTGGTGGGTACTTGCCTCTACATCTTCCTTGTACTTGGATTTTCTCGTCGTTCTAGTGTCCCTGATAGTTGGGTGGTTTGGAGTGTTGAACAAGAACAAGAACAAGAATTTATTCCGCCAAATAGCATAACAGCCATTGGTATTTGTCCTTGTGATTGTGTGTGTTTGATGTGTGTATGAGTGATTACGTTTGGAAGTTTGATTGCTTGTGTGTGTGTATGTGAGTGTGTTAACTGTGTTTTGAAGGGCAATATAAAGTGGTGGGCACTAGCTTCGTTGTATTGTGGAAGTTCCTCCACTTCTTATGTTGTTTCTGTTGCCATAATGAGTATGTAAACCAGTGATAATTTATAGCCGTTTTGTTTCTGTGCAAACTACTGGGGATAAATTTGGAAGCGGGAAGGGCAGGAAAATTCGAAGGCAGATCATTCCTTACAAACTTGAATGCTTTCTTCCCGCATACAGACATTGTTCTGGGCGACCTCCTGAACAGCGTCATCATCAAACCGACCTTGCTTCGAGTGGTCCGCGTCTTCCGAATCGGCAGAGTCCTCCGTCTCATCAAGGCCGCCAAAGGAATCCGAAAACTCCTCTTTGCTCTCATCATCTCTCTGCCAGCTATCTTCAACATCGGAGCCCTTCTTTTCCTCGTCATGTACATCTACGCCATCATCGGTATGTCTTCCTTTGGTGATGTCAAACTCAACGGAGCCCTCGACGACATCACCAACTTCCAGACGTTCGGCAACAGCATGCTCTTGCTGATTCGTCTCGCAACCTCGGCGGGCTGGAACGACATTCTGGACGGCTTGTTGGTCGAGGATCCCGACTGCAACCCGGACTACAAGACCTTGCCGGATGGAACGTTAGAGAAGTCTTCGTTCGGGGACTGCGGGATCGCCTGGTTGGCCATCCCTTTCATGGTGTCCTACATCGTGGTGATCTACTTGATCGTCATCAACATGTACATTGCCGTCATCCTGGAGAACTTCAATCAGGTCGGTTGAGTGATGCTTGTGTGTATGATTTGTTGAGGATCTAGATCTCTGTTATAATACATGATTTTAGGGCGTCTCTGGTTGTGTTAAATACGGATGTAATTGATAAGCAAACATTTAAATTTCACATATGAGTTTATCTTTTTGACAGAAGTCACACGATAAACACTTCCTTGGCATAACACTTTCATCTTTATTATTATTGTTTTTTGTTTGTGCGTTTCTCCACTTTTCATCGGTGCAAAGAATATAGAAATCAAATGTATTTATCACATTCTCAAGTTTGGCTACACATTGCAGGGATGGGTCTAAATGGGGGTAGGGGGTGTCCTGGTTCCGGGAACGCCCACTTTCCCTTCAAAAGTACCTGTTTTCTCAAGAACAGACCCAAAATACTAAATGCTAAGTTTCCAGAGAATCTATGGGAGGGGCGGGGAGGGGGGGGGGAGGGGACATACCACCAAGATCTCCTGCCCACTTTGGCCCGTGTACCCGGGGTACCCCTGTCTCATTTTAAAAGCCCCACCCTCCGCTACACTAGGTCCAGCCCAGCATTGCATATGGCAAATACCCTAACTTACACATGGGTCAATTGTTTCGCTGCTTCACAGGCTCACCAGCAGGAAGAAGTGGGAATCACGGAGGACGACTTTGACATGTTCTACGTGGTGTGGGAGCGCTACGACCCGCACGCCACCCAGTTCATCAAGTACGACCAGCTCTCCGACTTCGTGGCCGACCTGGAGGACCCGCTCAAGATCGAGAAGCCCAACGAGGTCCGACTGGTGTCCTTCAACCTGCCCATCATGGAGGGCGACAAGCTACACTGTCTGGACATCCTCATGGCGCTGGTCAAGAACCACCTGTCGGACGTGGAAGAGTCGGCGGAGCTGAAGACCCTGAAGGACCAGATGACGAAGAAGTTCACCGCCGTCTTCCCGTCCCGCGAAACCGTCGCCATCAAGACGACGACCTTGCAGCGCAAGAAGGAGGACGTGGCGGCTCGCACCCTGCAGCGGGCGTGGAGAAGCCACAAGATGCAGAAGGTCCTGAAGAACGTCACGGCCATGGCCATGAGGCAGAACTCCATCCGCAAAAATAGTGCCTGCGGCGATCGTAGCAAGGAGAGGCCGTCCGGTGTGCGGGAGCTGGGTCGCCGCATCACCTCGGCCTTGTCCAACTTCTTCGGGGCGTCCAGGCCTTCCTCGGCCATCAGCCACATTAGTGTACGGACTCCCCCTTCTTCTCCGGGGCTGGCGCACGCCACGCACCTGCAGGCGCTCAGCAAGAAAGGAAACCTGTCCAACACGCTGCAGGTACCGCGAGTCAACTCTCTCTATTCCAGAGGGGAAGAAAAGCAGGATTTGGAGTTATAACACACTGTGACAACGACGAGAGACATTGTTGGAGTTAGAAAAAAATCAGGCCGGGTTGTTCTTACACAGTGGTCTGAGTAGAAAAGAGGGGTTTGCCCATACACACTGGAACGAGTAGACTGAAAGGCTGGTTTGCCAATTCATATTGGTAGGAGTAAAAAAGGCAGGTTTGTCAATACACAACGGCAAGAGTGGCAGCTCTAGGGATACTGAGAACTAAAGGCCAATTTGTCATGATGATGGGGTGTTCTTGTTATGCCCCAGAGGAGCCTTTATGTGTGGACATGTGCGTTCTACTGCTGACATAAATAGCTTTTGTGGCATGACCTAAAGCCAGCAGTAATGACATGAAGTGTGCGTTGCAAGGATCATTCTGAACGCGAAACAGCCAGACAAGAGTCTGTAACTTTCAAATCCCAGCAGCTGAGACTTGTGGCAAGCATCAGGACGGGTGGGGTTTTTTCAATCCCTTGCTGTAAAACGGGCTGTGTTTGTTAGTAAACCAAAGTGCGGTTACTAAATAATGCACAAGAACTGGTGTGATCCACGCAGAGTGCTCAAGTGACCCAAGGCTAACAGTTCTTGTGTGAACAACTCAAATACTTGAAAATGACTAATGTGCGAAGGACTGCTGCGGGCAGATACTGTCTTTGTAACAAGAATTGAATCAGTGAATTGTGGTATGCACTAACACTGATGAACTTGGACCTGTCATGACAGTGTTCTCCATCCTATGCCTCTCTTTGTTCTACTGAAGTGATAGAATTACTGTTCGACTTCAGTCGTGATCGAGTCACACTAAAACGAGTTCTGCGTCACACACAATAATGGCACACGTGATAACAAGGAATCGACAATGAACAATCAAAGTCAAGCCCTTTGGTGATCAAAATGAAGTGAAGACATGTCTGGGAAAACAATCATGTCAAACAATGGTGGAATGAAGCTGTGATGACGGACTTCTAGAGTTGACAATTATCAGCATTTCTTTCGTGTCAATCAAAGTGGGAAAACACAGGTGTTGATGAAGGTTTTCCCGGCTGCGTGTATGTTTTTTTTGTACCAGTTAGAATTACGATGAGATCGGAAAAAGCTGGTATCTTCCCGGTTCCTTTGTTGTACAACCCTTCACGTGTGGTACACACTTTCACGCGCCGTTGCATGTTTAGTTCTAAAAGGTGACGGGCATTTAATATATAAAAAACAAAACAACAGTGGGCCGATGTAATCTGCACAAAACAAGCACTCCTACTGAGTTAAATCCTATTCAATTTGCCAAAACAGTATCTTTGTTCTTTATTGCCAGTCACTTGTTGCTTTTCTTTAAAACAGGTTTGTTTCCAGATTTCCTTGCATGAATATGATATATTGTATACTTACGATGTCATTGTTGTTGGTATTTTAAGTTATCACGCTTAAAAAAAAAAGACATTGTGCTTTAATACATTTTTCTGTTGCCACTCGTATATCATAGATACCTTACTCAGTTCAATCATTTGTGGATGTCAAAGTTTGCTATACCTTGTCAACTGATCATAGAATACTGACTTGCACAATTGTGTTAAAAATCACTCAAATCATTTCATATGCTGGCAACATTTTATATTTTCAAATATTGACGTTCAAGATTTGTTTTGTCAAAGCATGTTGTGGAAAAGACACAATTTGCAAAAAATCATCAAACCAGTAATCTCTGATTTGTAAGGTTAGAATCTTCTGTTTTGTTTGCCTAAAGCAAGTGCCAAACTCCTTTGTACAGAAACAGTGTATTATAGTGTTTGAATATGTGCAACCATTTGTCATTGATAAAATAAATAAATGTAGACGTTTGTGATTCTTTGATTTACATTTAGATTACTGGTGTGCCTATTTTTCATTTTACAGACGTGAAAAATGAAGGCTGGGAAACTTAAACATTATACTTAAATAAATTGCAAAACAGAAAGTTTTATATGTGTCTTGATTTGACGCATACCAGAAGCATAAATATGTAAGTATAAGTTAAAATCGGTTTAATATGTTCGTTTTACTTTGTGTTATTCTCAGGGGTAGGGATATTATTGAATTTACTTTAATTCATTTGCTTACTGTGATGCCATTATTTTACTTTCTGCAATATTCTGTTAGTTTTGTTAGAAAAAAAATCTACCATCTCTTTCTCTTGCCTCAGGGTTGAAATGTGAACATAGTACATTGTCCCTGCAGCCTTTATCATTGATAATATTTGTCAGTGGCTTGTATTTGCTAATGAATTATATATTAAATACTGAATATTTCTTGCAAACTAAGGGAAGCACTGAGCAAAAAAGTGAGAACACAATTCAAACGTCGTTTTAAATGTGTACTTGGTCCAGCCCTATCGTCGATGATAAAAAAAGGGATGGTAGATTCTTTTTATCTTCAAGTGAATGTACATAATTATATGTGCTTTTCTGTGATTTTAACAACGATAAAGTCATTCAGTCCGTCGCTGAATATTTGTCATGCATTGTGTGTAATCATCATGTTTTGCTTTTACAAATGTGCTGCTTAGTTCCGTTGCTAAAGCAGAAAGTTTCATTTTGTAGACTGCTGAACAATCGTTTACTGCTGAAATTGGTTATCTAACTCCATAGTATTACAAACGACCCGGAGCTTTCACACACTAAATTAACACTCGCTTTGAAAACACACTGAGAAATTTATCTCTGCGTAACAACAGAACAGAAAAACAGTATATTTGTACCAAACATTTAATACGGAATACCACACTGAATGCGTAGATTGTATAGGTATTTTTCCCATTTCAAGCGTACTAAGTTGATTCACATAAAATCATTTCGGTTTACTGATGTTGCATGTTTTGTGACATTTGTTTTTACATCTGTGCATGAATGATTTCACGGTCATGTGATACTGTTTGACGTTTTGTACTTTTTTCACCATGATATGATCAGGATGTTTTTTTAATTTTATTTTTATTTTTTTCCTGAAACTCTTAGGTTGTCCGTTTGCATATTTTGCTTTGATACGTTCATTCTTTTCAACTTCACACAATTAATGCAATATCAGTTTTGAAATCACGTTGATTTTTTCAATAATACTGACTCTTTTCCTGAAAATGTTCGCTTAAAGTTTCTTTTAACCCAGCACCTACCCTCTTTCACTTGAAAGTTCCTGGGTATTCATATTTTTTTTTTAAATTTCCTTGACATTTCTTGTTCTAGTTTCGCTCTGACTCATACCGTTTATGTTAATATCAAATATTGTTCGAAGGCCATCAGATACAATTTCTTGGAGGAAAATGTAAAAATTAAAACGGAGCTCACAAGAGCGGAAACTATTTCCAGGGGTAGTTTTTCCCCAACTTTTTTTCTGTGTATACAGTCACACCCAGGAAATTAAATTACATTTGTCTCTACTCTGATTTTCTTTTTTCCTTTTTCTCTTGTGAATTTTACATCTACAGTTATGTTTTTAATTGCATGATGTACCGCCATATATTGTTTTTGTTATGCATTGCACAAGCTGGCGTCATTATGCAATTACTATTGAACTCAAATCTGCTGCCGTGCACGTCACCTGTTATTTATTGAAGCATGCCTATTTTGAATGTTTTATATACTCCTGATGAAAGGTCTTCCAAAATGTGTATACATTTCCTACTGCGTTGTGTGGCAAGTCATCTTCAGCCGGTTTTTTTCCCTTATACACTACTCACAAAAAGTTAAGGATCACTATGAGAAAACAGGTGCTCAATAAAATCAGTTCGCTACTGTTATTTATTTCTCAGTCAAACCAAATTGTTATGAATTCTTGTTCAGCTGTAATTATAAGTGGGCGATGTTGTGTTAGTGGGAAAATTGCAAGGGAATCTCTACTACTGAGCTTGGTAGCAAAAGAAAAAGCGGAAACTTGCGAAAAAGGACCTTGTTTTGGACCTTTTAGCCTGAACACATTGCACAAGCCACATGGAAAAACCATTATGCACGTGCAAGCACTGCTGTTTATGTGTGAGATGCTGTAACTTGCTTGGCTTTTTGAGAAGACATACCACCGGTATTAGGCATTATCTGACAATGCCTCCACGACGAAAATTGAACGAGTTTGAGAGGGGACGAGCTGTTGCATGGTTCCAAGATGGTGTCCCCAAGCGAGAAGTGGCCAGGCGACTTCACGTGTCCATCCCGGTCATTGTCAGACTGATTCAACGTTTTACAGCCACTGGGAGGGTCCAGGAAAGACGCAGACCTGGGCGACCAAAGAAGACAACTCCACGTGAAGATCGTCTCATTGAACGACTAGCCTTGCAAACAAGAACAGCCTCTTCCAGCATTATTCGAAGGCAGCTGAGGGTGGCTACTAACACCAACATTAGCCAGCAGACCATACAGAATCGCTTTCATGGGTTTAACCTCCGTTCTCGTCGCCCAGCTGTACGGCCACGCTTAACTCCAGCCCATAGGGCAGCACGCCGCGCCTTCTGCAGACGTCACGTGAGGTGGACACGTCAGCAATGGTCCCAGGTCCTGTTCAGTGAAGAATCACGCTTAAACCCTGAACCACAACGACGACTGACTGAGGGTCTGGAGGCGCCAAGGGGAACGCTACATTGACGCCACTGTCCAAGAAAAGGTGGCCTTTGGTGGAGGTTCTGTAATGGTCTGGGGGGCCTTCAGCCTTCACCACAGAACACCCTTAGTTCATGTACAGGGTAACCTGACTGGCATCCGATACCGGGATGAGATCCTTCAACCGCTGGCTGTGCCTACACTGCAGCAGATGGGACCGCAGGCTGTCTACCAGGATGACAACGCTCGCCCCCACAGGGCAAGGGTGGTCAACGACTTCCTGCAGCAGTCTGGAGTCAACAGAATGGAGTGGCCAGCATGCAGTCCTGATCTCCACCCGATTGAGAACCTCTGGGATGAATTGGATCGCAAAGTGAGGAGCAACCACCCCCCTCACAGGGATGTCCAGCACCTCTACCAGATGCTGCAGGCTGAGTGGCAGGCGCTTCCACAGAGGATCTTCACCACCCTGGTCAACTCTATGAGGACTCGCTGCGTCGAGTGCCAGAACAGCCAGGGCGGTTACACGCATTACTGAACTTTTGGGAGCATCTGAATGCCATGTCTTGTGATTTCAACGACTTTGTGAAATTAAATTTCGATACGTACACACTTTGATAAAATGTACAAACCAAACGATTGCTCGAAATTGAAGAAAAATATTGTATCGTTATCACTAAAGCATTGAATTAATTAAACGTATGCCAACTACCAACGCATTGGCTTTCTTATTTGGAAAGTTATGAATTTGTGTGCAAGTGATCCTTAACTTTTTGTGAGTAGCTTATTTGTGTACAGTTGTTGGCTGGCAAAGGTTGTCTTATCATGAGTAGCTCACAATTTGAGAAGCTGGCTGACAACCCCCCCCCCCCCCACACACACACACACACACACTTCCACGCCATCCCTCACATTTCAATTTGCAGACAGGTACGTCCTTATATATACCAAGTACTTACAGTCATTGTTATTGATGTTATTTTTGTTTCCTTTTTTTTTTTTTTGCTGTTGCAACAGGGTTCCTTTATTCTAAATGGACAGATATCCTGCAAAATGTTTTGTTGAGAACCCACACATTATTTGAAATAGCTTAATTGCCCTTGAACTGCTGAGAGAGAATTAGAGCGAGAGAGAGAGAGAAAGAAAGACAGACAGACAGACAGACACGTCTAGATAGACAGGCAGACGGACAGACAGATACAGACACAACGTCACAGAGATAACTACTTGTAGAAATGAAATGCAATTTTCCTACATTGATGCATTTTATGTTATTACCCTTTGTTTTGATTGAAGATGCTAACTTTGATCTCACATTGAGTTCTTCACCGACACATTAAAGTCGAACCACCTTTTTTCATCTGTGTGCTTGCTCTTTCCAGACGCCAAACATTTGTCTTAACGTTATCACATTGTGATTTCCATACTATTCTCAGTTTTAACTCTATGAAAAAAATCAATGTCACATTGTATGTCGTTATAGGTTCCTTTTCGAACTTAAATCTCTCCCTTTTATGTTACTTCGTTTCACGGATTTTAGTTTGGATATTCAATAATTATCCTTGCATCCAGAGCTAAGTTAAGATGTGTGGAATTTGTTAGTAAGCAGGTTTGGAATTGCTGAGGTTTACACACAAATCAAAGTTTTACATAAGCGTATGTTGGTTTAGCAGAAATGGTTATAATTATCACATTTTCTGAGAGTCTTTTTCAAGAGTTCTTTAGAGTTTGTTTTTGTTTCAGAATTTGGTATGGTAATGGTTATATATCGACTGCTGCATTTATTGTGATTCAGCATAATTCTGAGGATATACAACTAAGGACATGTGGTTGGTGAAGGGGGGAGGAGAGGGTACGGGGTAAGGGGGGGCATTCATAGTGATGCGGATGCACTTTGTAGAATAGATTATTATAAGCTTGAGAGTCACACTTCTGGTTGATGTTTTTTTTTTTAATTCTTGTAATTATTTTGCTTTTGTTTGACCTGGGTATGCATGCAATCACTGGAATGCTTAATTTTTTATCCTTTGTGATGCCAGTTTGAATTGCAGGGAGTTTAATTTTCTTCCTTTTATTTGCACATAACGCTGATTATTAATTTAATTTTAGCTTATGGCATGCCTCTTATGATTTATTTTCCCAGCAGCATAATAATCAAGCATAAAATAAATCACCACCTTAACCATTGAATTCTTTGGGTGAATGTGTCTGCCTTGAATCTTGTACATAAACAAGTGGTTTATCAAAATAAATCACAACCATTTGAAGGATTTAAAACTTTGTTTTTATTTGTTTTTCTTGGAGAGAAAGAGAGAGAGAGAGAGAGAGAGAGAGAGAGAGAGAGAGAGAGAGAGAGAGAGAGAGAGAATTAGTATGTGTGTGTGGGGGGGCGTCACGCTATGTACATGTTAATGTAGAACACACACATAAGCATAAGTCATGGTGAGAACACGTACAGTCTCAGATGTCATTACTCTCTTGCACATAAAGAAGCACATGAGACAAATGTTCCATTACACAAGTTTATTTTTTGAAAGCTGATTATAATATGCATAAATTGTGCAAAACCACAGAAATAAAGCAGCAGTCATGATAAATAACTGATCCAGCAAAAAAACTAAAACAAAGAATAAAACAAAAAACTTGAGTATTCACATGAATATTAAAAACTGATACACTCTATCTCATTAAATTCCTTTGAGGAGGAAAAGAAAGAAAGTATCCTTTGTGACATTATTTCAAAGGAAAAGTTTCACTTCGATTACGAAAAGTGTAAATGGATAGAATCATAAAAGATTCTAAGCATCAAAATTACAACATTCATGAGTACATAAGACAGAATATGATTTAAAAAAGTACGCAATTCAAAAATATTATGCATCAGTTAACTTTCTTTGAGCAAGTATTGTAACATTTGTACGAATGAAAATGCACACAGTAAAATCCTTAATGCAAAAGATGGACACTTCAAGATGAAGAAAAAGATGCGCAAAACTTAAAATATTGCAAGAAAGAAAAATCATCGCCCATTAAATTATCTTGCAAAATGATGCTTGCTCCAAACGAACAAACAAAAACCAAGATCACAGCTTAATAGGCTTGCAGAGGTTAATTTACAATTGAAAGTATAACTGTACACATGCACCTGGTCCCCCCCCCCCCCCCCACAAAAAAAAAGGAAAAAAAAAAAGAAGACATATGATTGTCTGTTAAATGTACCATTTTTTCCTGAATAGGATACAATGTTCACCGTCACAGATCCGTTCAGTATTATATATATATATATATATATATCACTCTGTAAAATCCCACGTGTGCAAAAAACCCTGAGTGTACATGGGAGTTTCAGCCCATGAACGCAGAAGAAGAAGAATTGGCACTCATTTATTAAAGAGCACCTGCATTTCTGCCCCCTTACAAACAAAAACAATATAATTATACACTTTATCAGAACAGCTAACATAAACATCATAGTGCACCTATTAGACATAAAATACACAGCAGTATAGTACCTTCCTGGTTATCACATTAAAAAGACCATCCAATGATGCCCCAGCAGTATCTATCTTTTCCCCATCGATCCATTCCGATCATCAATTCATGTGCTAACTAATAGACGTTTTTCAGAAATAACTCTCTCAGGATTTCCAGTGGTCTGGTAGAGTAAGAGCCCCTTTACCTGAGCAATCACCATGTGCCAGTGATCATTTCCACAACAAATTGTGAGTCCAATGAACTCGTGAACGCTGATTTTCAAAAGAAAAGGGTATCTTAAAATTATTGTGCCCACGCTTCGTATAAACATTACACATCAGAGTTAGTAATTGTTCTTCCCAATTGCAGGATAAAGCTGATCGGAAGCGTGGAAAGCTTGTCCGAGGTAAAAGGGCTTAATTACTCTTCCAGACCACTGAAAATCTAGAGAAAATTTATTTTTTTCGAAAATCGTCTATTAGTTGAACATTTTATTTGATAAGTATTTGATTTCATTTGACGAGTGATATGTTTAGATTTGATGAGAACATAATTTTTCTTTGATTGAACTCCCATTGTAGCTAATGTTCAATTGAATTTAAGCCTGAACATTTTTTAATTTAAGGTGTAGATAGCTTTAATGTAGCCATGCCTGACATTTCTAAAAACAACCCTAGTTAGTTTCATTGTAAGGGATGTAATTCGGAAAGGTAAACCTCTCCAAGTTTTGCTGAAGTCTCTTCCCCTTTTTAGAACTTCCTGTAACTATATTTGGTTCCGTCTCTATAAGTCGGTGTCATTGCATTACTAAATCCCATTTTGATCTACGAAAACGCTGCTGCCCAGAAGTTCAGCTATATGTAATATCACATGTAATGCTCAACAAGGAATGCATCTGATCATGCAGTAATAATGGAAACAAAATCAGTGCACTCATGTCGTCTCCATATTTTTCTCATCAATGCTTAACAATTAAGGTAGAAAACTTAAAATCTCATATTGAGATCAAAATCTGAACAATGCTGAAGAAAAAGATCATAAGAAATTGTAAGATCAAATTCTGATGAGATTACATCATGAGGTCAAAATGTAAACAATATTATGCTCAAAAAGGAATCACGAGATGATACCATGAGGTCAAAATTTGAACATTAGTACTTAACAAATAATTTGGAAGATTACAACATGATGTCAAAATCAGAACAATGCTTACAAAAAAGAAAACATAAGATATTACACCATGAGATCCAAATCCAAACAATAAATCACACAAAGACATCAAAAGATGACATGGTGAGGTCAAAATCTGAACAACACTTAAAAGTACAGTACTGGAGCCCATGAAAACAGTTCTGCTCACTTATATATCTCAATCTCAGATCTGGCAATGCTTTTGAAATGGGATAGAACACGATCCCTCCACTTGGACTCATACCAAAAATCAACATCCTGACTGCTTTCCTGTGCAGTCAGTGACATTAATTTTGTTGTAAGAATTAATTTAATAAAAAAGCAACTGGTGTACGCGTCCCTTTAGGAATCATCATCATCAATAAATTCATGAAAAAAATCCCATTTTGCACTGATGGCAGCCAAGCTGTTGACTTTTGTCACAATGTCCAATTGGAGGGATATAATCTGTACCATATGTCAATAAAAACCTGGCCGGGAGGCCAATTCATAAGTTGTGGAAAAATTAAAGTGGTGATAGCTGCCTTTTTAGCTAAAAGGCTCTAAATTCTGATTTTGAGAGCTATTCGTGTCACCAAGTTGGAACGTTTTTAGCTATCAAGGGTGTTACCTCGCTTCTTGCTCTGTAAACATGTGCACATGCACCCTTAATTATCAAAGGAAATCACCGCCCGGGCTACTATCTGAGACATGCACTGTCAGCGAGGCGCCCCATTGCAATTAAGACCACATGCGGACACAACCATACAAACATCATTAGAAAAATGGTGGAATCACGCCGCTAGCGATTGTAGTGGCGAGAGGGGGGTCCGTTAAGTTTACAGCAGTCACATGACTTTGGCGGGTCAAAACTGGGCTTCATCAATAGCATTAAGGGTGACTTACAGCTCAAACAGCGCCACCATGCGGTCAAATGCCGCTAATATAAGCTTTCCTGAATACCACACCAGATCTATTATGACACAGAGACAAATTATTTAAACTAAAGGACTTTGGCTCCAACAAAGAACTCATGACATCACATCTTGCATTGAGGTCAAACATGAACCCAATACTTATTCTCCCAATACTCACAGAAATGTAAGGACTGATTAGAAAATTGTGTATCCAATTCTTACACACAAAATTACATGATGACTGGTGTATATACATTAATCTGTTTGTATAATTTTTGACGCGCTGTAATTAAATTTGATGCTTTTAAGTCTCACTCAAGTGGTTCTCGCACTTACACTGGCGTGTGGATAAAAAGTTTTTAAGGAGAAATGAGCGAAATTGCTTACTTTAGCAGACCTGTTTACCCCCATAAGTGTTTTGGAGTAATGCTCAGCCCCAAAAATAGTAATCCTGGCACAAAAATAGTAATCATCCAGCATTCGTCGCCAATTACAACGCACATGACAACTGTGTCTGCGAAACGCAATCATGCACATATATCCATCACTCACACATCAGTCAGTTTTTGTAGTCATCATAATTTCAAAGAAGAATACATCAAAAGCACATGCATCACTGATTCTTTTTCTTTTGCTCGTAGTAGGCCTTTTTCAGTGTGTCAAGCGCTTCTCTACTGTACTTGCGCTTGCCGAATGAGTGAGGGCGAGACTTCACCACTAGAATAAGGCTCTCCAGCGTCTCATCAGACAGACATGATCTCTGGTCACCCCTGTGCTTTTTCACCCCATTTTGCCATTGAAAAAAACAATGCCAAACATGTGAATAGATAAAAAATAAAAAATAAAAATTAAAAAAAAAAAATTTTTTTTTTATTTTTTTTTTACTTTTTTTTAATTTATGAAAATCGTAGTCTTGACACGGATAGCGGAATGGCGTATTTTTTGCAGAAAATCGTAATAAATTACGCCAAAATCGTAAGGGTAAACAGGTCTGCTTTAGGATTCAATTCTTCTATAATCACCAAATGATGCAATAATCTTCTTCTTGTGATTTTCTGTTTCTCTTGAGTGCAAATAATTAACAGTTTGCATGTTTTATTATCTATGATTTTCTATGAAACAGTTATAACTCTTTAAAAACACAACAATTGCCAGCTTGGCGCCAGTGGGAGGATTACTTGCCCCTGCCGTAGGCGAAGATAACGCGAGCGGGAAGACAGTGCTTCGCATCTCTTCTATCTATGTCTCTGGTAGCATTAAATCATTATGCGAATCTCAAACAGGTGCGTGCAGGCTCTCTTCTCAGTTGTTTAATGCCATTGCTAAGTCTTCTCCAAGAGATCAAGGAAGCGCGTCAATTGCATCACTGAAGTGCATCAGGTCATTCAAAGAGGTCAGTCCCAGGTCTTGTTTAAGGTATGTGAAGTAAAATTCTGGAGCCTGTGTGAACAGACAAAATGGAATAAATGGAATAAAAACTTCACAGATGAAAATAAAAAAAGTATTAATGAAAACAAGGATTATCAAACAATCAAACACACACGCACACACACCCACACCCACACACACACACATGCACCCACACACCCACACACACACACTCACACACACGCATAGCTGCCAATTTTACCCCTGTGAAGCCAAAAGAGTAGCATAATGCTGCATTTTGGATTTTTTAGAGTAGCAATTAGTTTTTAAGAGTAGCATTGTCTTGAATTTGAATCGCACACCCGCATTATGCGAGGTTTGCCTTGGACTTTCTTTTTTTTCCCTTTCGTTGTCCGTGTCACAATCATGACAGACGACGCGACATGTCAACTTGCCGGCAATTAAGTGGGACACAGTGTCTCGGTAACCCACACCTCCAAGAACGTGTTCTAAGCAGAGATCTACAGTATCTCAGTTCTATTAGTCAATCAAAAAAAATACGCTAAACAAGACTGCAACGCGAAATGGAAAAACGACATTCTCGATTGGATGTAGTCGACAAAACCATCCCCTGATTGGATGAGACCTATCCATCACAAGCGCAGTTTTTACTGACTGCTGCTGAATGTCGAGTGATAAGTGGACATTTTGCATGCTTGTAAATTTTTGTTTGAGCGTAGCAGTTTTGGGCTTAACATAGCAGCGTAGCAATTGCTGCAAAATCGTAGCATGCTACGCTGAAATCGTAGCAGTTGGCAGCTCTGCACACGCACGCACGCACGCACACACACACAGATGCACACCAGGGGCGGACGAGGGGGGGGTTTCTGGGGTTTCCGGAAACCCCCCCCCAGCCAAAAAATAAAAATATTTTTGTGTGTTTTTTTGGGTTGAGTTTCAATTTTGTGGGTATTAATCAGTGACAAAATCTGCTGCCTGGAACTGGTAATGATCATCCTCAGAATGCACCAGCTTGCACCATTTTGCATCCTTTTTTTCAAAATTTTCCGGGGGGGCATGCCCCCGGACCCCCCTAGCAAGCTAGGCGCTTCGCGCCGTCGGCTCGGCGCTTCGCGCCTTCACACCCATATCTTCACAATATACTTTTGGAAACCCCCCCCATAAAATGAACTGATCCGCCCCTGCACACACACACACACACACACACACACACACACACACACACACACTTACTTACCCTGTGACTAAGTTTTTGCAAGAATTTGATGTTTTCACCAGACAAGTTCTGCAACTTTGGACGTCTGCCAAAAAAGAATAAAGCATGTAAATAATTCCAAATCTGCAGCAAGTCAAAGTGTACCATGATCATTTATTCACTGACACGTTACAACATAAAACCCGTTAATGATATGCGGAAACATGAAGCAATACGATCTATAATATAGGCCCTAACTGTCTGCAGCATTTTACACGAATAGACGATGTTTGTAAATGCGTAACTCTGTGCAGGTTAATTTGTACGGGTTCTGAAAAAATGAATACCCTTCCTTTTAACCCCTTCACTGCCACAGTATAACAGCATTATCCGAACGGTCTAAGGGAAAGAACTGTGTTTAGAACCCCTACAAGTACTTGGACAGTGGTTACCTCCCATTTAGTTTTCAGAAATGTCCTGAAATGTTGTTGACACAAATCCCACGTATGAAATACGGTTATGGGCATATGACAAACCGAAAATGACCACGTATTACATACGAGGTGGGCAGTGAAGGGGTTAAGGAGACAAATAATCCACACGTGCTCCATGTCCAGGTGTTTTAGACACACCCCTCGCTAGTGATTGACTCGTGGATTAATTGTTTGTCTCCCTAAAAGCAAGGGTATTCACTCTTTCACAACCCATATAGACCCGACGGAGTTAATATTTTGGGAATTCGTCTATTTCACTATACTTTTCAAACCATGCTAGGTTTTTTGGGTCACACATACACATGCACTAACACACACACACACAAACACACACACACACACATGCGCACACACACGTGTACATGCACCAACATAGACACACACACACACACAGACACCACACACACACACACACACACACACACACACACACACACATGCACACAAATGAAAACAGTGCAATCTTTGCGTTGACTTCCACATGTTTGTCTTCCACCTGTCTTCTGTAGTTTCACCCTCCCTTTTAATACTAACAAATCTTCATCTTCAACTCCCAAATTTGAAAAAAACAAACAGACAAGTAAACTATTTACAAACAAACGAACAAACAAATGAATCCCATGCAACATTTACGCTGCTCTGCAATACGCTCGAGACTCGGAATTAAATTCATACATGAATATTTAAAACCTGCTGATCACATCTACATACTTATGCAGCTGATTCTTGTTGATCCAGTCGTTAACGTCTTTCTGCGACCAAGAACTGACATCTTGAGTTCGATTCCCACTTGCAACAGGGTGAGCCTTCTCAGCTACCACTGGACCATCAGTCTGAAAATCAAGGATGTACAATCACATTGGTGCTAATTAGCCTGCATAAAAATAGATTCACTTGTGCATGGACCAAAGAGTGGATTGCTGGGGGAAGGAGGGTGGGAATAAGACCTCTGCCAAAAAAGTTAAGATCTGTTATGTCAGAAGAACCAAAGAAGATAATAGAATAAATTTACGGAGATGATTAGAAATAAGAGAAAAATAAAGAGCATGGAAAAGGGTGAAAGGCAATTGATGCAGATCGTTTCACTGATGATGGAACAAAGTGCAACAATTAAAGTGCAAGAGATCATTAAAAGTAACAGGACCAGTCGACAGACAGACAAATAGACAGGCATGCAGGTAGGCACTCTCGCACACACAAACGCACACATGCACACACACACACACACACACACACACACACACACACACACACACACACACACACACACACACACACACACACACACGTTGCAAAGCATGCACAGACAGACAGACATTATAAAACTCTTACCTCCTCAACATCAAATTTCTCTCTATATCCTCCCAACTCTTTGAACAGCTCGTCCACTTTCTTCTCATAAGGGTACTTGCCGCTGAAGTCAAAGAAGAGTTTGGAGCCCTTAAGCATCCCCAGCCATCCATCTGGCTTGTACCCCCTCTCCAGTAAAAGAGGTACGATGGGTTTTTGCAGTGCAAAAGCATATTCTGCCTCTGAACAGTACAGAGATCATAGGACATAATTGTTAACAGTTGATATTTTAAGCGTCCTCATAACATGTCATGCAGGGGTCGCATTCGATCATTGCACAGTTTTGCTTCTTTTTATTTTAGGTAGCATAATTATGCATTTTAGCCATATTGCTGAGAAAAACTAGTCTTGTTTTGCGTAACCCCCAACAAATATCCCTCAAAGTCAGTGTGACCCCTGCTATGACGTTTTCAACATTGAACAAACAAACAGGCAAACCTAGAGTGATTAATTATGCCCAAACAGTAGGACAGAAACCCCAAAACTTCATGTCTAGTTTTCACATCATTCTGAGCTTAGCATCACTCCATGGCATTAGGCAGAATAATGTGTTCATTATTTGCAAATGCATTCATAAATAAAGGAGATGTCGAACAGTGTCCACCATCAACAACATGTTCGCACGAAGAACATACATTCAGGAGTCCATATACCTGCACTAGTATAGCTTGTCTGTGAGCGTTCTTTCTTTCTTTTTTTGGTGTTTAACGTCGTTTTCAACCACGAAGGTTATATCGCGACGGGGAAAGGGGGCAGATGGGATAGAGCCACTTGTCAATTGTTTCTTGTTCACAAAAGCACTAATCAAAAATTTGCTCCAGGGGCTTGCATCGTAGTACAATATATTACCTTACTGGGAGAATGCAAGTTTCCAGTACAAAGGACTTAACATTTCTTACATACTGCTTGACTAAAATCTTTACAAAAATTGACTATATTCTATACAAGAAACACTTAACAAGGGTAAAAAGAGAAACAGAATCCATTAGTCGCCTCTTACGACATGCTGGGGAGCATCGGGTAATGCAAACGGCATAAAATATAATGCAATATTTGCTTGAAAAATGCAATATTTACTCAAAATCGACAGCTGAAAAAAAGGAGATAAGTGAGGGTACGCCGCCATTTCTTTTCTCCTTTTTTTTCCAGGGGTCGATTTTGCCACATTTTTATGTGAAAAGAAATGGCGGAATACCCTTACCTGTTCTGCAGTTGGGACTGTCCTTGTAGCGCTGTGACATGCAGATGAGGACGGCAGACGCCCCTTCTACAGCTTCCGCCATAGCCTGCAGGGTGGAGCCTTTGATGTTGTCGATGTCCATCCACACCTGGAAACCCTCCTTGCGCAGGCTGTCACGCACCTGAACAAACCATGATGGAAAAGAGGATTTAGACCTGTTGTCTATGTGTGTGTGTGTGCATGCATGTGCATGTGTGCGTGCATGTGCGTGTGTGCATGTGTGTGTGTTTGTGTGCTTGTGTGTGTGCTTGTGTGCTTGTGAGTGTGTGTGTGTGTGTCTGTGTGACTGTGTGTCTGTGTGGGTTCTAGGCCCATGCAGGTACCAAAGGGGATTATATTGTACTTCAACGTTCAGAGCAGCTAGACTCTAAGCGGATGGAATCAAAAATACCCTTGTGTGGAAATGCATCTGAAAGGAAGGATGCAGGCGTTAAAGATACAGATCGAGTTTCCAAGGAAAGTCAACAGAGACGTGGAATCACACAGATATATATTTCACGCACACCCTAAAAGATTGTGTCGTGCTGCTCATATATGGCAAGGTTAAAGATGGTGTGCTGCCAAACATGCAATCGCCCTGAGGGTCGACACCAAAATCAGGAATGCAGAAGAAGCTAGACTGTCGAGTGTTGAAATTAGTTAATGTTTATATTGCTTTCTTTTGAAACTGCAATACATGCATGTACGTAACACTTCTTCTTAAATTTATTCTTTCTCTTTTCTTCCTTTTAGAAAAAAACTCCTTTGGTGTTTTTTTTGTATGCGGCTTTAGTGGGATGGGGGTTGGAGGTGTTAAGCACAATACATTATTAGGACGAAAAAGCTGTTTTCACACAAAAAAATGAATTGTGCACTTAGTGTACTGGTTTGGGGCCACTTTTGATTGAAAGTAAAGACTTTCACTCTCTCACAAACCATTGGCACGATCATGCTGACTCGATCCAGAGCACAATCATTTTTCTGATCAACACTTGTATATTTGCTCCGTGATCTTTCCTTTAGGTTTCCTTTTCATCTTCAAATGAAGGAGGTTGAAAGGAAAATCCACATCCACAATGTAACTGAATAATTTACAAATACACTCTCTTTCCTAACCCTGAAACTCATCACAAATGAAAACCAAGTGCAGACAGACATGCACCATGCACCATCCACCATGCACCATCCACCATGCACCAACAGTTAACTCCGTTTGGTTGACAGCTCTCACCAACTTACCTGCATCATCAGTTTCTGGTTGCCCCAGTTGTAGCTGATCATGATGTGACCTTGAACCTTGGGTGGAGCAGAAGCAGGAGGAGGGGGAGGAGGAGCACCAGCGCGTCCAGGGGGAGGAGGTGGTCCCGGCGGTGCTATAGGCTTGCGGGTGGAGGCGGAACCACCTGAGTCAACGAAAATAAAAAACGAGTAGTTTAATAGTCTACGAAGATAAAAAGGAACCCCCCCCCCCCCCCCTTTAAGTCTCCAACACCCACCTCCACACCCCCCTTCCCTATTAAAAGATCTCTCTTGTTTTTTCACGTTTTCTGTTTAGAAGGTCCGTAAATTTACGTCCATTGTAAGCCTGGACCCTCCAACTGAAGACCTTGGCCGAGGTGCGAAGCGAGACTGGGTGCATACCATCCAAAATGGGTCGTATGCATGCTGCCGCGGGGTCAGATTGGATGAGATTTGTTGTGATTTCAACCAGTCAGACCCCACGGCTTAATTATTCCCACCTAGTGGGCTGGCACCCAGTTTTGCTTGGTGCACCTCAGCCCAGCTGATCTCTCCTACAGTTTTTGAAGGGAATCGTTTGTTTCACAGTAATACTCTAAAATAAAAAAGCTGTTCTGCAGTTGATGATTCGCACCATATAATTCCCATTGACAATACACATGCTGTTCAGTTTGGGGAAACAAAATTTCTACTGTCCTTACCAAAAAATACCTGTAATTAAAGGCCACCTGCAGGGCGGGGATGTAGCTCAGTCGGTAGCGCGCTGGATTTGTATCCAGTTGGCCGCTGTCAGCGTGAGTTCGTCCCCACGTTCGGCGAGAGATTTATTTCTCAGAGTCAACTTAATTTGTGTGCAGACTCTCCTCGGTGTCCGAACACCCCCTGTGTGTACACGCAAGCACAAGACCAAGTGCGCACGAAAAAGATCCTGTAATCCATGTCAGAGTTCGGTGGGTTATAGAAACACGAAAATACCCAGCATGCTTCCTCCGAAAGTGGCGTATGGCTGCCTAAATGGCGGGGTAAAAACGGTCATACACGTAAAAGTCGTGGGAGTTTCATGCAGCCCATGAACGAACAAACAAACAAAGACCACCTGCAATGTTTCTTTCTTTATTTGGTGTTTAACGTCGTTTTCAACCACGAAGGTTATATCGCGACGGGGAAAGGGGGCAGATGGGATAGAGCCACTTGTCAATTGTTTCTTGTTCACAAAAGCACTAATCAAAAATTTGCTCCAGGGGCTTGCAACGTAGTACAATGTACGTATTACCTTACTGGGAGAATGCAAGTTTCCAGTACAAAGGACTTAACATTTCTTACATACTGCTTGACTAAAATCTTTACAAAAATTGACTATATTCTATACAAGAAACACTTAACAAGGGTAAAAAGAGAAACAGAATCCGTTAGTCGCCTCTTACGACATGCTGGGGAGCATCGGGTAAATTCTTCCCCCTAACCCGCGGGGGGTACCTGCAATGTACAACACTTTTTGCTAGTCGTAACGCTGTTCTTTCATCGCAGGTACCATTGCATAAACAGTTGAATCCCCCTTCCAAGACCTCCAAAAATCTGAGAAATCTGATCTTAAAAAGGACTCTTGGGGTCTGAACATGGGGGTAAATTTACAGAAACTAGAAAGTCTGAGAAAACAAAGGTCTTAAAAGGGAGGGAGTCCTAAATTTGGGGGTGTTTAAAGGGGGTTCCACTGTGTCCACACCAATACCTGTCATTACTGGCCACATGCAATGCACAACACTCTTAGCTAGTCGTTATGTTATATGAAGTCTTATATCGCGCGCGTATCTCCAGACTCGGACTCAAGGCGCAGGGATCTATTTATGCCGTGTGAGATGGAATTTTTTACACAATACATCACGGATTCACATCGACCAGCAGATCGCAGCCATTTCGGCGCATATCCCACTTTTCACGGCCTATTATTCCAAGTCACACGGGTATTTTGGTGGACTTTTTTTTATCTATGCCTATACAATTTTGCCAGGAAAGACCCTTTTGTCAATCATGGGATCTTTAACGTGCACACCCCAATGTAGTGTACACGAAGGGACCTCGGTTTTTCGTCTCATCCGAAAGACTAGCACTTGAACCCACCACCTAGGTTAGGAAAGGGGGGAGAAAATTGCTAACGCCCTGACCCAGGGTCGAACTTGCAACCTCTCGCTTCCGAGCGCAAGTGCGTTACCACTCGGCCACCCAGTCCTCGTAACGCTAGCTGTTCTAGCTTTCATCGCAGGTACCACTGTATATATACCCAAGCTTACCCTTAAGTTTGGTGTCCATGTCTAGGACCCAGAGAGCACCACTGCATGACTTGGCCACGCCGTGATGACTGCTGTTCTTCAGTTTGTGCAGTTGACTCATCAGCTCTGCATCTCCCTGAATTGATTATACCAATCAACGCACATCACTTTGTGAATGCAAATGTGGGAATTCAAATAAATGTTCAATATTGACAAGAGACTGACATTACACTATCTTAACTACATAATTACTCCCTACATATGTCCAGAATTATAAACACTTCTTTACACATGCAGTGCATGCTCATAAGATTTCCACATCAACCTCTCTTAAACATTCACCAACAACAAAAGTGATCGAATAAACAAAGATCGACAACCTGTAGAACATTCAACAACAACAAAAGGTTTTTTTAAACAAAAAAACAAACAAACAACAACAACAAAAGGAAATAAATAAAGATCTACTTGTATAACACACACTGGATGCTTGTTAACAATCTCTCCACCACCACCATCACCACCGGCACGGTTGGCCTAGTGGTAAGGCGTCCGCCCAGTGAGCGGGAGGTCGTGGGTTCGAACCCCGGCCGGGTCATACCTAAGACTTTAAAATTGGCAATCTAGTGGCTGCTCCGCCTGGCGTCTGGCATTATGGGGTTAGTGCTAGGACTGGTTGGTCCGGTGTCAGAATAATGTGACTGGGTGAGACATGAAGCCTGTGCTGCGACTTCTGTCTTGTGTGTGGCGCACATTATATGTCAAAGCAGCACCGCCCTGATATGGCCCTTCGTGGTCGACTGGGCGTTAAGCAAACAAACAAACAAACAAACCACCATCACCACCACCTCGGTCTCGTAAGCTGTCAGTCCAGTGCAAGGGAAGCAACTCTTTTTTTAACCTTGTTTGATCTGCCTCTTCTTTGTAACTATATGTTTACTGTACCTTTTAATAATGAATTTTTTAAAGTAACTTTTTGGGTGTGATAGTTTTAAAAATATTTCTGTCCACTTAAGGGCTAGGAATGAGATGATCATGCCAAAGTGGCTATTTAGCAGAATTAAGACACGATAAAACAATGTGTAGTGTAAATGCTGTAAGGCCTTCACGAGACGCTTGTTTTTGTTCTCAAATGCCAGCTGTCAACATGATTTCTGTCAACTTAAGGACAAATGGTGAGAGGATCCGATCCCAAGAAGGAAAAGACACAATAAAACCATGTGTGGTGTAAATACTTTTACCTTCTAGAGACGTTTAATTGTTTTTGAGAGGATATTATATCCTGCCAAAGCGACTTAATTAATTATCCAAAGAAGAAAAACACATTATAAAAGAATGTGGGGTGTAAACGTCGTTACCTTTATGAGACGCTTGTTTTTGAGAGTGTGACAGGGAGACTACCGTCGCCTTTCACAGCAGACTCTGCAGAGTTGTTCGCCTTAGAAGTTGTATAGTTCTGTTTGTGATGGGGTCTGGCGGCTTTTGTCTCTCTGTATGTTCATGGATTCCTTTGCGAATGCATAACAGTTTTTATAGGGCTTAGAAATAAGCTCTAAAATTCTCAATCCTGTTTGATTGGACTTCGCCTCCAAAAGTGATTGTGGTGTTTCGGCACTCGGTTACAAGAGGATCCTACCAAAGCGACTAATAACAATTAAGAAGACAAAGACATGATAAAACAATGTGTGGTGTAAATGTGGTTACCTTCATGAGACGTTTGTTTTCGTTGTCAAAAGACAGCTCCCAGACAATCTTTGCCGCCATTTGTTTCTCGCCATCACGGCCTGTTTTCAGTATGGGCTTCAGGTGAGTGAGGACTCCTGTCAACAGGTAAAGTACAGATTCTATCAGGTAAGATGAGATGAGATGAGGTGACAGCACTGTACAGAACCATGCAATCTGTTTTGTGGTGTCAGCATGCAGTTAACAGACCTGCCAACCTTGTATAACCTCAAGTGTATACAGCAATTTAATTTATTTTTGAATTTTCAGCATAGCAAATGGTGTTTTAGTTTAGCATTGTCTAAAACTTATTCGCACATCCATATTTCGGCTATTTGGCGCAAGAATATATTCATTTTTAATAAGTTTATTTAGAAAAAGATTAACAGCTATTGTGTTTTCAGCGTAGCGTCCGATATTTAGACGAGACAAGTATAATGCCGACGAGTCGAAGACGAGTCGCATTATACTTGTTGGAGTCTAAATATCGGACCCTATTGCTACGCTGAAAATACAATAGCGATTATATAGCTGTTCTGACCTTGATTTGTTGTTCCAAACTTACAAAATGACAGTTAATTCTTGCGTCGATGCGTTGATCTCAGGTTTTGATAGCAGACGCCGTTTCTTAGGCGCATTAGTTTTGAGCAGGCGCCACACTGACTTGGGAAAAAAACTCAATTTGACAACACAGCTGTTAAACAGCTTTTTATTAGTTCATGAATCATATACAGCAAAAAGAAGTTTGAGTTTTTTTAATTTTGAACAAGACTACTTATGAAGAAGACAAAAGCACAACATCAACGGAAAACTAGAAACAACTGAAGAACTAGGATGCAACAAGGGGAGGAGAAGAGAACAGCTAATCCGAACCACGCGAGCAGACGGGCAGCGAAGTTTTCAGTTTGGGTGAATGGCATTTAATATACTTGTCTCGTCATGAAGCGAATTTTTCAACCTCAGTTATAAACGACTACATGAATGTTAGTGCCATGGGTTGTACATCAATACTTCAGAGGGAAAGTGGGGTATTTAGTGTGGAGTTACGAGATAAGAAAAGCCGAATGCGAAAGTTTGTGTCAGTCGGCAACTGTGAGCTCACACAGGCACACAAAAACGGCTGTTCCGTTTTATTCCCCTGTTTGTACTACATCTTTCGACTTTGGGCATTTTGTGGTGTATATATATAGGAACAGAAATTATTTGCGATTATTATATATAGTTTGAGTGTAACAATTCTAAGCATGACGCGACGTAACAGCATTACAATTTGTCTTAAAACATGGCATGCTTCGCTGAAAGCATAGCAGTTGGCAGCTCTGAGTTTTCTTTTCATACTTGCAAGCTATATATATATATATATATACCCACTCACCCTTTTTCATGAGCAGTTTCTTGTTGTCGTCATTCTGCACCAAGTTGCCAAGACCTTGCAACAGCTCTTCCAACGAATACCCCGAAACATTGCGATGGTCTTGCGTAGCCCACGCCTGAGCAACATTATCCAGGAGAAAGTCAAAGTCAGAGTCGTCAGCGAGGAGAAGGTGGTTGTCTTGCTCGTCAATGATGTAGGACAGTGTCAGAAGGCTCAGCAGTTTTATGTCTGGAAAAAAAGCCATCCCCCCAAAGTCAGGCTGGTAATTATACCTGCACCAGGGACCTATAATTAGGTCCAAAATGAAAACAATCTGTTAAAAGTTGACTCCTGTTCTCGTCTCACATGCAGCAGGAGTGTGATTCCCAATTCTATGCACAGTCCATGCAGCGATCAGTCAGGCTAGACCCGATTTACTTGACAGGACAAACATTCAATCTCTCTCTCTGTCTCTCAATCAATCAATCAATCAATCAATGAGTCTTATATCGCGCATATTCCGTGGGTACAGTTCTAGGCGCTCTGCAGTGATGCCGTGTGAGATGAAATTTTATACGGCCAGTAGATTGCAGCCATTTCGGCGCATATTTACCTTTCACGGCCTATTATTCCAAGTCACACGGGTATAGGTAGACAATTATTAACTGTGCCTAAGCAATTTTGCCAGGAAAGACCCTTTTGTCAATCGTGGGATCTTTAACGTGCACACCCAATGTAGTGTACACGGGGGGAGGTTCGGACACCGAAGAGAGTCTGCACACAAAGTTGACTCTGTGAAATAAATTTCCGCCGAACCTGGGATCGAACTCACGCTGACAGCGGCCAACTGAATACAAATCCAGCGCGCTACCAACTGAGCTATATCCCCGCCCCTAAAACACACACAAACACACACGGTTCGCTACGTGTCTGAATTGGAATTCCGACAGCAGCATGTGCTTAGCGTTGCCGACACGTCTGAAGTTTAGTTCCGACGGATATCACGAATTGTTAACGGTGTGAACGGCCCCGCTGACCAAGGGAAACAACCCCCGCAATAAACTTCTGCCTGTCTACAGTGGAACCATTCACTGTAAACAGTTCCTTCCCTTCAATTGTTGGGAATAATTTGATTTTTTTGACGGTGTGCGACCCACGTGTTTTGACTTTTCCAAGATGGCGGATCGTTCTGCCACAAGACGTATTAACTTGAAAAGAGTGCTAAAACTTGTTATTCAGGACGGTTCTGATCTTGACCTTATGATAGTGGAGATGATATTTTAGATTCTGATGACGAGTTTGTGCCATTAATGGACGATGATTTGGGTGATGACTCATTCGGACAATGAAAGTGTCGATCATGACATTGTGTATGATGAACCCATGACGTAGAAATTGTTTTTGTTCTTTTACTGCAAAGAGGTAGTTTGACTGGATGTGAAGACAACAAAAGGTATGTTCTTTCAAATGTTTCATATATTTTCTAAAAGAGCAAGTTTCAAACTTTGCAAAAATGTAAGGTAGGTAAGGTTATTTTATGTTGTTGATTTTTATTTTATTTTTTTAAATGGGTCAAAATCGTGCGCTGGGAGGGAACACGAGGGACAATTTAGACGCGTCCCGAATGAGTTAAAGGGAAGCTATCGCACATCACAAGAACAAGAATATATTCCATGAGTTACCTCCCATGGACTGTACATGCTACATTATGAGACCCAAAGGGGTTGAAAGGAAACACTAAACTACTCTACCAGCAGTCTTTCAGTCTGTAAAAATCTACAAATTAAAGATAGAAAAAAGCTGAAACCAAAAAGATTTGACCAGACAACAAAACAAAGAAAGAATGAAAACAAAAGACATTATTCTACACAAAATACTAACCTTTATCTGTTCTTGCCAAAAAAGGTGTCAACAGATGAACAAGACTGATATCCCGAAAGTATTGTCGAAGTTGTTTGTTTCTGGCCGAGTTATGTAGAATGGTGACTGACTTATCAAATATATCATATTTAACTGACTGCAAAAGAAGAACAATAGTATAATATTACCAAACAAATATTGTCAATAACAAACGTTCCAACAACCTACCTTTCTTGTTTTTTGATTACGAAACAAAGGAAAACAGGATATGGGACCTTACTGGTACATTTTGCAATGATCTATTTATGAGAAACACATCTTATCAAAAGTGTACTCTACATGCACAGCTAAAAATGAGCATCTGATTACCAAACACTGACAATTAATTATCAAATTAATATTCATAAAAGTCTGTACATGTACTCCCAAAACTATTTCAGTCTTAAAAAAACACCAATACTTAATGTTTACCTTTGTCTTCAAAAATGTAAATTAAAAATTCAGCACTTACGTTGGATTTTGAATCTAAGTTCTTGATGTCTTCAGCCAGGTAAGGGAACAGCTTTGCCTCTGCAAGGCGTGCAGAAAAAATCATACTCAAGTCTGTAGCGTTCACCCAGAAGCTTCGCATCTTTATCAGGATCTGTAGTGCCCGCCCCTTCTCTCCTTCATGATTCTCTTCAAAAAGCTTTTCCGGAAAAAAGGTTACTCCCAAGACTTTCAGCTGGTTGGTGTATACCTCAACCGTTGCTTTAGCTCCGCCAATGAGAGCTAAGAAGTCCATCAAATGTGTTTTACAGTTCCTAGTAATCAAGTATAGCTGGCGTGCGACCTGATACTGATCACCCCTGACAACCTCTTGCATGATGTTGGCCAGGTGGTTGAAGTCTTCATTATCATCGGGGTGCTTCTCGATCAGGAGAATAGCTTCCTTGGCATCTTCATCGCTCACAGACCAGAGCTGTCTGACTTTCTCCTCCAAGGTTTTGGGTGGTTCGCTCGATGGCTTTTCTGTCAGATCTGCAGGGGCAGGCTTCTTTGCTGCAAGCAAGCATAATCAATCACATATTTATTTTGCCAGTGTAATATCAGTACATACTGATTTTAAAATTTCAGGTAAAAAGGTCCTATTAAAAAAAAAAGTTGTAGCAGAGTTATATTTATGTCAGTACAATAATGATCCTCAAATCTAAGAGGAGTACCATACTTTTGGGACTATCAGGCACAACACACACACGCATGCAAGCGCACATGCATGCACACACGCATGCACACATACACACACACACACAAACATATGCACGCACACACACATGCACACACACACACACACACATATATATGCATGCACACACACACACACACACACACACCAAAGAAAATTATCACTAAAAAAGAATTGCTGCTGACATAAACTCCTGACTGATAAAATACCTCTCCGCATGTTGTTGTTTTGACTGTTGTTTGAAGAATTTTCACATTTGTCTTCGGCAATGCGAGTTTTCCCAATTGAAGTGACAAGGTCTGGGTTCAAAACTGAATGTTGTAGGGATTTCTTACTACCACCACATCCCATTCTATGTCCCTGATCAACCTCTTTGAGGAATGACGACCAGCTCTGCAGTAAACTTTTCCTGAACTTTCATTGTCCTCAACCTGTATAGATACAAATAAATGTGAAAAATTGTTAATAGCAATAATCAAAAGATTGTATTAAACAAATCAGATACTATAATAGCTTAAATATTCAAAGTCTGCCACAGCTATGTTTAGGAGAATGTCAGCTAGGCCTGCTGTCAGAAAGAATTAAGACAACCTCTTTTTAAACAAAATAATACACATTTGCAGTGTGAATATACCTTATATCTGCAGGACCAGGAACAAAAGTTCGCAGAATAAATCAGACTGACATGTTTAAGGCTGAGAACACAGATATTTAATTGTCATCATTTTCACAGTTTTCTTTCATACCCAGCCGGGCAATAAATCTCATGTTCCCCAAGCAATAAATCGAGGTGGTGAATGGGTTTGAGCTTTCAGGTGAAACGTGGATTGTCAAAGTAAAACCCAACCAGGCTGATAGTTGTATGGGTATGCATGAAAACTCGTGAAAATGATGACAAATATTTTTGTTTGGCCTAACATAAAATTATCTAATTCCAAGTCACCCATGCAGTCAACCTTAGATTCAAACAAAATTGAGTTAATCATAATTAAAGCCACCTGAAATGAAAGCTTTTATATCTGACAAGGCTTTTTATTAATTAATTATCAGCGAAAATAAAAAATAGCAATGATTGCACAACCAATAATATTGGAATTAATTATAATAATAATGGTAGGATCCAAAACTGATTTCACACATGAATTAACACTGGGACAAGTTTCCGGTCGTTCGTCCGAATGTGTGTGTGTGTGTGTGTGTGTCTCTCTCTCTCTCTCTCTCTCTCTCTTTCTCTCGCCCTCTCTCTGTTCAAGGGAGGTAATTCCTAAATTTCCGCGTAGTGGCTCAGCATAGTTCTCGAAACAGACAATTAAAAACCTCACTTTTTAAGTATCAAGAACTCGGTACTCAGGTGTGTTATCATATGCAACATGTAATGGATATGCACCATATAAATTATCCGTACAATTCGCTTACCTTCTCAGACAACGACAACAACAAAGCGAAATCGTCGCAGCGTAGATGTGCGTTATTCCCCCCTGTTGCTGTCAAAACAACTTCGGTAAACACGGCGAGCTAGGCCAACTTTAGTTCCTTGTGAAAAATTGTCTCGGATGAGGATGTTCCCGTTCCGGCGGTGAGCGTTCAAATGGAAGTATGCTTGTACTGTATGTAGACGCTCGGGGAGCTCTGTGATGGTTTACGGGAGGCTTACTGTGCCTTTAAAAGAATTATCTGCCCTGCCTCATGCTGAGCTTACTTCATGGCGAGACAAACTTCTTGCCACCCCATTCTTTCTCCCAGCGTTCAATGTCCTCCTCAGTTATTGAGTCAGTTAAAGACTGGATGATAGACAATAAACTCAAGCTGAATGACTCAAAAACTGAGGTGATGCTGTCAGGCTCAAGGCATGCTTTAAATCAGATTGACTGTACTTCCCTGACAATAGGCGACACTCAGATTGTTTCCCAAACCGCTGTTAAGGACCTAGGCGTGTACCTGGACTCTGCTCTGACAATGCAAAAACACATTAGTTTTGTTTGTAAATGTGCCTTTTTTGCGTTGCGCAAGATTTCCTCTGTCAGATCATTCCTGACACTCCAAGCCACTCAGTGTTCAACTTGTCTCCTCTCTGATCCTGAGTCGACTTGACTACTGCAACTCATTGCTTGCCGGCCTCCCCACTGAAGAACTTGATCGCTTACAGAGAGTCCAGAACAGTGCTGCAAGGCTCATTCTGCAGAAGTCTAAGAAAGACCATGTCACTCCCCTACTTACCACCCTTCACTGGCTTCCTATGAAGTATAGAATCGAGTACAAGCTCGCTCTGTTAGGGTACCGCTGTTTTGAGAAATCACTTCCCCCCTATTTGTCCCATTCCCTCAGTATCTACGAGCCATCCCGTTCTCTCAGATCCTCCTCTGAAAAACTCCTTCGCATCCCCAAAACCAGGACCAAGACCTTTGGTGAAAGAACCTTTAGGTACCAGATTCCGATCGTCTGGAACTCGCTTCCAAGTTCTATCCGTGATTCCAGCAGCCTTTCCTCCTTCAAAACCCAACTCAAAACATACCTGTTTCGTAAAGCCTTTGCTTAGCCTGAGTAGACTCTCCACAACTCTATTCTGTTTTGGAACTCTCTACCCTGTATGTGCTTTATTCCAGCGTCGCGGACGACGCTGGTATCTGCGGTCGGGAAGACTTTTCACGAATTTGCCACAGGGCGCCGCCATGTTTTCTGTGCTCGACTGCGAGCAGACCACAGGCACATTACACCCAAAATTCTTGTAGGCATACACAGACGCAACATAGCATATACAGACAATAACACCCACAACACTTCAACTGCATATGAAAGGAATAAAAATAAATCCGCAAATCAGTCGCGCACAATACACCAGTTAGAAAAACAAGGAGTACCAAAGCGGCGTGCAGAAACTAAACTGACTCGGAGACTGAGAAGAAACATTTATCACACGATGTGGATAGCAAACATTAAAATAAAACAGATAAGTCAAGCAAAAAATAAACACAAATATCGAAAACACAATAAACAAAGGTAAAGAAAACAAAAAGAGATGCTTGCCGACAGTCAGTGTGTGTGTGCGTGGTTTGCCGTGTGCGTCAGCGGGGTGTGTGTGTGTGTGTGTGTGTGTGTGTGTGTGTGTGTGCGTGCGCGTGCATGCGTGCGTAGGCTACGTTCTTGCGTGTGTGCGTTCGAATGAGAAAGAAGAGAGAGAGAGGATTGAACAATGAGGTCACGTTCTCTGTCACATGAATACATATACACACACTGAAGGCTACTTCGGACACGAACACTTGCCAACAACTGTGGTTGGACATGCTTTTGAAATGTAATATTTTTTCGACATGATTTCTGGACATACGAATCCCGCTGTGTTGCCTACTGATGTTGCGAATGATGAAGGTTTTGAGTTGACTGACCTTGAGGAGGGATTGCATCAGGCGTTTATCGTCTCAAATTATATCCTTGCTACTTTTCAGGAGTCAACTATTGCCATTCATGGTAACTTGGATAGTCAATGTTTTTATTTGTTTGATTCCCATCAAAGAAACAGAAATGGTAACCATTCTTCAAATGGCGCTGCAGTTTTGATGTCATCAAGTTAATTCCTTTGCAGAATTGATTGATTTTCTCAAAAGCCATTATCAATGTGTTTATCAATTAACACCTGTTCATTTCTGTCCAACTGCAATGCAAACTCAATGTGGAGGAAACAAGGATTCATTACAAACAAGTCATCCCTGTACATCAACAGATTTATGTACCTCAATCAATACTGCTAGTATGAGTGACAGGAATCTAAAAGAAAAAACAACCAAACGCAAATGTACTACTACTTCTACGACTCGTTTGAATGTAAAACAGAAATGTAACACTATCTGTGACAATGACGGTTCTACGACTCGTTTGAAGGACAGTATAGATCGAACCTTAACCCACAACTACGACAATTTGTGTCAGACTTTTTTGAACAGGAAAATATGCCTCTGTTCAACAGTAACCAAAACATGGAAGATGTTTTTGAAACTTTACAGAAATGTAACACTAGCCTATCTGTGACAATGTTGCTTTTGAATTGAACCCACATTTGTTGAACAGGAGAGAATGTTCCTGTTCAACAGTGCCCAAAACACTGAATCTGACGTTTTTGAATCTTTTCTGTCATCTAACTGAATCTGACGTTTTTGAATCTTTTCTGTCATCTAACCCAATTGCTCATGACTTCATCGATCTTGAACATGCCTACTTTTCAAAGAAAGACAGACAAAAGCGAAATCTGCATGTTAGCCATCTGCCTGAAATGGTCAATGCACTTTTGTAAAATTGTCACAGCTGTTATGCACTTTTGTGAAATGGTCAGTGCTGTTGTGCACTTATGCAAAACTTGGTGCTGTGCTGTTAACATTTGAACAAAATGCATTTTGTTCAAATGTTTAGTGCAACTTGCTACTATATAATCGCTGTATGCGCTTTGTGGTAATAATGCACTGTTGTGAAAAGTTTGCGCTAAATGTTGGCACTATGCATCATTGTTGGAGCACCCTCCTGTAGATGCACCATGCTGAAAAATGTACTTATGAATCAAGCATTGACTGAAATAAACAATTTATATATCCAGCACAACATGCAATTCATTAACTTTTGACCCTAACCTTTAACACTTCCCAAAATAAATCTTTGGTGGACATTGCATCGACGCTGTTCATTTTGAATGAACATTTTTCTTGTGGTCTATTTGTCAATGGTATCTTTGTGTGTGCGCGTGCGTGCGTGTGTGTGTCTGTGTGTGTGTGTGTGTGTGTGTGTGTGTGTGTGTGTGTACTTTTAACATTGTACGCTAAGTTTTGCTTAGTGCTTGGGTTCTTGGTGTTATGTCTCAGTTAAATGTATGCTTTGTATGCTTGTTGATTTGTGCTAGTTTATTCTATAATGAATTTGTAAAGCGCCTGGAGCCAATTGATGGGACTCGCGCTATAGAAAAGTTATTTATTATTATTATTATTATATAAGTCCCTTGAACACCAATAACATCACATTTAATTTTTCTCATATTATAAAAGAAAGTTGGTCGTTTTATTCTATTTCTTAGACCGCGAATGTTCACCGAGCAGACGGTAAAACTCGAGCTACTCATCTTTCCGTCCCAATGGTTGTCTCCTTATCGTTGATGGACAATAAACATCACGTTTCTATCACTATTCAAGAATCATAGTCCATGGGACGTTCCAAGGCCAGTAACCGTGCAAACACAACTTTCAGTGCAGCTGCACTTAGGACGGCGCATTGTTCGCTGGTTTCTCCTTCGCCTGTTCACACTGTTTATTGTGTGAGTTTAGCACGTGAACCACCCTGTTTGACCTGTGACACTTCCGAGTGGTTGTCCAACCAGGATACCTTTGTCACTGCGTAGGGGAATCCGCTCTGCCCTGTCAGGTGTGGATGTTTCTGTCAGTGTGGATGTTGCAGTTGGTGTGGTGTCGAAGAAGTGCTCCGAGGATGGGGAGGGATCTCTGGAGCGAGCGGAAGGCCTTGGCACTGGATTCCGCGTCGCCTTATACTTCTTCTTCTTCCCTGTCCTCGTGCTCAGCGACCGAACCGGTTTTGGCCATCTCTCTACAGAGGGGGTTTCCTTGCTTGTGACCTGGTTGCTTGCACTCTCAAAAAACAATATCGTTGGGACATGATCGTGAGTCGTGTCCCGTCAGAAAACACCACCCACAAACACTCTGCTGCTGCTGTCGACGAAGCTTCTGTTTGCGGTGATACAGTTCGCGTCGCCTTGAACAGACCAATCTCGACACGCTGAGGTAAGTCTTTTTCGGGTATCTCAATGTAAACAAAACGCCTACCCGTCAGCCATCGCGTCAGCTTTCCCCTATCAATTATAATTATGGTCTCTGTCCCTCTCCATGAACATTATTGGACTTCAACTTACAGCCCCGTTTCACGAGTGTGTCCTCGATGTCCTTGTTGTTGAACAACAGAGGGACATTCCCGATGATAACCTTGGTGGTTTTTCACCTCCCCCTCACTTTCTCCGTCTCGTAGCACGAATGGGTTCTTATCAAGACACGTCACTGTGTGTCTGCGCAGGGCAACCCCGTCTATTTGATCTCGCACTCTCAGTCCGCTTATCGCCCTTCTCACTGTACTGAAACAGCCCTACTTAAAGTAATCAGTGACATTCTGTCTGCTCTGGATGGTGGTGATGTGTCAGTGCTTACCCTACTTGACCTTTCTGCAGCGTTCGACACGATTGACCATGTCACGCTTCTCCATAGACTTCAGACTCTGTACGGCATCTCCGGTCCACCGCTAGCATGGCTTGAGTCTTATCTCATTGGCAGGACTCAGGCTGTGCTTGTCGATGGCCAGATGTCTGCTCCAGCCCCACTTTCTTTCGGCGTTCCTCAAGGTTCAGTACTCGGTCCCATCCTTTTCATCATGTACACTAAGCCCCTCTCCACACTGATTCAAAACCATTCTGTTTTAAATCAGTCTTTTGCTGATGACACCCAGCTATATAAACCCAGTCCCCCTGCAGAGACACATTCCGCCATCCAGACCATTCAGACATGCATCACTGATGTTAAATCTTGGATGGTCGATAACAAACTTAAGCTGAATGATGATAAGACTGAAGTCTTACTGTGCAAAAAGAAGAACACTACATTTCCCTCTCCCCAACCTGTTTCTGTTCAAATAGGCAACACCGACATTCTTTTCTCACCATCAGCTAGAAACCTTGGATTCACCCTTTCATCTGACATGACCCTTAACAAACATATCTTTAGTCTGTAGAGCAGCTTATTTTGAGCTTCGTAAGAGCGGCACCATTCGCCACACACTCTCCTCTCAAACAACTAACACTCTTGTCTGTGCCTTTGTTCTTTCTAAACTTGACTACTGCAACTCTCTTCTCTCTGGCTGTCCTCTGTACCTCCTGCATAAACTACAAAAAGTCCAAAACTCGGCAGCACGCCTCATTCTGAAAGCACGAAAACGAGATCACGCAACACCACTTCTTCACACACTGCACTGGTTACCTATTCAAGCCCGCATTGACTACAAACTGTCCACCCTCTGCTTTTACTTCTTTTCAATCAATCAATCAATCAATGAGGCTTATATCGCGCATATTCCGTGGGTACAGTTCTAGGCGCTCTGCAGTGATGCCGTGTGAGATGAAATTTTATACGGCCAGTAGATTGCAGCCATGTCGGCGCATATTTACTTTTCACGGCCTTATTCCAAGTCACACGGGTATGGTAGACAATTATTAACTGTGCCTAAGCAATTTTGCCAGGAAAGACCCTTTTGTCAATCATGGGATCTTTAACGTGCACACCCAATGTAGTATACACGGGGGGTGGTTCGGACACCGAAGAGAGTCTGCACACAAAGTTGACTCTGTGAAATAAATTTCCGCCGAACCTGGGATCGAACTCACGCTGACAGCGGCCAACTGAATACAAATCCAGCGCGCTACCAACTGAGCTATATCCCCGCCCCAGGCTTGTCTCCTGCTTACTTCTCTGAACTCCTCACCGTCTATTCTCCAGCAAGACAACTCCGTGCCTCTTCTGACTGTCGCATCCTCACCATTCCACACACCAAAACCAAAACATACGGACAACGCACTTTTACTTTCTGCGCACCCACACAATGGAATTCTCTCCCCTTTCACATCCGCCACTCTCAGTCACCCCAAGCATTCAAACGAGCACTTAAAACGCACCTCTTCAAGAAATACAACCCCTGATTTTGTTTTCTCAGTCCATCAGTAGGCTACATGTAGTGTATTTGTTGTTTTAGTGATAATGTGATAATGTATATAAACATCTAGGGCTGTTTTCAGTATTGTTGATAACATGTTCTGTTTGATTTAGGGTATTCAGCTGGTATTTCCTTGTTTTCACTACCTATTTTATTCATGTTTTTATTACTTAGTTAGTGGAAGAATCTTTTGTAATGTATGTTTGATGGTGTATGCTTTTAATTAAGCGTTGCTGACTATGAATGTAGATGTAAATGCTTGTATAACTGTGTTTTAATTTTAAATATGTCAAGCGCAAAGAGCATAATTGTAAAGTTATGATGTTGCGCTATATACATGCTCATTTATTCTTATTATTATTATTATTAATAGCTTTGTCCTTGATTCCTCTGGCTCTGTCTTCGTGTACAATCTCCACAGTGCCCCCATCTTTTGCGCACCAATAACAGAGTTAAACCCTCCTGCTGCTCCACATATTTCGTGTACCGAGAAAGGCGTTTCATCCCAATCTGGCAACGATCGCTGGTGTATAACAACCGGTGGACACTAGCTTGCACTTTTTTTTGCTAAGCATATTACCACGTTATGTCCCAAATAGTCACTAGTACTGGGGACAGATATAGCAAGTTAGCTAGCAAGCAAGCACTTGCACTTTGTTCAACATTGTTCGCCAATTTGAAACGGCCTTTGGTTTTGACCACACAAATAAACCACAACTACTGCTGAGGTGGCTATGTGTCAAATCAAAACGTGTTGCAATCACGAAACTGACTGCAATCAGCTCATGCACCAATCAGATCGTATGATCGATGAAATCGAAGAAAAAAGCGAGAAATATAGAAAGCGGTCTGATGACATCACAGACCAACCCGTAGTTGTTAGTTTAAATGCGGTATGTTTGTATTGTCTGCTCTAGAGATGTATATTTCGTACATTTGAGCGTTCGGACCTTTTCAGTCACTAAAAGTAGTGCCCACAAAGTGTAACTTCTCAACCCTTCAGCTATCGAGGATTCGGGGTTGTTGCTGGGAGGTTATTTGTTTGGTTGCTGGGTGTTTACCGAAAAATAAACACCCCTTGCAGTTTACAGATGTAAAGAAGCACTGAGAGGAGGGAATAATAGCCCTGTCACGGCAGTGCGCTTTTAAGCGCAATACTCATTCTACACCAGCACAGCAACAAACAGTATCAACTGTTCGGAAATCTCAATCGACTGGCATTCCAAAAAAGGGTAGCCTACTTCCCTGCCAGCAAGGGAAAAGAGCTGCATCTTACACGCACCATTCAACGTACATCCAACGTGTAAAAATATATATATATATATAGTGGGACGATATTTTAGGTGGGCATTCATTTTAACAGCACGCCGTAATGAGACTGGTTGTTACGTGAATTTGCAGCAGCATTGTCTTTTTGCACAATAGCCGGGACGACACCTGAGAGCGCCAAGTGGTGCTTGAAATTTGTGTCTGCAGTACACGACAGGGCACCGTTGTAATCAACTGATCGATTAAAATACTTTGTTTGTTTGTTTGTTCGTTCATGGGCTGAAACTCCCACGGCTTGTACGTGTATGACCGTTTTTACCCCGCCATTTAGGCAGCCATACGCCGCTTTCGGAGGAAGCATGCTGGGTATTTTCGTGTTTCTATAACCCACCGAACTCTGACATGGATTACAGGATCTTTTCCGTGCGCACTTGGTCTTGTGCTAGCGTGTACACACGGGGGGTGTTCGGACACCGAGGAGAGTCTGCACACAAAGTTGACTCTGAGAAATAAACTCTCGCCGAACGTGGGGACGAACTCACGCTGACAGCGGCCAACTGGATACAAATCCAGCGCGCTACCGACTGAGCTACATCCCCGCCCTGATTAAAATACTGATAATGATCTCAGTCTAGTGAGCGTTGCTATTTTGTTAACCGCGAAGCATTATTGTAAAACTATTCTTGCAATTGCAGTCCGTTGTCTGTCTATCTGTATCTGTATCTATTTTATTACCATTTTAGTGCACCATATCACTATTGGACCAATCAGGACATATTCCAAGAGACCCGCTAAATGCTATAACGGTCAGGTTGGGATCCTTTCACGGAATTAGTTTTAAAAGTGATGAAAGGTTGTATATTTGCTGAATTGTTGTTATTACTTTCATATTATGTTTTAAAGTGCAAAAATGATGTTTTCATACTTGAGGTTTCTTGTTGTTGTTTGTTTGTTACTTTCAGTAACTTGAAATACACACACACACACACACACACACACACACACACACACACACACACACGTCACACATACACACACCACACCGCACACGTACACACACACACACACACACACACACACACACACACACACACACACACACACACACACACACACACACACGTCACACATACACACACCACACCGCACACGTACACACACACACACACACACACACACACACACACACACACACACACACACACACACACACACACACACACACAGAAAGACAGACAGGGAAAGCAATCCGGCTTCAATTAAGTTTCATATTTTTATTTTTTCATGAATCTCATGTCGGTATTCATGTTCACATATAATATAAATATATACTTGTCACTTATCATGTACAATTGTCATGGTTAAATCTATATGCATCTTTACAATTGTCATTCACACTCTCAACATAGTATAGTAGCACGCGGATATTCACACAAATCCACAGTTAAGACAATGTCCATTGAACTCCCACATCACACACTGCTGTAATACGTTGGAATAAGCTTATGGTTCGATAAAGTAATAGAACCGATCACACAAGCTCCATATCGTACGTTTCTGTGCATTCTGTTTCAGGCATACCCGCAAACAGTATCTCTCTCTCTCGCTCTCTCTCTCTCTCTCTCTCTCTCTCTCTCTCTCTCTCTCTCTCACACACACACACACACACACACACACACCTCTCTATCACACACACACACACACACACACACACACACACACACACACACCTCTCTATCACACACACAATCACACACCTCTCTATCACACACACATACATATCTCTTTATTGCACACACACACACACACACACACACACACACACACACACACACACACACACACACACATGCATGCACATTATAGCCTCCAACACAACATGCGTTGGAGTTTGAACGGCTTGCATAGCATTGAATAAATAGGCCACACGCATTCTCAGTAGCTTTTAATCCAGTCAATCCTCAGATCCGATTTTTACAAGTAATACAGCGCGGAGACACGCACACAAAATATCATTGATTGTTTCAAGTCAGTCACGTCGGCAGTTTCCACACCGGTCAGTTTGGCAAATGATTGTCTTTGTCCAGCTTTCGCCGATTACACACAGCGTGGAAATGCCAACTTAATTTGCCAAACGTGACGAACAGAAAGAGAGAGAGAGAGAGAGAGAGAGGGACAGAGAGAGAGAGAGACAGACAGACAGATAGAGAGAGAGATAGAGGGAGAGAGAGAGAGCCTAGAGAGAGAGAGAGAGAGAGAGAGAGAGAGAGAGAGAGAGAGAGAGAGAGAGAGAGAGAGAGAGAGAGAGAGAGAGAGGAGAGAGAGAGAGAGAGAGAGAGAGAGAGAGAGAGAGAGAGGGCACACACACACACACACACCACACACACACACACAGATTGAAAAAGAGATTGAGACAGGCAGACAGACTAAAAGACAGTGAAAGAAATATATGGCGGGTAATAGGGTACGGGGGGGGGTTGCAGATGGGGGGGGGGGGGGTTGAGGGATGGTGAAAGCTCAAAGAAATGAAAGAGAAATTGTGTGGGGAGGGAAGGGGCAGTAATGGTAGGACGAGAGAGAGAGAGAGAGAGAGAGAGAGAGAGAGAGAGAGAGAGAGAGAGAGATGGGGAGTAAGCTCAAGGGAGAGGTTTAGGGTGGTTTGGATGGAGGGTTACGCCCATAAAAGCCTCAAAGAGAAGAAAATGGGGAGGGGAGGGCAAAGGGATAAATTCAAGGGGCTGGAGACCAACATCGTAGACATCGATTGACACCAAAAAAATTCCGAACTGATAATATACGGGGGCAGGAGATGGGGGAGGGGAGGGGGGTTGTTGTAGAGAGTAAGGGAAAGTAGGACTATTCGGAAAACAAGGCCCTGGGGAAACAGAAGGAGATTGAGAACAGAGAGAGCGCGAGAGAGAGAGAGAGAGAGACACAGAGACAGAGACAGAGAGAGACAGAGATCACAAACTTTAGGGGCTAACCTATGTATACAATTTCATGGACAGGTGGAGTTAAGAAAATAATTTAACATCAATTATACAAGTTTCATCTCAATACACCAACACCGGAAGACGAAACGGCCGTTGATCTAGAGTAAGCCAGTTTTCAGCAAATGTTCTTCCAAATGTTATACTTAAAAAAAGAGTCTTTGTAGTATCACCTAGCCTGGCTTCATTAGTGATTTCTTGCCATTTCTCACTGGCCAACATTTAGCCATGGCGTGACAATAACGTTCACTTATGTTTTTTCATACCTATTCACATGGCGTTGAAGTCCATTCACGTGCAAAAGCTGTCAATTAGCACGAAAGGCTCACAGCAAACATGGCAATGCAACTGTTGGTGTCTTTTGCGTGTATGGATGTGTTGTGGGTACAGCGCAACTGTACATAAATACAGCCGATTTCATTTGGAAAGCGTATCTGTTTCGTCATCACATCATGTCATTGCTTCAGCCTTCATTCATTTTTCATTATCTTACACTTTCACAGATTCAGTGGCCTCGACTTTCACGTCTCTGTCGTAAATATCAGTTCGAGGTTTTCCCCAGCACTTGTCCACAACGAACGCAAGCCCTTTTTCGCACAACTCTTCGTTGTGTTGACAGTTCTCCGTGGTGAATTTAACCCCAAAAGTTCACATCTTGTGTTGAACAGCTAGGCCTGCACACGGTCACACAATTATCACAAAACTATTTACACAGGCATCTTCAGGCTCTTGGTTTTGAGTCACTTTTCAAGCCACGCGCAGGAATGTTTGCTGGGGTTTAACCTACTTCACTTTAGAAATAGGTCAATGCATGCTCGGCTAATGGACCATTATCGTTTTATCAAATGATTGTTCACATTAGCCGAGGCGGCAATTTGATCACTAACGAGGATCAACTGTTCGTGGGTTTATCACTGCTCAATGAACTTGTTCGTTGATGCATGAACCTTCTGCTGAAGAGTTCAAAAGCTTCCCATGACAGACTCGAGTGTTAAGACCTTGCTTACAAAAAATAAAATCGTCTCCGAAAATAAGCAACTTACGAAAGATGAGTCCGCTGTAAACCGGTGAACCAAAATGATTCTGAATATCAGGTACGACACTATTTTGCCGTTTTGGTCAATAGTTCACAGTAATCATTTTCTGCAATAATATTATAGATTTGTGCGTGATGATTCTTCCATCCTTTCAGCTCGCGCGCTAACGCTCTGACCGCGTTCACAAGGTGTTGAAACACGCGATTTCGTTAGTTATGCATGCACGCTCGATTGTAAACTAACTTTTATGACAAAAGCTCCATTTACAAGTGCAATCAACTTTTCTGGGAAAAGCAGGTTGAATCTGGCAAAGAGAACAATCACATAATTCTAGACATCGATTCCTCACGGAAACAAATGTAGAGATCTCTGACTAGGTTGTCCTTTATCACATCAACCTATCCGACATTTCGCATCTTTGCGAATTTGCTTAGCTCGCTCGAAAACTACGAACGTACGTTTCTCTTTTCATTTTCGGAAGAGTCTTAGCACAGTTTTCAGTCTTATTTTCAGTGGAAGCAAGTCTTCACACAAACAGACGATAATTGGAGGTGTTCATCACTTGTATTTAGCTAGCTGCCTTGCGATATCACCGTCATATTACGAACGCTGATGGGATATCTGTTTTGCTTTGAACAAGTGTAGGTGGGTTCGAAAACCGAGATCATGAAACCACCTAAAAGGTGTGACACTCCTGAGCAACAACTGAAGAAGTCGAATTCGTCATCAGCATCGTCGATGTGCGCACGAGGGGTTTCCTCGTCATAGCAATTGTTGCGTCAGAGCAATGGTTGCGTCATCGTTGTCCACGTCAGAAGGATTGTTGCTGGTTGCGTCATAGCAATGGTTGAATCATCGTAGTCCACGTCAGAAGGGTTGTTGCGACTCTCACCGGTAGAAGGTCCTTGGGCTGAAAGGTAGAACAGGGAGAGAGGTTAGAGCTGTTCGTGGTGAGGTGCCCATATTTCTGATTCGGGCTCATGCCCTGTAGGGTGGAATGTTCCCCAACAACAAAATCCTCTGATCACCATATAGTGGACTAGTTTATTCTATGCCTCGTTTTCTGCTAACTAACTAATACCCTGAAGTGTAGAATTTACCTTTTAGATTATCCTGAAGGAATCTGTAGTTCTTTTTTTGTTGTTGAACGTATGCCATTTAATCCTAGCCATACTGTTATATTTTGCTTTTGACGAACATACGCTGCACATGTTTTCATTTTACTTTGCATTTTGTGTCATTTATTCACCACATCACTATCATTTCCCGTAAGACTTTTATGGAATATCGTTTTGACAAAATCTATTTGATAGATACCTAATAAAACCGCAGACGTGTTGAGTACACTGTTGCTTTTATACTCACCTTGCACATAAGTACCAATACGTATCATGTATATGTGAATTTGTTGTGATCCTCTAATGAGAAAACAAGACCTAAATTGAGATTTTTAAAAACAATTGAGGGGGGAGGGGGGTGTGAGAAAAATAAAAAAGGACGTGGATGTTGGTGATGACCTGTCGTAAGATCGTCCTCGCTCTGTTTCAGTCCAGTTCGCCTGAAATGTTATTTAGTCTGCAGAACTTGTGTGAACACAGTGGACTAAACATGGACATTATATGAGCTGTCAGAATAGTACCTACCTGTTGCGTTTTTTGCTCCGTATTTTTATTTTTATTTGTTTTAATTTTTTTTTATATCACACCGTTTTGCTTAATTTGAAGCGTCCATTGCGGCTTGTTTCCGCGGGGCTAACAAAAATGTCTTGCTGACAAAGCATGAAACTAAAGTATCAGTTAAACCAAAAACTAAAAACAAGAAATTATACAATCTCCGGACCCTGTTTCTCCTTCTTCTTACCGGTGTTACGCAGAAGTCAAAGAGTCATAAGTTCGTTTACAGTTGGAATACACTTCATGGTGACCGGCTCGGCTCAGAGTGAACCTGCTGTCTCAGCATTTTCCATAATTTTCATTTGCAAAGTTGTCATTTTTAACGGCATTGCCGTGTTTCATGCTAGTATGTTTGTCTGAGAGGTGGACTGGTTGGCTGGTTGGCTGGCAGGGTAGGTTGATGGTTGCTTAGCCGGTTGGCTCCATTCTTTTTTGTATGTTTCCTTTGCTCTTACAGGGTTTCCTTTACAATGATCATCTTTGTCGTATTTTGACAGTTTTTAACAGACTAGTGTTATCATTTTCGAGGTATTTTATCAAAAATATCGTTTATGAAACGTTCTTTTCTTTTGAAAACACAGCTTAAATAAACAGATGTTCGAAAATCTCTGGGCATTTATCACTATAAATGCATTCATGAGTAATGGTATTTGGCTTGGTTTATTTTTGCGGTATGCTCCCTTCCCCTTCAGATTCAAAACAGTCAGCTTTGTACATATTCGTTCAAGTTGAAAAGACCTCCAATGCATTTTCGCTTGACTGAATGCCTTTGGGCAACCGACAATTGCTGAAGATAGTGCACAATACACAATGTATTGGAAGTGCATCTAGTAACTAATCCACAATATACATCATGCCTCTAAACCATTCAATTGTAACCCTGCTTCTTTGGCTCTATCCATATTGAGTTCCCAAAGATGGGACTGTTCAGTGCTTACATATACGCTACATCCTTTTTCTCTGTAAAACACGACCAAATTACAGTTACTCAGTATTCCTACCATCAACTGTAGCACACACAGTTACGATACTATCTAAGTCAAGGATCACCAAAGACGCAAACGTTCGCCCTTACTCATAAGAAGATTGAGAACATGCACTCTGTACATGTATCCTCCTTAATCCATTCAAAACATGACCAAATGTGTAGTTTCACCTCCCATTGTTAGCCTACACATTAAGCGTAGTATTGTTATTAAAGATCGTCAAAGACAATGGGACTGTTCGACGATTCTATGGATAAGAACATGTCAATGCATCACATATCCCGTTAACATATTCAAAACAGGTCCAGCGTTTCAATATTTCACCATACCCGCCATAATCATAGTCCTCGCTAGATGAACGATTGCTGAGGATAGTACTATTCGCCCTTACTCGAAAGAAAAACAGAACATGCACGCTGTATCTTCCCTAAACCCTTCAAAACATGACCATGATGGCATTTACACAGTAAATCACCCGTCAATCACACAGCTATGACCCTATCCGAGGTTACGATCACCCTTACTCTTGCGAAGAGCCTGAAAGTGCCCACTGTATGCCCCCTAAACCCTTCAAAACATGATCGAAAAAAATCAGTTACTCAGAACACTCACCAGCCTGATTTAACATATATATCCGAGTTCACAATCACCCTTACTCTTGAGAAGGCCATGAGAATGCCCAGACTAATTCCACTAAACCCTTTAAAACATTATCAAAATTACAGTTACTCTGTATCCCCGTCACCCGTAACTTACACAGCTATGTCTATGACCATATCCGATTTCACAATCCCCCTTACTCTTGAGAAGACCATGAGAATGCCCAGCATATTTCCCCTAAACCCGTTAAAACATGAGCAAAATTGCCTGTGACTTACCATCCCCACCACCTGTAGCCGCAGGGCGCGCAGATGTTCTGCGGGAAGTCGCACTGTCCTGTCCGCTCGTTGAAGAAGAAGCCGCCGTCCTCGATGGAGCACTGCTTGAGTCCGGCAAACTTCCGTTGCTTGCACTCGAAGTAGAAGCTGCAGCCTCGCGTCAGAGCGGAGTACTTGCCATCATCCTTGTCCTCGCAGGACGGGGCCAGACCGCATGGCTCCGGGGCGTTCTCAGGTCGGTCGCAGCGTCCCGAGATTGCGCTGAAGACCGAGCCGCTCGGGCACGTCCCGTTGCTGACCATGACGCCCCGGGAGCACTCGATGTAGTGTTGGCAGTTGCTCTTCTCGTCAGGGTAGAAGCCTGAGCTCTTACCCTCACAGGGGTTGGGGAGCAGACCGCAAGGTCGAGGGATGAGCTCCGTGGCGATGACGCACTCTTGGCTTACAGGGTCGAAGCTGCCGTAGTCACAGGTGAGCTGTCTGACGAACTGGTTCTTGCGGCACTCGAAGTAGTAGGGGCAGCGGCCGAAGGGGTCTGCGTGGAAACCGTCGTGTCTGTCGGTGCAGCTGGGGTTCTGGCCTTCGCCGCAAGGAGGCGTTGCGCGGTCCAGAAGCTGACAGCGAAGAGTCATGGGGTCAAAGACCGTGCCGGAGGGACACTCGTCATACCCGGCGAACTCGTGGTCACGGCACTCGAAGAAGATGCCGCATCTGGAAATTAGGGGGACAATTTGTTTCCATCGTTAGCGAATGAATTTGAAAAAATCAGTAGTTATAAACTTCCATGATGAGGCAAGACAGGCCGTCCTTATCGCGAGCGTTATCAGCCTTGTGCTGAGTCATTTTGTGAACTCACGACGAAATGATAAAGAAACCACCCATCTGGTTAAAAAAAAAGAAGTATAGTAGACGTAATGTTAAGTTTATCGCCAATATGTCTGTACACTCAACACGAGACTTTACCGAATTCGAGCGTTTTGTCTTGAAGAAACAAAATATGTTTTAAATACGGTTAGAGTCTACTGATACGTTTAATTTGCTGTGCATATCTAAAGAAGGGAGATTTGAGTTTAAAAGACCACGCTGTGCTCCAATTTACCTGCTACGCTCTAGTTATACGGAGCCATGCCTCGGAATGACCAGTACATTATACTGGACTGGACTGTTTTAGACAGTCTGGATACCAGACAAATCTCAATGCTCTCGTCTCCCACTTTCAGATCTTACATCGCCTGTATCCCTACTGAACTCCCTCGTCTCCCACTTTCAGATCTTACACAATCTGTATCCCTACCGAACTCTTTGTACTCACCGTCCCTGCTCATCAGGGTAGAAACCATCGTCTCTGAAGGAACAGTCGGGCCTCAGACCTCCCTTCACCTTGGGCACATCGAACAGAGCTACGCAGTCCAGCGCGTCCGGGGAGAAGATGGGGGTGGGTGGCTGGCAGTCGTCCTGAGCGATGTTCCTCTGCTGGTAGCACGTGATGAAGGTCGGGGTCCAGCGGGCGATGTGGAACGGGTAGATACCGTTCTTGCGGCCTCGGCATGTTCCGTAACGGTTGTGACACGGGACGCAGTTGGCGCTGCGGCACTGGAGGTCTTGGTATTCACCTGCAGAAGGAGAGAGAGGATGTGTTTGTTTAACGCATGTTTATAGCCAATTTATGCATAGAATTCCCCTGGGAGGCGGAGGTATGTGTTGGTGGAGAGCGGGCGATGTGGAACGGGTAGATACCGTTCTCGTGTTGGTGGAGAGGGGGGGGGGGGGCGCAGGAAGAAGGGGGGGGGGGGGGTTAGGGTATGTTTGTATTACAGAATCTAACAGCACCTTTAAATCGCATTGGGTCAACTCGAAGCTGCAAGAAAACGGTGATAACTCTTGGTTGAGTGTAGTCCTTCAGCGTACATCCTGAAACAGGAACTGTAAATTGCTGGTTGAAGGTTTGGTCTTCAAATAAGAGAGGGGGGGCGGGGGGGGGGGGGGTTGTATACTGTAATCTAAAGTGCTTTTAATCAGGACAAGAAGTTATCAATCGACGACAGCGCCGAGATATTTTGAAAAAAACTTTCATACTGTCTTTTTGCCTGACGGAGTTTCACGGTATTATTTCTGCGATCATCCGGAATAGCCAGCCTGAAGGGAAACGCAGGTAATGGTGTGTAATAAAGAGCTATTATTATGGTTTTTTTGGCTTGGAAAGAAAGAGAGAAAGGGGGAGAGAGAGAGAGAGAGAGAGAGAGAGAGAGAGAGAGAGAGAGAGAGAGAGAGAGAGAGAGAGAGAGAGAGAGAGAGAGAGAGAGAGCGACAGACAGACAGACAGACAGACAGACAGACAGACAAACAGACAGACAGAAGTACAGAACGACCACCGAACAACCGACAGACAGACAGACAGACAGTCAGAGACAGACAGAGAGGTAGATCCTCGCAAAAGTCAATCAGCAATGAAAATGAAGGTTTACAATTTCCGTTCAGCTGCCTTTACGCCTCATACGCTCCACATAATTATATCGTTTTCAAGTTGTAATGAACTTGTATAATCTGCGTATCACCGCGTTCACAATATCAACTGCTTTTGTAAAAGGAAGCAGTCGTCTGATCTATTGGCGTAATATAGAGTTGTTTCTCCTCTTTATGTTTCATAGGAACTGACAAATAATCAGGTGTGCTGTTCTTCATTTTCTGATCAACTACTTTGTCTTTGCTGTGTGATGTAAATGAAGCACGACACAAAAACAAAGATATCGTTGCATGGGAAAACATATGTCTTTAGTACTGCAGTTGCTGGTCATGGTGCATTCTTCCATGAGATATTTACAAGGATGGTAGAATGAATAATAATAATAATGATAATACTACGAGAATTTATAACGCGCACATATCTCACCACAAGGCGACTCAAGGCGCACTCATACACATTCTTTCGCATTAACAACTACCCCCCGCGGGTTAGGGGGAGTCCCATATTGGTTGGGACGAGAAAGAATTTACCCGATGCTACCCAGCATGTCGTAAGAGGCGACTAACTGTTGTCTTTCTCCTTTTACTCTTGTTAAGTGTTTCTTGTATAGAATATAGTCAATGTTTGTAAAGATTTTAGTCAAGCAGTATGTAAGAAATGTTAAGTCCTTTGTACTGGAAACTTGCATTCTCCCAGTAAGGTCATATATTGTACTACGTTGCAAGCCCCTGGAGCAATTTTTTGATTAGTGCTTTTGTGAACAAGAAACAATTAACAAGTGGCTCTATCCCATCTCCCCCCTTTCCCCTATCCCATCTCCCCCCTTTCCCCGTCGCGATATAACCTTGAATGGTTGAAAACGACGTTAAACACCAAATAAATAAAGAAAGAAAGCATTAACAACTCATGCGCACTCATATACACGAACGCATTAAATACATGAAGATGACAAGGCAACAACACAAACAGAGACATGGCACTCAAAAGTAGCATGGAAAACAAAAGAAACTTTCAAATAATAATTATGTTCATGGCTATTTACAACTACGCTGATTTAGGCTTGCGATTGGGGTGGGTGTGGGGGGGGGGTGTGGCGGGGCACTGTAGTCTGAGGATTATTATTTTAGGGAAAAGAACAGCCTTGAGGCCAGATTTAAATGCTTATAAAGACTGTTGTTGACGGAGGGGGAGAGGTAGTGAGTTCCAGTTGGTGGGGGCTTGAAAGGAACAATGATTTGTGGGTTCTCAAACACTTCAAAGCCGACAAACGTGGATTGTATCGCTTTGAAATTACTGCAGGGAAAAAGAATGCTATTGGTCACAGAGCAACGATTGCATTACGAATCTGTTCTCATGTGATGTATGGCGTTAATGTTCATCTAGTACAGTTAACTAGCTACAAAGTGTTCCAGCTGAAGAGACTTAACGATTGGTATTCAATGTTCTTCATGTACCTTGTCCCTTACCCTTGTATTGTCAGGATCAGCTTATGGTGGGAGTTTGGCGTAAAACACCGTTGTTATCCTGATGCGTGGATGGCATGACGCCTTCTTCGAGGGTGTGCGTACTAGGTATCTCTGTGTTTCTAAATCCCATGACTTCTGGGAAATCGAGATCTTTAACGTGCGCACTGGTCTTCAGTCGTGCATGTATTTGCACACGAGGGTGGTGCAATTCTGTGCAGTGAACGTTGACCATGGGTAATACAGACACATCCTCGTTCGAAGCCACGCCGATAGCAACAAACTGATCACAAAGCCAGCGCGCTGACGTATGGCTTGTATTGTAAACTACAGACACATCCAAATAGTCCGTGCTAGCGCCGGCTACTTGCGCTATCGTGAGAGATAGAGGTGATGGAATAGAGAGATAGAGGTGATGGAATAGAGAGATAGATAGAGATGGAATAGAGCGATAGAGGTGATGGAATAGAGAGATAGATAGAGATGGAATAGAGAGATAGAGGTGATGGAATAGAGAGATAGATAGAGATGGAATAGAGAGATAGAGGTGATGGAATAGAGAGATAGATAGAGATGGAATAGAGAGATAGAGGTGATGGATAAGAGAGATAGATAGAGATGGAATAGATAGATAGAGGTGATGGAATAGAGAGATAGAGATGGAATAGAGAGATAGAGGTGATGGAATAGAGAGATAGAGGTGATGGAATAGAGAAATAGAGGTGATGGAATAGAGAGATAGAGGTGATGGAATAGAGAGATAGAGGTGATGGAATAGAGAGATAGATAGAGATGGAATAGAGATAGAGGTGATGGAATAGAGAGATAGATAGAGATGGAATAGAGAGATAGAGGTGATGGAATAGAGAGATAGATAGAGATGGAATAGAGAGATAGAGCTAGAGGTGATGGAATAGAGAGATAGAGGTGATGGAATAGAGAGATAGAGGTGATGGAATTGAGAGATAGATAGAGATGGAATAGAGAGATAGAGGTGATGGAATAGAGAGATAGATAGGGATGGAATAGAGAGATAGAGGTGATGGAATAGAGAGATAGATAGAGATGGAATAGAGAGATAGAGGTGATGGAATAGAGAGATAGAGGTGATGGAATAGAGAGATAGAGGTGATGGAATAGAGAGATAGAGGTGATGGAATAGAGAGATAGAGGTGATGGAATAGAGAGATAGAGGTGATGGAATAGAGAGATAGATAGAGATGGAATAGAGAGATAGATAGAGATGGAATAGAGAGATAGATAGAGATGGAATAGAGAGATAGAGGTGATGGAATAGAGAGATAGATAGAGATGGAATAGAGAGATAGATAGAGATGGAATCAAGCAAAGCGGAACACATGACAGCCAAACTAATGAGTTATTCTTTGTGCATGTGTCTTACTTGGTCTTCCCTGCCTTCCAACTCACCGGTTCTTTAAAACACACACAAACAAACGAGTCGCTGTATGTCCCATGGTTTAATTTTCAGAGCGCCCCCCTCCCCCACCCTCCGGGATGATACTTCTCTATTGGTCTACCTCCTAAGGTCTGTTCCTAGATTACTGAATTACCTCCCTTGCGTCACCTGGGGCAGGTTTCATGGGCCCAAAACACAGTCGGTCAACTGCAGTTGAACGAGTGAAATGCAGTAATCCAACGAAATCGGGCTTAAAAAAAAATACATTTCAGTCGGCCGGGAGTTGCTCAATAACAGTACTGCCTCTCCCAGCACCACGTTTGTAAAACCGGAGTCGGCTGACAAGGCGGTGGTCCGACTGTCAGTGTCACCACTGCGAGTCCATACAAGAGGCGAAGCCTTCAAGGCTGACGTCAGAAATCAACAAACAGTAACACAAACTCAATCACTCCGTCACACATACGCACACACAGTAAGCATAGGTGACACGGTGCAAGAGTGCGAGACACTTGATCTAGATCTGTCTGTCTGTAGCCTACTTTACTTACTAGTACTTACGGGGACACGACTGCCTGAGATGGCCAGATCGACACTGCGCTTTCGACAGCGCTGCGCTTCCTCGCGCAGACACTGGAAACACGCTGTGCAGATTAACCTGTAGGAAATCTCCCTTGGTATCTTCTTTATCTATTTTTCTGGAGCTACGAAACCGAACAATGTAAAATCGTCTTCTCCGAATCGGCGAACTGCAGCTCGGTGATTATACTGTATCTATACCACAATCCTTCACGCAATCTGACCTAACCTTGACCCCTGACCTGGTCTACATACCACACACGACACAAACCAGTCACCTGTTTTTAACCCCCCAAAACCCCCCACCACCCGTTTTCTTTGGATACACACTTTAACTACATACGTGCCGACAAAATGTTGACCATTGCTTCAATACTTTGAAGCTGTTGCTTAAATAATAACCAGGTAAAATTAGTATTTTGGTGTTCAGTCAAATGTTAAAGTTTCTACCACAGACATACATACATACGCACGCACGCACGCACGCACGCACGCACGCACGCATAGACAGACAAAAGTTGGCATCGCATAGGCTACACTTACGTGAGCCAAAAACCAGCTCCTGGTTATGCAACATTTGATTTTTCACTTACATGGATCAACAGGCTCAAACCGGTCCTGGCACTTGACGTTGATGAATTCCCTGCAGCGTCCGGTTACCGTGTCGAAGAGTTGAGGATAGCGGCACTCTTCCTCCAGGGCTGAGAGGTGACCTCCGAAATGCTCCAGGGCAGCGACGGTGCAGTTGTAGTACCAATGGCACTGCTTGGGATGTTCCACCAGGTGGCCTGGGTTGGCGTGGCATGGGTGATCTGTAACAAGAGATAGCATGGTTAGTTTGTGTTTGTACACAAATAATGAATAGTTTTGGGTAGTCAACAAATTGTCGTAGGTTTATCGTGTGACCTGGGTGATCTGTAAATGGGCGTGTGGTTAGCGTACGATCCCTATAACGTCTTGTTTCGAGTGGGATTACAAAGGGCAATCTATGTTTTTTCCTGGGATAAACATTTCGTGGATAACCTGTACAAAGAAATATGATGATTGATTTCAAGCAACGAGTTTGTTTATGACAGGTGAGATAGTTCAGGGTGTCGCACGAGTGACAGTTGTCGTAGATTTACCAGTTCACGATATTCGACCGTTGTGTTACTTTTGGTTTTGGGCGCGGCATAGCTCGCCGTGTCCTAGACATTCTTGAGGCTTTGTAGGCTACGATATTAGTGATCGCTGACAAAGAAAGAACGTTTAGTTTATTATGGTAGTATGTTGATTACAACTAGGATAATTTAACATGTTCTGCACATTTTACCGAGTTAATGCGCTAGGGTGTGGTCCGGAAAAGTCCCGCTGCACGTGCGATCGTGGGAATCCTGAAGTACTTGCAGTGCATGGAATATTTACATTGACTGTCCTATTTACACGAACAGTATCTTACCATGACCAGCATTCTGAATTTTTGGCTCTGCAACGAGAGACTCGATTACTTTTGTGAATTCGTTCAACTGAATTTTTCTGTTGCACAACTCTTATCTTCATGGAGACCTGATGTGCTTCCGAATCAATTGTCCAAGGTATTGATTGCATCGCTGTAGGTCTCCTACCTGCTGCCCAGAGCGGCATTGGTTTGTATAAAGAGAAGCACTGGTTATTTGTTTGCTGTTCATACTGTCTTGCTTTTATTTTTAGAATCAAAGTAAGTACAGAAGAAATATTCGCAGTGGATTTTCAAATGAAACCGTCTGAAGTGGCAACACTGTCGCTTTGTTTCAAAATCTCCACCAAGTTTGGTTTAACAGGCTGTCTTCCAAGAAATCAGACATACTCACATGACCATCTGAAATGTAATGTATGGTATCTGTTTTTGAAACTGGTTACACTCTAGTGATTGGATCTTAAATATCGATTCTTTTTAGAGGTTATATCAGTAACAGTGACTCGGTAACAGTAACAATGCCGCATACAAGATGAACGAACATACCTGGTTATTTTTCAGTACGCAGTTAGGGGTTTGATTTACAAGTTCCAGGGGACGACAAATTCTAACAAAAAATAGTACATCTGTAATTATGTGTTTACATAGCCATCCTTGTTATACAGCTAATGTATTAAGTGTTTCATTGGGTAGAAACAAAACACAGTAAGCTAACACATTTCATCAACGTTTTTCGTTTCTTAATGCACGCCCTTGCTACAAACAAATGGGACTTGCTGCTTCAAGTCAGATGTCTGTGTGATTGTTTTGACTCCTGTACTCGACCGAAAATGGACTGTTACTGGTCAGCCGCCAGGGACTGCTTTGATTGTTACCCAAAAGGGACTGTCACAAATTACTCATACATTTTACACACTCTGCACGCATTATAACATTTAAACAGTTTTATTATTTCAGAACACGTACTGTTTGCAACAGAGACACCGACACCATTTTATTGTTAACGATGACTTTGCAATAATTCATACTGAGCAGATACTTGACTTTCGCTCCTAACGCACATCTAAGCATCTAACCTTTTCAGAATTAAGAAATGTGTATAAGTCGTACAGAACGTGAATACATCTATGCGAATGATCCGGTATAAGTCCAGTGTGAAAATATTCAGCTCGTTTGAGGTATATCTGTAGCACTGTAACGGACAGACTTGTTCAGTTTGACATCTTCGCGTATTTCTTGTTTTTATTTACGAAGGAGAACGTCTTTAAGTCTAATCCGTATCGCAAAACAATCTATGGTTGTGCTATTTGTTATGACCAAGATAATTATCGCGGAAGATGTGTTTGACATGCGCAGTTAAAGTCTGGTGAGGATGAATGACAGAAGGAAACACGTGATGGTTATGATCGGAGCATTTTTACGAAACTACTACCAAATATAGCAACTTTTTGAAAGCGGCTGTCTTAACCATAATAATGAATATAAAATAATGATATAAAACAAATAATAAAAATATTATTGTTCTATGTTTGATTATACCGCAGTTGTATGCAATGTTCTCTGTTGCCTCTAAATCTTCTAATGCGAGGAGCTTAAACAAAATTGGTTTGTTAATGTATTTGTAGAAGCTTCTTTCAATTTGAAAATGTATTATTTTAAAGTGTTGTTGTTCTGAGATGCTCTCCATTTCTCCAGACCTACTCCTATTTCCTTTGATGATCAAAATGAATGAACACCCAGAATAGAAGTCTGTCATGCGACGCTAGTGACATTCTTGCAGAATTATTGTTAAATATTAGCCCAAAGAAATATTCTGTATTTGCGGTTTTTGTCAGAAATCTCTAAAACCCAGTTTTCCTTTACGGTTTTATGATCGGGTGGCGGACACAGGCAATGGGCCAACTCAAATAAACTACAATAAACCCGCTGGTTTTGTGTAATAAAAATGTGTGTCATAGCATGTTTAAGCAAGGGCTTGGTGTCTAGCCATCCATCAAGACACAGCTGGCAACTGTTCAAACGTAACACATTATCTGCATAAGATTATGTGCAAATATAACGACGTAAACGCCAAGAACAAATCCGCGTATATCCCTCCTCGAACAGCCAATATCGCAATTCTTCTAAATCCCACCTTGGCAAAACTCCCCACCCTTTTGTCGAAAAGCCAAGCTTATGCCAGGATAAGCTCGAGCCCATACGATGCAAGATCCCACCCACCCCTCCCCCTTCCCGTCTGTCGCTGTCCACTACTCCCCACCCCCCAAACTTCGTCTTTTAAAAGCACAGACGTGCAAATTTCTTCAGAAAGGAGGAGAGCTGCCATCGGCTTATGATTGTTCTTTGAAGAGATGGCACAGAGCTAGCCTCCCTTTGTCCTTTTTTGAAGTTTGCTGGAAACGATATTTCAGAAAGAAAGAAAAAGTTGAAAGACCTGTCTCCTTCTAACTTTTAAACCTCGATCCCTCCTCCCTCATTTTGGTACATGTAAATAAGAAACTGCAGAAGACACGAGAACGTTTGCATGGAGGCAGGGGGTGAGAGGCAGGGGCGGGTTGGGGGGGGGGGGATGGGGGTGTTTATAAGTTTAAGCAGGGGTGAGGGAGGCAGGCTCTCGTCTTTAGGTGTTTTTTTCTCCTTCACGATGAAAGAAAACTCATCCCCTGTTCTCTCTCTATTTTTTCCAAACTGAAGATGACACTAGAAAGGTCCAGATGAGTATGGAGGGGGTTGGCGAAAGGGGGTTCTATTATTTTCAGTTTTGTTCTCTTCCCAATACACGAAAACTCATCCCCTCTTTGCTCTCTTTTTTTGCCTTATTCCCACGGGATGGAGAAAGACAGGGAGGCATTAGAGGGGCTTGGCCTGCAGATTATCTCCTTTTACTTTGGCTTTTGCTTCGAGTCATCGACGTCCAAATCCCTGCTTGGCAACAGACCGTCGATGGACACAACGCCAGCAGAGTTTCAAAACGGCAGAAGAACAAAGTCTACGCACGGGTCAACAGCTTTCAGACAGATACAGATGTTCTTTTTCTACTTTTTCTGAGATTGTATTTCCCTTTGGCAATGAAACTACGACAGTGGATGCCCAAAGATTAGGATCTGTTCTCTATTGTTCTATTTTGGTGCAGTTATTTTTGTTGCTTTATTCAGGTTCCTCTGTTTCTGTCTTTTGAATATTGGCTTTAGATTCAGGCTTGAGTCAGGTTCCCGTTTGATATAAAGAGAGCGAACAACAGGAAACCCAAAAATGCAAGCTAAGTAATAATCTCTCACAATGAAATAGGTGTGTTTGTGCGTGCACATGTGCGTTTGTGTGTGTGTTTGTGTTTGTGTGTGTGTGTGTGTGTGAGTGTGTGTGTGTGTGCGGTGGGGGGGGGGGGGTGTTTGTATCGGCGTTTGAGGACACGAGTAAATAGAGAAGCTGTTTCTTAAGTGTTATTATCAAAACAATATTCTTTTTGTGGGTCTGTTAATCAGTAGTGTCAAGTGCATGCATTGATAACAGTTCAAAATTTGTACATCGTGTGAGTCTGAAATAGAGCTAAAACTATTTTGAATTCAGTGTGCTGCATAATAAAACACGCATGCAGGATCAAAGCTTTATCTTGCTAAGATTAAACTGTATCAAATATAATACACCGTAGAACATCGTGCAAAAACTGTCAAGAACAAGAATGCAAAGACCCTCCGCGGGTTAGGGGGAAGAATTTACCCGATGCTCCCCAGCATGTCGTAAGAGGCGACTAACGGATTCTGTTTCTCCTTTTACCCTTGTTAAGTGTTTCTTGTATAGAATATAGTCAATGTTTGTAAAGATTTTAGTCAAGCAGTATGTAAGAAATGTTAAGTCCTTTGTACTGGAAACTTGCATTCTCCCAGTAAGGTCATATATTGTACTACGTTGCAAGCCCCTGGAGCAAATTTTTGATTAGTGCTTTTGTGAACAAGAAACAATTGACAAGTGGCTCTCTCCCCCCCCCCCCCCCTTTCCCCGTCGCGATATAACCTTCGTGGTTGAAAACGACGTTAAACACCAAATAAATAAAGAAAGAAAGAATGCAAAGCAGTTTAACAGGAAAAGGAGTTAAAGGGTGCCCGTATGCCGGGGAAGAAGAGATGCTTATTCATTAAATGAGCATCATTTAAACGATAATCGTTTATTTACAAAAACCCACATCTTATGGTAAGTTTTGTATTTTTGGAGATATTCTCGAACAAAAAGATACGAGGAAAACATCCCTCCGACTTCAGGTATAGGGATTTATGTTTTTGTTTTGTTTCTGATTCAATATCTATTTTTCCATCATTTTTCTTCTTCAAAGATAGCAATTCATATTGAGCAAAGACATAATATTCTGTGCAGATCACCGAATCCTTTATGGTCATGATGATAATAGCCCGACTTGTGGAAAAGAAAATTTCTCTGAATTCAACTCGAACAACACATTAAAAAAAAAGCTTAGTTTGTCCAATTTTCTTTTTGGTTCATAACTGCCCTTTATCCGCACATTCTTCACTGTCAAATCAAGTTGACCTCACAATGAATCTTCTCTAAACTTAAAAAAAAAAATTACAAAACTGTTATGACCTCCCCCTGAAATGGAGAATGACTGCCTAAATGATTCGGAAAACGGCCATTCACTAAAAACAACCACTGAGTGCACATAGGGGCTGCAGCCTACGAAGGCAGAAGAAGAAAGAGTTGTGATCTGTACTTATCTAATGAGCAAGCAGAAGAATAGCTCAACTCGATTCAGTATTAGGACACAAATTGAGACACATTTTTTTAATTGTTTAACATGAGATAACGGATTACACCTTGAACTGCTATTTTGGACGGCTGACGAGGGAGGATCTCCGTCACCGGTTAAAACATATAGTTATCTTCAATAGAACAAAGAAGCAACTGTCACGATGCAGCTCTACAGCAGTGTCGTTCTGAAAGAGTTACCCCGTCGATTACGAACACAGCGTTGGTGGGTTGTTGGTCAGTTTTAAACACAAAGGCCGAATCGATCTGCCCCATTTCAAACACTGCAACGTGCTTTAGTCAAATCGAAGCTGACGCGGCTACACTGACGTAGCCGTTTTCAAACAAACACTGATGACACTTGTTATGAGCTCTACGTCACAACCACCCACGACGTCATAAAAAGGAACCGCTGTGTGGAGGATGGCTGTTAACACGGGAAGGAGAACTCATCCGATGTCTCTGGCGATCAATCAGAGGCAAACCTCTCTGCTGACCGCCTCATTCTAAGCAAACCAGAGACGATTCCGATCCACTGACCACACTGACATTGACAGTGAACTTGCCGGACACGGTCCCTCCCGATCGAAGAAAAAAAGTCAACGAAGTGCCGTCCGGTTGCATAGAATGAAAACACACGTAATTCCGACCACACTAACGCAAGAACAGAGCTACCGGTCAAATGTTGGCCAACGAACTACGTGAAGACATAACACAGTAAAAGAGGAGATCAAAATAGTATGATTGCCTAAGATGGCGAGGGAAAAACGACCATTAACGTAAAAGCTCACTTGTGCCAAAAACACCAGTTCACGTGGGAGTGAAGAAAGAGAGAAATAAAATAGAAGAAAGGGGACGTTTAGGAAAAAGGAGCGCGAAACGTTTCTGACTCAAAATCTTACAGCTTGTCGTGTAATTAAAACAGCGATAAGTTTAGAAAGAACTCTGTAGACGCGGTAACAAGCTAATGAGGATTGTATTCGGGATTTAACAACGAATGGGAGGCTAGACTTAACTTAAAAATGCCTCTGATAATGGCGATTATGCCTTGGGCATAAAACAACACTTTTTGTTTTTAGATTTGAAAGTCTTGTCTACTTGTATGTTTAGTTGAATTGCCCTTTGGAAAAAGTGAAATAAACATGAAGATAAAAATAACAGAGAGGTGAAAATGAGCAGGGTTTGACCTCCGAAGTTAGAGGGAAAATGACAAAACTGTGAAGAAAAACAAACAGAGAACAGAAGAAATGAAAAAGAACGAACGAAACAAAGAAAAATAGAATAAGAAGGAAAGAAAAAAAGGGAGCAAGAAAGGAATACAAATAAAAAGGAGAGAAAACTAACGAGTAAAGACTTGTTGAAGAAAACAAAACTCACAACTAACGTTTCAAACACCACAATCTAATCGATCGTCTTGCTAGAGCCCGGGAGGAGTGTTTGTCGGAATGACAAAAAAGTGAGCCCATTGAACAAAAGTGCAGTTGAAGTATGTCAGACAGAAAGGGGGAAAAGAAGAGATGGGGGAGAGAGAGAGTGGGGAAAGAGACGGGGGGAGAGAGGGAGATGAGAGAGAGGAGGGAGAGAGAAAAGGAGATTCCTGAAAAGGTAAGATCTTAGAATGACCAGCCCTGGGGCCAAACAAATAGAGGCGGAGGGGGAGTGGGTGTAGAATAAAAAAAAGAGACAGAGACAGAGAGAGAGAGACAGAGAGAGAGAGACAGAGATATTCGGCCTACAACAATTCGGCAACGCAAGGACCGAGAGAGAGAGAGAGAGAGAGAGAGAGAGAGAGAGAGAGAGAGAGAGAGAGAGAGAGAGAGAGAGAGAGAGAGAGAGAGAGAGAGAGAGAGAGAGAGAGAGAGAGAGATCCAGATAGACAGAGAGCCAGAGAAAGAGAGATACATTGGTTGATATGTTGGTTTTTAACAAGAGAAAGAGAGAGAGAGAGAGAGACAGAGACAGATAGACACACACAGACAGAGAGAGGACGGACAGAGGGCAGGACCTAGAGTAAAGTTTGGTGTCAAAATTAGCCTCGTGTCAATACGATGGTGAACGTGACCATGCACAGGGACATCAAAGGCGCGACCAAAGTCCAAGGCTCTAAATTTCACCCCCAGTGCCCCACAAAGGCAGAAACACAGACGGGCCTGGAACCCTTGGACTGCATGTTATTCCATAAATGTTGGCCCAGCTCTGGACTCAGTAGCAGGGCAAATGTGTAAGGTGAATGACAGTGACAGATCCTCGAACACACACTATTTTTCGCGCCTTTACACTACCGCTTGTCTTTTCTGTGTCCATTTGCAGCTATTGAACATTTTTGTGACCGTGAACTACCAGCAATGGGGATACGGTTGGGCCGATCGAGGAGCGTCTGTTCTTCAAGTAGTTCCCTTTTTTTTGATTAAACAAGCGTTATTTTTAATTTCGGAAGGGTGGTGGGAGCTGCTTTTAGAAGCTCTCTTTTCCTAAGGCAGAAACTGATTTGGTGAAAGAAGGTGTTTGTTCTAGGGGCAACAATGTGATGTGAAAAGCGTGTGCCTTGCATTTAAAGGTCAAACATCTATGGTTTTACGTAAACAAAAAAAGCTACTATTATAAGACTATAGGTTAAGTAAACGGCTGCAAATTAGGACATGGGACACACCAAAACAATCCCCCCTAGCTGTTTAGTTCTTCTGCGGTGCCAACATTTTTTGTCCTGTCGTAACTTTCTTTTAAGGTGCCACTTTGAAAATTAAAGAATTCAAGTAACTAGGTAGTTTCCTTTTGCAAGTGACTTCTATCACACCTGTAAGCTAAATACTTAAAACTAAAAAGCTTTGCAAAAAGGTAAGTCAACTAAAACCCCATAAACAATAGATATTCTACCATGGTTAACAAAATTGATAATACAGAAAGGGTGTGCGACATGTTGCATCAGATGTTGTTGAAAGTCTTTCTGTTTGGTAAAGAATGTGTTGTAAATCAATTCTGACGGGCTTGGTTGGCGTCTGTTTGTATCTGTTGAAATTGATTTAGTCACATTGGTATTTCGGTAAACAACGGACTTGCTAAATAACAAACAACGTAAATATATTCCGGAATTTTCCTCTGTGTCTCGATTATAGTCCCTGTCGGATTCGTCTGTGGTTAGCTCTTTTGTTAGCTGGTCTTCAGTTTGTGAATGTGATTACCCCCCCCCCCCCCCCTCACGTTAAAGTTATATTATTTCTCATGTAATTCATCGTGTTACTGTTAACCATCACAGATCTGTCTATGCTTTTACATGAGAGAAAAGTATCCTTGAACTTGAACGCTACGAAACGTCAACAGCCAGCACTGTAAACTGAAGTGTTCCAGTTTTGAACACACTTTTTGTAACCAGTTGTGAACAGTTCGTCACACAGTGTTCGAAACTGGTTACAAAAAGTGTATTCAAAACTGGAACACTTCAGTTAACAGTGTTGGTGCTTTCTGTTGGATTTTGTTGTTGTTTTTGTTTGCTGAAGTAAAAGCATAAATGACACTAGTGTCAACATGCAAACTTCATTCAGCACAACAGTCCTACTCTGTAGAGAACGCAGCCAGGCTGGGGATTTTAATGTACACGTGGAAAGATGCTCTTATTTCGCGTAAAAGCCTGACAATCTGTGATAGTTGACATGACTGTTAACGTAGGAAAAGATGTATGTTTTACAAATTCTTATCTAAACTTAAAACTCCCGCCGCAGTCAGTTTTCTCCCCAAAGGAATACAACCCTCCCCTCAATGTACGACTTTGTGAGCAAAAAAGGCCTATTCCCACAACAGTGTGCCCTGTTCTCTTTCCTTTTTTTGAAAGGGTAATCTTTTCTTTGACGATTGCTTTGACGCTGTTTAGCTTAAGATCTTCTTTGTTAACGTACGTTTTTTGTTTCAAACTGCAAATACACTTTCTGTTCGCAAGCAAGAACATCTCGGCTGCATTTTGTCAATTTGTCAGAGGATCTTCATGGGCTTGAAAGGTTGATTATAACCGAAATAACCGGCACCTCCCAAACATTTCAAAAGCCGCATGGAAACTGTAGACAAGTAAACAAACATTTCTTTTCCATTTAAGTCAGCTCTCTGTTTTTCTTTTGGACAAGTTTAGTTTCAGTAAACAGGTTTGTATCATTCCTACATCATATGTGAATTACTGTATTTAACCGTCGCCTCAAAGACAACTAGTGTCCCTCGCAAAATACAGTTTCAATATTACATTTTCTGACTGTCCAGCATTCCTTCGGTAGCGGTAACGTGTAAATGAGAACAGTTGAAAGGCGGGGTGTAAAGGTGTTTAAAGTCCTCCCAAATCTCTATCTCTGTCACTGCCATGTTACAAGTGTTGCCAATAACGGACTACTTTCATAACTAAAGAAACAAATGGAGAAGCGGACTTTGCTATAATACCCTTTTCTTGTATCGTTGAAGTCGTCAATGCTACAGGCATACGTGGACATCATTCTACTATCGAACCTCCCTGACACATGCCATGACATGTGGCTGGAAGCTTTCCATTGGGTGGAAACGACCCGAATTTCCAAGCAATGGAATATAATTAAGTAATGAACAGATGAAAAGTAGTGAAAATAGAATTGCTCTCTTCTACTCTGCCTTCCAAGAGACGTTAAAAACCAAGAACCAACACTTCTTTCCCGTTCTGATGTCTTCTTTTGAAACGTATTCCTGAACCGATGTAGGCTTAGTAGTTTGGAACCAACACGTGCCCACATTCCTTCGGTTTTGTCTGTTTTGTCAACGTGCAACTGTCCATCACTGTCATTCAAGATCAGTGGTCTTTTGTGAGTAGAATCTCATAGTGTGGACACCGGCTGGTCATCGAGTGTAGGCCCTATGATCGCATCTCGACAGTCTTTGCTTGTGGACTGAAACAATCTTTGGTTTGGCATAGGAACAAGGCTCGCCGCAGTGCCCTCTGTGTCTTTTCTACCAGGGCTTGTGTGCGCCCACGCAAACACAGTGATGAAAAGAGGCATGGTGGGGGGATGACGGTGTCGGTGGGCAAACAGATAGGCTGAGAGTGTTCTTCGTGTGTTCTGAGTCTTCTTCATGTTGACTGTGTTACAAAGACGAGATCGGAGAGGGAGTGGGTGGATGGGATAGGGGGGCTGGGTGAGGATAAAGTCAGACAGAGAAAACGTTTCGTTCTCAATCGACGAAAGACAGGGTGAGCGAGAAACAGAAGAGAGAGAGAGAGAGAGAGAGAGAGAGAGAGAGAGAGAGAGAGAGAGAGAGAGAGGGACAGACAGACAGACAGACAGACATAGAGACAGACAGACAGACAGACATAGAGAAAGAGCGAGACAGACAGACAAAAGACAGAGTGACGTAGAGACAGACAGAAGGATAGAGAACCAGAGAGATACAGAGGGAGACAGACAGAAAGTATGAGGGAGACACAGAGAGAGACGGACAGACAAGCGGACAGACAAGCGGACAGACAGACAAACAGCGATAGAGATCAGAACATAAACAGATGTGTGACCTTTGTTTTGCCGACCTTTTTCTGGCATTATTGGGAACATTTCAACGACAAACATCACAACAGTTTTTTTCAGAAAAGCCCATTTCAAACCTCATCATGTTTTCGCTCCTCTAAGTGTGCATTTGCAGAAATGGGAAGAATAATGGAATTTAAACAATATCAGCACAAAAAGCAATGAAATCTGAAAAAGGTTTGACGGTTATTCAGAACTGTTACCTAGCTGGGTTTTGCAGCAAGAGTAGATCTCTGGTAGCTCTATATTTTGGCAGATATCGGCCTGATTTCCAAGGCCCTATAGTAAAGCAAGCCAGATTATTTCTTAAGATATTTACAAAGAAAGACGCATCAGGACAACCCCGAAAGAAGAACGCGACAAAGCAACCGAAGTTTGAGTTTTCACTAATTCGTTTTGCTTTTCTAATCGACGGTAGTAAGAAATGAACAACACCATGTCGGGTTTTGTAAAATACTATCGACGCAGTGCTTAGGCAACGCAATGCAATTTGTTTTTAAATAAAGAAAGGTTTGTCTGTTCGGGAGTTTGTCATGATGCTCATGACAGAAAACGTTCCTTTCTGAGAATACACGGCAAGGCTGCATAGACACGTACCTCGTAAGTAAAAGTTCATCTGCAGATCTTGCCTTCGGAAACTTCATGTCTTCTTAACATAAATACCACTGATCCGTAGTTAAAGAATGGTCTTCTGCGAGCACGATGAGCTAACGAAGGCGAAACAAGTCACACAAAAAGCAGTTGCCTTGTTGGGGTCCACCAAACAGTGACGCGAACATCGATGAAACACACACATAAGGTAAAGCTGCTTTCCAAGTTCAGACCAGTTGCCAACCAGTAGCTGGCAACATACGCACGTTTTTCGTGGTGATAAAGACAGGGGACGAGACAAGCTATAGTTTTGGTGGTCCGTACAAACCGTTAGCTATTCCTTGGCCAAGATTTGTGATCCTATGAATATTAATCTAAAGCGAGTTGGACGCTGAAGTGTTGTTTTTAGGCATTGAGACTGGCATCCGCTTCTGCTTCGATAAGTGATACACTGATGGTCATTTGCGCCTATATTTTATTTTAACACTGTTATGAAATACAATAAAAATCGCGAGAAATGACAAAGTCACGTTTCATGCGCGGTACATTGTTTCTTGTTCTAAAAGGAGATATGTTTTACCTCCAGATTTTTCTAATTTATATATACTTTCGAGGATTTTAGTGTGCAAGCTACTCTCGACATATAAAATAAACCACTGAGCATTTCATTTTGATTATGAAGTGTATGATTCATTACTGGTCAGGTTTTTATTTGTTGTTGGAGGTGAGCATTTTCCTTTGTTGTGGCGCTCTTGTGAAACTGTAGTTTCTATTTTTGATTTTTTAGGAATTTCTCACTTGGAGCCCTGAAGTGTTCTATTGCTTCTGCTCAAATCAGCATGGAGTTTCCTTAGCTGAGTTGTCACATCGGAATAATTATGTGCAGGCAGAAATTGCACTCATAATGACGATTTTTGCTTGAGCTCATAATAGTGAATCGAAAAATAAGAAGGGTTTAAACATTATTGGAACGTTTAATTCAAGACAAAACGAACCATTCACAAGAACCTCGACTTATCGCCCCTTTAAAGTGGACAAACAAGATACAAAAAAAATTAGATGATAACAGTTGCTGTAACTTGTCTGAATAAGTATTGCTCTCAAAATAAACAAAGACAAATCTTGTTTCCTTTTTACATTTAGTCAAGTTTTGACTAAATGTTTTAACATAGAGGGGGAATCGAGACGAGGGTCGTGGTGTATGTGTGTGTGTCTATGCGTGTGTGTGTGTAGAGCGATTCAGACCAAACTACTGGACAGATCTTTATGAAATTTGACATGAGAGTTCCTGGGAATGATATCCCCGGACGTTTTTTACTTTTTTTCGATAAATACCTTTGATGACGTCATATCCGGCTTTTTGTAAAAGTTGAGGCGGCACTGTCACACCCTCATTTTTCAATCAAATTGATTGAAATTTTGGCCAAGCAATCTTGGACGGAGGCCGGACTTCGGTATTGCATTTCAGCTTGGTTCTTTCTTTCTTTATTTGGTGTTTAACGTCGTTTTCAACCACGAAGGTTATATCGCGACGGTTTCAGCTTGGTGGCTTAAAAATTAATGAATGACTTTGGTCATTAAAAATCTGAAAATTGTAAAAAAAAAAATATATATGTATAAAACGATCCAAATTTACGTTTATCTTATTCTTCATAATTTTCTGATTCCAAAAACATATAAATATGTTATATTTGGATTAAAAACAAGCTCTGAAAATTAAAAATATAAAAATTATGATCAAAATTAAATTTTCGAAATCATTTTAAAAACGCTTTCATCTTATTCCTTGTCGGTTCCTGATTCCAAAAACATATAGCTATGATATGTTTGGATTAAAAACACGCTCAGAAAGTTAAAACGAAGAGAGGTACAGAAAAGCGTGCTATCCTTCTCAGCGCAACTACTACCCCTCTCTTCTTGTCAATTTCACTGCCTTTGCCACGAGCGGTGGACTGACGATGCTACGAGTATACGGTCTTGCTAAAAAATTGCATTGCGTTCAGTTTCATTCTGTGAGTTCGACAGCTTGACTAAATGTTGTATTTTTGCCTTACGCGACTTTTCGTGTTTACCCTTATTATAGTGTGCCCAAAGTTCAATATTTGGCGTGTGTGTGTGTGTGTGTGTGTGTGTGTGTGTGTGTGTGTGTGTGTGTGTGTGTGTGTGTGAGTGTGGGAGGGGTGTCTTTCTGTCTATCTGTCCGTTTATTTGGATAAACATGAAAGAGGATCTATCTGTTCTCGCTATCTAAGGTTAATGATACAAACATTTCCTTTCATCTCTCTATCCTATCTGCAAGTATCCCTCTTATACCAACATGGCAACAACCCCTAACCATTTGAGATCTAATTTCAAAAACGTCTATAATCCAAGTTACGCATGTGTAAGTTAATCGCTGTCATGGACCGCCATAAAACTTAAGGAAAACAAGCTTCCTTAAAAGTACACGACTAGCGAAATTGAAAGGACAAAAAACGGAAGAAAACAAAAATACATGATGACCTTTTTTGCCGATTCTGCAATGAAATCATTGTCATTAGAATTTTCAAAATATGCACTCTGCTGAAACTGATCGAAACCGTGCTCGCAATGTGACTAATGATAATTTGAAACATCTCAATCGAATCGTTCTTCGTGAATTTAAAATGGTAGACTTTCTTTGTGTAGCTGAGATTCTGCAGTGCAAGTCAGTTCACTTTTTGTTTTTTTGGTACCCTAGCTCTCTGAGATGTCCAACACACAGGCCAGCCTCTCAACCCCCCCCCCCCCCACCCCCCTCCACTCCAAGATTTTTTTTAAGTTTGAAAGATCAAGATTGGTTGTTGTTGTTGTTGTTGTTTTTAGTAAAAAATGATGTAGAATTGTCAAAAAATGTAAGCTTTGTAGATCCTTTTCCATTCAACTGTGATAGACCTAACTGTAAATAGTTGTAATCACGGAGATCACCAGATAAACTCAGAAAGAAAACAAAACTGAATCAGTGCCAAATATTCAAATAGGTCGAAAAACCAACAAACAGCCAAAACACGTTTCCTCTGACTTACAACTTGTCAAAAGGACACTTCGGATAGATATACACACACGAGTACCAATACTAAAGGATATGTCACGGATAAACATACGAACTTGAATACGAATACATTACAGTCTATTCATCAAATGCATGTATTCATCTCCATGCACAGATCTTGCAAATGTTATTACAGAATGTAGGCATAAAAAAGACACAAATGAAAGAAATTTTAAAGTTTGCAGTGAACAGAATGGACGTCTGGGCAATTCGTCAAAGAACACGACTGAGCAAACTCCAAATGGCAGTCTTACATTAAACAGTCAGTTATTTTTGTACCCAGAATCGTAAACCAGTTCATACAAAGATTCAAATATTTACCCGCGCATTTTGCAGTATGACCCTGATATCGATATACAACTTTTTTAAGTTGTGTGATATGCTCACGGGGACAATCAACGTGACTTGCCCGAAAAAGAAATATTCAACATTCAAACCAAAAAGGAGCATGTCCACTAAGGTCGCCCTGACACAACGCCCTCGCACAGATGCCCTGAATAAGGGATAACTGAACATACAAAGGCACCTCCTCAAACCACAATTTTTCTCTGAGCTGCTTTGATGCCTCTGCCAACTCAGAAGGCTCGTGTATGCTGCCACCACCCATATCAAAATGTTCACCGTACCTTTGCCCAAAGACGGCATTCGTGATCGCCAGAACGCTAGACATTATGTCACTGTTTGGCTTTTGGGGCGCATGATATGCTCAAGTGTTTATTTCTGAACACTCAGTGAAAGAAATATGCGCTATTTTCTGATCACCTAACTCCTCCTTCATAAACGAAGAGCAAATATTCAACTGTTATTTGGGTCGCCCTATAAAGCTGTGTACCTGCGGAAATCATGTTGCGCTGCAATATTTCATTTCTTCAACTGAGTACTTTTAATCGTTGCTTTCCTGAACAAATGGCGTTTCCAAATGCTACCCCGTCCCGCAGGGAAGAAATTAGAAACGAATGCACAGATTAATTGAAGTAAGTTCATACCAAGCATTTAAAAGTACGTCTTGCGTAACATAGAAGCGAAAGGGTTGTGACATTGATTTTTAATACCACGAAATTATTTTAAAAGACAGCAAATATCATATGTGCGCTCTTTTTTTTTTTTAAACTTCTTTTAAGCATTAATTGACTGGAGTGTCACCGAAAGAAATCAGGAGAATACCGTTTAGTCCCTAGTTTACAAACATCACAACTAATCAAATGAGTAAAAGTGCATGTCACAAAAGGGAACACATCTTTATAGAACACCCATATACAGAACATTTGCATAGTTGTCGACGACATTTCACAATCTGGCGAAATAGTAGTTCAGCTGTATACACGTGGCAATATCACGTGGCCTGTAAAGACATTAAGGATGGCTTTGCTGATAAGCTTGCATTGGGCTATCACTGGGTCTCTTTTCGAAGCTCAAGATTTGACCCTGTGGCTTGTGTTAAAGTCTTGTAAAAGCATTTCGCTACTTGTCAGCCCCTCTGTCGTTCTCGTGTCTCATTGCTAGTTTATTTGCAGGCTACGCTTTGATATAGGTACCTTTTTCTTCTTAATTGTGTAACTAAATTTCATGATTCTTTTGTAAAGTTTCATTTGCAAGATCCTTAATGTCATTTTTTTTTTTTTTTTACACAACAAAATGTATCATACAAATCAGATCAAGAGATAAGAAAAAAAAAAAAGAAGCGCAAAACGGACTTTGACAATCTAACGGGAGTCACATTTCCTTCATTAAAATAAATTCCCCGTCATACAACGTTTAGTTTACACCATGAGAATACGTAGAGGTTACATGCCTCGTCTCAGTGATTATTAAAAATAATGGTCGAAGTTAGCGGATCATGAAAAATGCGAGCTTCATCGAGCTTTTTCATGACCGCGAACTGAGACCATTATTTTTAATAATCACTGAGACGAGGTGTGTAACCTCTTTATTCCTCCTTTCTTCAGTTATTAAAAAAAACCAGGAGTTTTTGTGCGAAAGTTTGATCGAATCCGAATCACTCAACCAGTCAACCTGCGCAGGCGATCGATTAATGCGCGGTTGTATAGTTCCGTGCAAATCATTCCATTCTGTTAACACTTCTTGTCAGTTTCCCTGTTTTGGACTAAAATCAAGTACACAGATATGCTGTTATTCTGCTGTGGCGGTAAAGGCAGATATTGTGTGTTCTTTTTATGTTTTAGTATCGCTTAGGATAATGTTCTTTCGTCAAATGGGACTAGCAGACGAACATTTGCACCCGTGTTCCAACGTTAATTACTGTATGAAGTTCAGTTTTCTGGGGAAAATAGTGTATGAAACCGCTTTATGTTGTTTAAATTGATAAGATGTGTGCATTTGGTTGCGTGTGATCTGTTTATAAAATGAAATATTGTTGAAAACTGACCGTCGGATTGCAGTCAGTGTTGTCGAAGAAACTGAGTGACAAGAAGGGGAACTACTCTTGTCGCTAGACAAAGTATGAGTTACTTACCTTGGGAATTTGCTTGTGATGAACGTTTGTGCACGGCAGATCTAGATTCAGAAAACAACCGAACTCATGGATTGTATATGGAGATTCATGTGTTCAGGCCTGTAGTTGTTAATGCGGTATGTTTGTATTGTTTGCTCCATAAATGTATACTTCGTACATTAGAGCGTTCGGAACTTTTCAGTCACAAAAGTAGTACCGAAACAGAACAGCTTCTCAACCCATTGCACTATCGAGGATTCAGGTTGTTGCTGGCTCGTTTACTTTGGTTGCTGGGTCATTATCGAAAAATAACTAGCTCTACAAGTTTACAGAGGTAAAGAAGCAGAGGGGGGAATAAAAAGCAGTAGCATATTCCGGCAAATTCTTCGCAATAGACCTGTCGTGTTGCAATTCACACGTAGTCACTTCTGCACCATTGCCATCATTGGGCGCTACAGTTCGTCGTAAATCGTATTCTCCTGATTATAACAGAACAAAAAAATATCAATGGTTGAAACATAATTTTTCAACGTTTTTTGTAGGTGTATAATACATACATGCAGTCAGATAATGTACTCGGCATTTTTCCTTGAACTGATTTGTTACAGTGTGTAAAAGCACTGTGTGATATAAGAAAAAAAATTTACAATGAGAAGGGGATATGGACATCTGATCTTTTGTGAATTTGCTACCTGAAGTTGTTCAGGCATTTCCAGAAGTCTGCATGGATCTTATATGGAAAATGGTTCCGTACGTGTAATGTCCTAAACTTTCTTACATGGTAATGAATGCCTTTAACCTTTTGCTCGGCTGACTGAAAGAATGATATTACTTCACCGTTTCATTAAGAGGACAAAAACTAATGTTACGAAGACTGTTCACAAAATACATGTAAGTTAACTGGACATCTTTGGAGTGTGTATCATTATGTCTATTGTACCTTATGTTAAAACATGCATTTTAAAAGGGCAGGATGATTAAGCCGCGGCATCTTCTTCTTCTGCTGAAACTCCCTCGTACACTTGTGTTTTTGCACACGTGTGTATTTACGTGTATGACCGTTTTTACCCCGCCATTTAGGCAGCCACACGCCGCCTTATTGACTTATAAGCGTACTTACTAGCTATGACTGTTATATTAATGTGTTTGTTTGACATACCCAGGAGTTTAAACAGTTTAAAAAGTGTGATATACCTATGCTAGTCAACCAATCGGACATGTATCACAATAACCACAGAAGTTTGCGACCAGTGTAGTCTTTCACTCTACTTCGGTGACACGCCTTTTGTGTGGGATTTTGCTAACGTTACTATTGAAAACTCACCGTCTAGTAATTTGTTACTTTGAAAACACTGCCGACCTCATCTACGTTTCCTAAACATGTGCGTGGACCTCAAAAGAACAAAGAAACATTTTGTCATGAACAGCTGCAAATAAAATAGCTACAAGACAAGAACAAGCTGCATCACCAATAGTGCGTAATACGACGCGTTGAGTTCGGTAAATGCTCACAGAGAAAAGGTCTGACTAATTTGTATTCGATCTTGTGGATTTTATGTAAGCGAGAGAGAGAGAGAGAGAGAGAGAGAGAGAGAGAGAGAGAGAGAGAGAGAGAGAGAGAGAGAGAGAGAGAGAGAGACAGAGAGAGAGACAGAGAGAGACAGAGAGAGACAGAGAGAGACAGAGAGAGACAGAGAGAGAGAGGTAGCATGCATTATTTGTAACACAAAATCTTATGGTAAAGCTTTTGAAGCGATCAGGGGGCATTTTTCTTAGATATTATAAATTTTTATATTTTAGATTTTTTTAAAAATTTTGTGTGTGTGTAACAGAGTAGCTGTACGCCACAGAAGAGTATAATGAACAAGAAATCTTCACGTCATCATCAAAGCTGCTGAATTTTTCCCCATTGTTCCATGATAAGTTGTTGAAGAAATGGACCTTCTCTAAAAGCAACACGATTTACACTGAAACATTTGTTTCGTTCTCTTAGAATCTTACATCTTCAACAGACAATACCGATATCTATGCATGATCTGGATTTGCCAACTGCGAATGTTTCTCCGTACTGGGTATTTGATTTTTGTTCTTAAACACAAAGGAGGAAACAATATTTGGTACAGTGTGTTTGAACGTGAAGTTTGCGGGATGGCAATCAATAATTTAGACATTTGCCTGTGTAAACGGCGAAGAGCTAAAGGCTAAACTGAATCAGAAAAATGTAAATTATTCAGGCCAAAACATGTACTCTCTTTGATTTTCACGTTTTACTAAACCGTTGCCCATGACATGTTTCTCACGATGGTGCATTTTTATGCATAAACGACAATGCACATGAAGTTGTTTTTTGTGACAAAAGAAAATATTTTAAGTTTCCTCTATTTTGTGAAACCAGATGAGCAGGAAAACTAACTTTTTCAAATAGAATGGAAAGAGGACCTACTGGAAATTAATTACAACGTAAGAATTATGATATATTTTTGTTTCGATTCAGGTAAATGTCTTTTTATTTCGTCTCAGGTCTACATTTCGTGGACTGAAAAGCATGGCAGATAGTCGTTCTGACTGCGGCATTACTAGTGAAGTTAAAGCATAGAAAATATCTGTAGTTTCTCACAAAATGTAACCTTGCAACGGAAATGTATAAGTTTTCAACAAGATTATCATTGTTGCTATTTGATAACAGCTGTATAAGCTGATAAGGGTGTTGTTTTGGTCGACCTAAAACCTTCTTGCAAAGATAAGTGGTCAATTTTGCAGAATCAGAATGAACAGTTTCTTTAATTATCAAATAATCAAGAATTCAGCTGTTGTCCCTGGCCATAAAGGATCAAACCAATAGTCAAATTAGGAGCGTCATGGGTTTTCTTTTGCCTCCAGCCTATTGTCACTGGCAGTGGCGGGGATGTAGCTCAGTCGGTAGCGCGCTGGATTTGTATCCAGTTGGCCGCTGTCAGCGTGAGTTCGTCCCCACGTTCGGCGAGAGATTTATTTCTCAGAGTCAACTTTGTGTGCAGACTCTCCTCGGTGTCCGAACACCCCCGTGTGTACACGCAAGCACAAGACCAAGTGCGCACGAAAAAGATCCTGTAATCCATGTCAGAGTTCGGTGGGTTATAGAAACACGAAAATACCCAGCATGCTTCCTCCGAAAACGGCGTATGGCTGCCTAAATGGCGGGGTAAAAAACGGTCATATACGTAAAATTCCACTCGTGCAAAAAACACGAGTGTATGTGGGAGTTTCAGCCCACGAACGCAGAAGAAGAAGAAGTCACTGGCTCTTGATTATCGTTCGGAGCTTCTTCTTTTTACAAGTCACAGATGAAAACCTTAAGAGTATAGTCTATTTTGATATTCATGACTTTTTCTAAGGAATTGAAAAGACCTTAACATCATTACTCAATGCCCTTAATGTGCGGTAACACTTTACTTTGACGGAAATCAACGAACGAAGCATTGTCACCGACGCTTTGATTTTGCCTTCCACCCCACAAATACATGTTTAGTGCAATAGATAAAATTAGATGTAACACAAACCCGAGTCGTCTCCCCTTCCCCATCTGAAAGAACAGAGTTTCTAAAGAAATACTGTTAAGAGTTTTTGAAAATGTGTATGTGATCGTTTACCTATGTCACACTGGAGCATTTGCGCCGTTGCTGGTTTATGTGACTTGTGATAGATCATTTGAGGCACATGGGTATACTTTTTAAAATTATTATCTGTTTGTAAAACCGACCGACCAATGCTAAATCGGTTGCTAACATTGGGACCATTAGCAATTTTTTACATAAACTGGTGTTTTTTTCTCGAGAGGGCCTGTACATTAGGTGTTCATATAAACTACGAAATTTCACCGCAATCCCCCCACCTTTCAAAGCCAAATAAGCACATGAAATTCGTCATGTCACTCACATAATTTCGCTCTTGACACCCGTCGTTTGCACGTGTGAAATATAGGCTGCAAACGAATGTGATAGACATAGCATGCTGAAACATTTTGCCAAGGACCGGAATGGTTCGATTTGTAAGTTGTTTTATTTAAGCTGTTGTTACCGTCTAGACCTTAAAACAGTATTTTATTTTCATAATGATAATGGTCCGATCGTCTCAAACTGTTCGAGAGAAAAAAATACGAAAAGGAATCAAAAGGAATCAAAAACTTCTAAATCAAAGGAGAACGTCGAAGTACGAATGAGCTATAATTATATCCCCGCCCACTATCTATTTTCTTTGTTGTACTCTATCCGGTAAATAGCTTTTACTTGCAATGTCAACACTGCAGCAGAGAAGAAGAGACAGACGTGTGTGTGTGCCTTCTTCGGATGGACTGAAATCCACTTTGCTTTACACAGCCACGTAAAACCAATGAAAGCACAACTGTCTTTATGTAAGACAGGCGTGCATGTCTTCCTTAGCATTTCAAGTACGAATGCACAGCATTCATCGTTAGCTATTTGTGGATTTATTGCTGATCTTGGAAAGGAAATCGTAACAAAGGACAACCTGGTCCCCCCCCCCCTCAAATTTAGTATACCTCTAAAGTTAGTTTTGTATTTGCACATTTTGCTATATATATATGATGGAATTCTGAACATGTGTGCGTTTAACTGGACACCATAGGACTCTGAACAGGTTAAAGTGAGCGAAAGCGCCTGGAGTTGAAAACATTTCCGCTAACCTATACACTGTCACAACAATAACTATTAACATGCGTTTAAAGGGTGTAGGCCAGACCTCGGAATATTCCCGGATATACCGTAATATTACCAAGTATACTCAACAACAACAACAACAACAACAACAACAACAACAAAACTTCTACCTGAACAAAATCAAATAAAGATCCTCAAATACCATGTCCAGTTCCTTTCTGTGCACACTGCATGACTGTTTATTTTGTTGCCGTACTTCACCAAAGCAATTTTTGGTAAAGACGAGGGCGGGGATGTAGCTCAGTCGGTAGCGCGCTGGATTTGTATCCAGTTGGCCGCTGTCAGCGTGAGTTCGTCCCCACGTTCGGCGAGAGATTTATTTCTCAGAGTCAACTTTGTGTGCAGACTCTCCTCGGTGTCCAAACACCCCCGTGTGTACACGCAAGCACAAGACCAAGTGCGCACGAAAAAGATCCTGTAATCCATGTCAGAGTTCGGTGGGTTATAGAAACACGAAAATACCCAGCATGCTTCCTCCGAAAGCGGCGTATGGCTGCCTAAATGGCGGGGTAAAAACGGTCATACACGTAAAATTCCACTCCTGCAAACCACGAGTGCACGTGGGAGTTTCAGCCCACGAACGCAGAAGAAGAAGAAGAAGGAGGTAAAGACGTTGGTTGTCTGCTGCATCATTTTAGTGGAATTCGGAGAGATGTATAAAACGGAATCTGGAATATGACTAGAATTTGGTACAGGAATAAATCACATGAGGATGTTTGAGGTGGCAATTAAGCTTAGCAATTGAATGTCATGCGATCTATGTAGTAGGAACTAGTTTGAATTCTGCGTTTTCCATCACACCCTGAACCCTAACACGCGTACGTGTAAACCGTTGTGCTTCCGGGATCCGAACGACAAAAATGTTCATCCGCATGAAATTGTGATCGTAGATATTCTTGCCGACAGCCGCCACAAACTTGATCGAAAAAAAAAGAATCCCTGCCTGCTGCACCTGTCCAAATGCCGCTGTATTCGTGTGTTTGTTTTTTCGTTGTTTTGTTTTTGTTTTTATCAGATAGACGAATTTGTCAAGGGTGTTTCCAACCTTGCTTTTCACTCATGTATGTCTCGTTTTTTCATGTATATCTCGTTTGTTATGTTCAGATTGCATTGACAAGAATTTGACAGGACTGTTTCCAACCTTGCCTTTCGCTGATCTATGTCTCGCCCTTGCTTGCACACTCAGAGGAGACGTAAGAAAAAGGTTAACACTGCTGATTTTGCCTGCACTGAACAATCAAAACTGCGACGAGCGTGGTCTAGAATTCAGGTTACACTCTTACTTATTCAGGAAACGTAACGCACCTTAAATGAAAACGAGAAACAGCAACGAAGAACGGCTCTGGGATGCTCAGAATTAGAAGGCGTTTGCTAGCATTGGGCAAATCAGATGCTTTTGGGTTTCCTGTTTTAAGGCCTTAACGAGGAAGACTTTAAAATAGCAATGAAGGACCGGTGAGGGATGCTCAGAATTAGTTAGGTAACCTTGAGCAAGTCAGATGCTTCTAGATGTGCTGATCCAACCCCTTGACGAGGAAGACTCTGGTGTCTGTCGTTCTCGTGGGCGTATAAGGAGTTTGGATACAGGAACGTGGGCGTGAACAATGAGGAAAACGTAACGTTTTAGTCGTGAGGAAGACTCATACCAGTGCTTTTCGAGACAGACACCTTCCCCAGTGTCACGGCTGCTGGAGGTCACCATTTAACAGGAAGTAAATGAAATACGCCCAAGGAAATTAAGACATGTCCTTGGCTTGCAGTCAGATTGGATTCTTACTAGGTGTTTCTACACCTTGACAGGTGTTGCATAACAAGCCCAAACTTAAATCAGAAAAAAAGTGTGTAAGGTTACTAACAACCCAGTAATAGCCTGTTTATGGTAATAATCTCTTTTTCGTCCTAAAGCTTATTATGTTACACAGGTCTGGATTTACTAAATGTAACCGCATGCAAGTTCGTGTGGCATAATTCCTCGATTTTGTCAAAAGGGAGGTTTGTTTTCTTGGGTGACATACTTGCCAGCAGGAAGGTAATCTGTTCAAGTATAAATATATTCAAAAAGAAGATGTTAAAAGAACGCTCGCAATCAAGTAGTATAAAAGATGTTCAAAAACGTTTGTAATCGAGGAGTATAACGATACCGTAGACAAACTATAACTTTAAACCCTTGGAAAATCAGCTGATTACTTGAACAAATATTCACACCTGACTAGTGATGTTTAAAGTAGCAACTCATTCTTGTACAAACAAGTGATTGTTTTGGGGACTTTTCTTGGCTGCCCCAAGCTTGAATTGTTTAATTTTTGTCTTTGTGAGGAAAAATATGATTCACTGAAATACCCATACCTGCGTGAAAACAATTTGAATGGTCAACTAAGTTATCTTTGTTGTGATTATTTATTCGCTCACTTTTGTGTGCTCAAGCCAAGTATATGTATGCCTGAAAAGGAGTTTAGCATAACGTCGGTTGGTAGACCGTTTGCAGGAGAACAAATTAAATTACTCTGACATATCATCGTGAAACAATGTGACCCATATTTGCAAAATAAATAGGAAACATTTATATTCTACTAGCCGATGCACAGCCACAGAAACGGTTTTCTTTAAATTATGCAAAATTTAGTTTAAAGGGGCTTCAAAATGGTCTGTGTTGTTTTTCCCCTGGTCTCTTTCGCACTCCACATGCCTGTAAGACAACATAAACATATTGTCTTCTTTCTTAAATAAATCCCTGCGCCTTGAATATGTGCGCGATATAAATTGCATAAACAAAAACAAAACAAAAATAAAAACAAATATCCCTGCGCTTAGAACTGTACCCACGGAATACGCGCGATATAAGCCTCATGTTGATTGATTTCTCCAAACCCCAGTACCAAGGTAGTACTAAGTTAATTTTCTACACCTTTTGTAATACAACTGGGTTGATTCTTTGAGTGAGGACATCACCAGCTTGTGATTCGATATCTTCTGCACGCGCAGGCTGCGTCTACTATCTGTTCGCTATTGTGACATTCCAAATACGGATTTTTGCAGAACAGATGAAAAGGAAAAAGAAAGAAAAAATCCGTCAAACACTTCATAATAAAAAATAACAATGCCTTTTTGCATCACCTTTCTTTTTTTGTACTTTAGCAAAGTGTTAACACACAAGGTATTTCTTCGTTTAACATTAGGCGACAAGCGAACGTTAGAATGCTTTAGAACGTCGTTAATCTTGAATGTTGTTCTAACTTTAGCCTATCTCCGTATAAGGCGTTGCATTTTTAGTTTTTTAATATGCATGTTGTATTTATATGTAAGATTGTGAAGGGAAAGGATAGACCCCGTACTTTTAATCTGCATGTTGTATGAATATTCAAGACTATGCAGAGAAAAGGATAAAACCAGTAATTTGAATGTGCATGTTGTATGTATATATGTAAGATTGGACATAGGAAAGGATAAAACCAGTACTTTGAATACTTGCATGTTGCCCCTATGTATGTGACAGATTGTGCAGAGGGTAGGATAAAACCAACCAGTTGGACATTGTCTTTTACATGATCCAGGTGGAAAGTTTGTGAGCTTTGTAAGTAGATGGGAAAATGCTGCAAAGTGACGATAATGAGCTCACTAATCATTTACTTCAATATATGTTAGCCCGTTACTCTTTGTGAAACTTTAATGTAGACCAACCCCCCGCGGGTTAGGGGGAAGAATTTACCCGATGCTCCCCAGCATGTCGTAAGGGGCGACTAACGGATTCTGTTTCTCTTTTTACCCTTGTTAAGTGGTTCTTGTATAGAATATAGTCAATTTTTTTTTTAAAGATTTTAGTCAAGCAGTATGTAAGAAATGTTAAGTCCTTTGTACTGGAAACTTGCATTCTCTCAGTAAGGTAATACATTGTACTACGTTGCAAGCCCCTGGAGCAAATTTTTGATTAGTGCTTTTGTGAACAAGAAACAATTGACAAGTGGCTCTAACCCATCTCCCCCCTTTCCCCGTCGCGATAACCTTCGTGGTTGAAAATGACGTTAAACACCAAATAAAGAAACCATGTAGACCACTGTATTCTGTTTTAAGTATTTTGAACGATTTTGACAGATTACTTTCAGATTTAAGTTGCGCATACATTTTGAAAACCTACACATGGACTCGCATGCCCCTTGCCATTTATCGGGCACTTACCCCTGGTGAAAGACAACATATGTTTGATTATCAGTGGTTAGGACTTGCAAATTTCTGAGTTTTAATAATTAAATTATTTTTACTTTTTTGCTGGAACGGCTAGAAACGCAAAGATTAAAAGGGTATTTCAAGCAAAAGCGTGGATAAATTACCCTGTTTTAAAGTAAACTAGGTCTTTAGTAAGGTAGATGCCGACAGGGGCAAAAACAGAATAGTAGTACGGATTGAAATATGTGTTGCCACCTACACGCAGGGCTGTAAGAAAACAACACTACTTAAGTACTGCAGCTATACTTTCCACCAGACCCCCGCCCTCAATAGAATGCTTGTCAGTTCACAACGTAGCGTGGAAGAAAGAAAACAAAACAAAACCATTTGTTTTACTGGCCAATTTAAAGTTGTTCTCAAGCCGTCTTTGTTCATTGTTGAGACTAAAACTTGTTCCTGCTCAAGAAGTCTTCATCTGCAGTGTTACGCTCAGCGTTGAAGCAGAGGACAAATAAACTTCTAGCCATGCACACAAGATGCACAATTTTATCATCAAGTTATCAGTTCTTCAACTTTTGAGAAACGCCATGTTTGCAAATATCAACCATATATTCAAGTCAAGTCAAGTCAAGTCAAGTATTTTATTGTTTTGGGCCCAGAGGGCTTTGAAACAAAGATATAACTTTAACAAAAAAAGGTAACAAATCAGACAGTTAATATATCATTTACAAATTGAGCAGACAAATACAACAATACTATACAACCAAAATAAATTGGCAATATACACTTCCATACTTACAAACAAAAAGAAAAATAGGTTTAACAAAATCAGGTAAGAAATCAGACAGATACTATGTATACATTAAGCGGACAACGATAATATACATTCATAGATAGTCTTTTTGTTTTCCCGCGGAACTGTTACGTTGATATTTTGCTCATCTGTGTATTATTAGTTTACTTTTATTTGTGCACCCTGCTTAACGGTATTTCTATAATACAAGAAAAATCATTGCTTTACCTTCTTTTTTCTGCTCTTGTTTTTGGTTGGTTTATTTACTAACATTTTCAATTGGAAAAGCAACCTACGTGATCAGTCAAGATATTTTTTGTAGTGCATGACTACGTTTTCAGAACAGTAAAGATCACCGTGTTGAATTCTAAAACGAATAGGGGTACTTAGCCCTATCTTACACTTGGTGATACAAAACAAAATCAGATTATGTCGACATAGTTAAAGGCCAGCTAAGAACAGCTTAGGTTCTCTAAGAACATGGTAAGTTATACCTTTCCCAGTCTTTTGATGACAACAAGTTCATCAGTATCACACGAAGGGTCGTTTTTGTCAGATATAGATAAAGACGAACAGATTTATTGGAGAATGTCCAGTAAGAAATGTTTGTTTGAATAATTTTAAGAGATTTAAATTGTGCAAGAATAGGCAAAAGGAATAAAATTACATGATATTCCCCGTCGACTGTATACTTTTTGAAGATGACAGAAAAATATGGATGCCTTGAAATGTCAGGTTTTTTTTAACTTCAAATTTTTACCGTGTTTTTGCGGGTGCTTTATCGCACTGGAAACAGAATTAAACAGACTGATTATTTTTTGTCTTGAAGTTCTGTAGGATATTGTCTTTAATGATCTGCAAGGCAATGCAAGGTGTTTAACACATGGTACCTTAGCGTTGAGATGAAATGTCAACTGGACATATCGTTTAGTCTAACAATAATAACTTCAAACTAGCAGTTAGACTGAACAGAAATCTTCTACAATGAATTACAAGAGTTAAGTTGTAAAACGCTAGCGCTAGCATGCACATGCCGAATTTGCCTTCAAGGGATACTAGCTAAGGAAAAAGGCCATCAGATCACTTCAAAAGTTATACCATAAGGTTCTGCGTTACAAATTATGCTACCGCGCAGAAAGACTGCACGGTTGGCCTAGTGGTAAGGCGTCCGCCCCGTGATCGGGAGGTCGTGGGTTCGAACCCCGGCCGGGTCATACCTAAGACTTTAAAATTGGCAATCTAGTGGCTGCTCCGCCTGGCGTCTGGCATTATGGGGTTAGTGTAGTGCTAGGACTGGTTGGTCCGGTGTCAGAATAATGTGACTGGGTGAGACATGAAGCCTGTGCTGCGACTTCTGTCTTGTGTGTGGCGCACGTTATATGTCAAAGCAGCACCGCCCTGATATGGCCCTTCGTGGTCGGCTGGGCGTTAAGCAAACAAACAAACAAACAAACAAGCAGGAAGACTGCCTTCACTTTGCAAAATGAAGTGTGGTAATAGCTAAATTAAATGTCGTAGAATAGGCAAAGGTAGAACACCCTTTGTAATATAGTTTTCACAGAGTTACTTCTCTTGGTTGTTTGCGTGATGAACGTTGCTAGGGGCTGCGTCAATAATGGCGGTAGCTTTTTGAGAAAATCGTGGCGTGTGCGTCTAGATTACAGTGGATACAGAGGTACAGTGGATTACCCATATTCTTGAAATACGTCGAATTCGCCCAAAACTCCCCCAAAACAGTCAGAACAATAGTTGTTGTTTTGTGTTTAAGAAGAAATAGCATCTTATCCTTGTGCTTTATCAACTGGTTTGCCTTGAAGTTTGTATGACAGAGAGTGAACTGTTAGCTTGGAAGAGGTTTACGAAGTTAATGTTTTTGAGTATTTTTCTTCGAGCATGACCTCAAGCTCAATTGGCGTATTGTACAAATCCGTACAACTCTACGTTCTTATATGAAATGGCGTTTAGGTCCATGAAATGTAAACCTGGACAAGGAGTAATGAGCAGTACGAAGTGGTCTTCAACAGTACTATTTTCTCAAATTTTACACCATGGTTACAGAACCAGCATGATTTGCAAATTTGAAGCACACTTTCTTGACATGAAGTATGTTTGTTTTTAATGCGGCCAGGGAGAAGACGACAATAACTTTGAGATGATTGGTTTGCTTTAAACAGACATTTTAAATGTTGATGTATTCTACATCAATAAACATATATAAAATATATTGAGGCACTGACACTACGAAACACAAAGAATAAAACTGCAAGTCGCGCGCTCAATTCAAACCATTTATACTGTTAAAAGCAGTTGTATGATTCCACGGTCATGTACGGATGAAATTGCGTTCAGGTACATTTTGGAAAATGTTTCTGATTATGTAATTTATGGGAAAAAACACCCTTTCGTTCAGTCGAGGCACACAACGCATGACACCATGTCCACTTCTGAGATTTGCCATGTATTGTCCGGCAAACAAAACGATACATTTAGTAACCCAAGCTGTGTTTGTGTCGCAGTCACATGTACAAATAACGTGTCTCTGCAAGTTATATTGTCTGCATAAACTTATGCATCGCACCTCTTTTCGCCTGTATACTTTGTTTGAACACGTGTTTTTCGTCACAAGAGGAATGCCACAAAACGGCTGCTTTCAAGCAGCTGGTTTTCAGCAAACAAAAATGGCAAACAAATGGACAAGAAAAAACAAAAAGTCAAGTAGGGTTTGGAAACTATACTGTTTCGGACACACAACAGATGTAACATATTCTTGATTATGGCTGTATTTTTTTTCTTGAAGTAGGTAGCCACCCTCTGGGACAGTATTCGTGTACACTACATTGGGGTATGCACGTTAAAGATCCCACGATTGACAAACGGGTCTTTCCTGGCAAAATTGTATAGGCGTAGATAAAAATGTCCACCAAAATACCCGTGTGACCTGGAATAATAGGCCGTGAAAGGTGGATGCAGCGCCTAAAGGCAGTCGATCTACTGGCCGATGTGAATGCGTGATATATTGTGTAAAAAATTCCATCTCACACGGCATTAATAGCTAACATGCGCCTTGAGTCGCCTTGTGTGGTGAGATACGTGCGCGATATAAATCCTCGTAAATAAAAAATAAATAAATAAAATAAAATAAATATTCTGAGAATGACCCATAGCATTGTACTTTTATTGGCAGTTAATTATCGCATCTGAATCACAACTATTTATCTCGTTTTAAGGTACAGTTCTTCCCGTGTAAAGGGTTCTCCTCGCCATCTCAGATCTGACCAGGCTTTTACAAGGGATATTGCCATTCCCTCCCCAACTCACCCACTTTGACACATGCCAAAAATCAACCGTCAGACCGCTTTCTGTGGAGAGCGGGGATGTTTTGATGAATAAATGTTATAACGGACACAAGTGACAATCTGTAATATCAATTCAACACCGAATTGCAGGGCGGGGATGTAGCTCAGTCGGTAGCGCGCTGGATTTGTATCCAGTTGGCCGCTGTCAGCGTGAGTTCGTCCCCACGTTCGGCGAGAGATTTATTTCTCAGAGTCAACTTTGTGTGCAAACTCTCCTCGGTGTCCGAACACCCCCCGTGTGTACACGCAAGCACAAGACCAAGTGCGCCCGAAAAAGATCCTGTAATCCATGTCAGAGTTCGGTGGGTTATAGAAACACGAAAATACCTAGCATGCTACCTCCGAAAGCGGCGTATGGCTGCCTAAATGGCGGGGTAAAAACGGTCATACACGTAAAAGCCGTGGGAGTTTCAGCCCATGAACGAACACACAAACAAACACCGAATTGCCATTATGTACAAGAAGCACTGACTATGTTGACTTACTGGCATGTGTCCAAATGGAAGGATGTTCTTATCCCATGTAAGAGTCTGGCCACATCCCAGACGGTGAGACCGGCACGGTTGGCCTAGTGGTAAGGCGTCCGCCCCGTGATCGGGAGGTCATGGGTTCGAACCCCGGCCGGGTCATACCTAAGACTTTAAAATTGGCAATCTAGTGGCTGCTCCGCCTGGCGTCTGGCATTATGGGGTTAGTGCTAGGACTGGTTGGTCCGGTGTCAGAATAATGTGACTGGGTGAGACATGAAGCCTGTGCTGCGACTTCTGTCTTGTGTGTGGCGCACGTTAAATGTCAAAGCAGCACCGCCCTGATATGGCCCTTCGTGGTCGGCTGGGCGTTAAGCAAACAAACAAACAAACTGAGACGGTGAGCCGAACCGTTTTTACGTGTATAAACATTGGCTTAAAAAGCATATATTTGTATTCATATGAATTTTAGCCTCATTTTATTCAAATGAACAAAGTTATAAAAGGCACCTTCCTTCCTGTGTAAACGTTCATGCACACCTCCACAGATTTGTCCAGGTTCTGTGTCAATTTTGAGATGCATTGCTCACTGTGGTGCTCGTGTTGGTGTTTTTTTCTTCCATTTCTTCTCTTTGGTTTGCTGTTTCGGAAAATATAAGAGCATTTTATCTACAGCAGTCAAACGGCCGCTGTGCGTCACTATGAAGAAATATTGTGTACATTGATTCTAGCCTGATGACGGGGTGTTTAAAACTTCTGTTTTGGAAAATATAAAAGTATTTATCTACAGCAGCCAAACGGCCGCTGTGCTAAACTATGAATAAATATTGTGTACATTGATTCTAGCCTGATGACGAGGTTTGGTATGATTAAGCAAACGCTGGCTTGAATTCAAAGACTACTGCATTTGTATGAACAAAAATCTGTTCACAGTGTGTATCTCAGTTTATACATTTCTTAATCAGAATTTTTTAAATAAATTTTGCTTGCACGCCAAAAAACTCTGCGCCTTAACGTTGTCAAACTCACACTATCATCGTTTTTAAGCACCTATCGGTTGTTGCATGTATTGTTCTTGCGCTTTTCTATTTTAAACCAAGAGTTGTCTGATCATGCTGACTGGTCTTGTCTCTGGAATTAAACTTATCGTAGGCTAGGATAACCGCCTCTGTTTTTTGGGCTAAGAACTTCTGTTATTTTAAAGCCCAAAGCCCTCTTTGACACATGCACTTCTCTCTGTTTGGTTCAGATCCGTGATATCACAAGATATTACTTATTTAAATTAGTTGATGCCTACATGTGGACACCTGGTTGAGCCAGGACAGGAGGTTCAAGTCTTTTGAATTGTAAGCATGTTTCGAGAAAGCACAGTATTTGACTGTTAGATTGCTTATTGCTCAGTATCAGTTGTACGTTGCGTGCCCATCTTTGCCACAATTCTTGTCTCTGTATTAACATGTGTTGCAACATGTTAAAGTCTGCTTTGAATGTTTTGTTAGATAAGGATTAGCCCTCAAAGTTATTCTTTACATTTGCTAGCTTGCGGTGACTCCCAGTCGATTGGCGTGACATAGAAAATATACTCCTTTTAGTTATTTTAACGTTCTTGTCTTATTTTGTTTGTTATTGAACTTCACGCACATTTCACGAGATAAAGTTGTTTTCACTGTCGGGCATAGACCACATTTAATTGCACGGAACTTGTATATCAATGCAAGACTTACACGCATTCATTTCATGATGGTTATGACAATGAAATCGTTGAATTTGGGTATTTATACAATGCATGAATATTTGACATATTTCCCTATACCTTCAATATCAACACTGCCCCTCGCTAAATCCAATAAACGTAATGTTTTCATATATGATTTTCATTTTGTGCTAAGCGTTGGTGTTCATTATTTTCCCTTTGAAATAAAGCTGAGTTTCATCTTGATAAAAAACCCACCATTGTTTAGTTGTCTGTCTCCTTCGAAAGTCAATCGATCTGTCAAAACAACACTGTCGAAATGCAAACGGACAGAACCGACCTCGGTTTTCTTGCTTTCCACGTACAGCTCTCGCTTTGACACTTCAGCTGGGATTTGTAAGGCAATTTCTTAGAAAGGAATCTATGCCAGCCTTTTTACAGTTCAGGGTACTTTACCTTGTGAATTTATACTCAACGATCTGCAAGAAAGACGCAGAGTTTTTTTTTCAGCAGACCATTAACGAAGAAGGCAGGGAGTCGGGAAAAATCCTAGATGAATACTAACTACGAACACTAATAATATCTAATGTTTGATTGTGTCATAAGATCATATTTATGATAAAAACGAAAGTCACGAAATTGAAAAGCAAAACGACGTATCCCTGACCATTATCCGGAAAATGTCACTTGATTATCAAGAAGTGTGTGTATGGAAACTTAATAATTGAAATGTTATTTAAAGTGGTTAATTTGCAACGGTAGCACGATTGCATGTCCTGAAACAGGATGATAGTCTGGGTTATTGTTGTGTATGTACTTTAATTGATATTGTTGATTCGTTCTATACGTGTATGTTTGCGTGTGCTTGATTTGAGTGGATGTCTTTGCAACCGCAATACATAGGCTGTTCTGAAAGTCCACAGATTCTCATATTATCGTACAGCTCATCATTAATTTGATAACGCTATTTTCTCGATGAATCCTTCTTGAGCTGCAATTCACTTTGACAATCTGTAGAAATACCTTTCAAACACGTCAACGTGACTGTTTCTGTCGAAAGCCTCAGTGATTCTTGCTAACTCTCGGACAGCAGCATCCGGGCTCTCATAACGGGTTCCTTGCAGCTGATTTTTGACACGTAAAAACAAGAACACACCATAGAAGACCAAGTCATGTGTACATGGAGAATGAATAATCAGGCGGACATCCTATTGTCATTCAATTCAATTCAATTTTTTAGCATTAACCCTCAAGTACCCGTGTTTGGACCGCGCTAACGCCAAGCTTCAAACACTTCGGGCAGGCAATGATGCACGTACCGCTTAAAGGTTACCATACGCTGCCCCTCGAATGGAATTGTGGCGATGTGTTCCTATTTTAATTTTTTTATTATTCTCTTTATTTATATAGCGCCTTATCCGAAGTTCAAAGCGCTTTGGGACTATCTTCTTTTTGCCAGTATTCACAAACCTTTAATACTTGATAAAGGTGTAGTCGTCCACGAACATCCAAATAGCTGATAATTATGTATTGCCCGGAAGTTGGATTAGAAGACTCAAGTCTCATCGCCTGTGACAACATCCTAAAAAACTTTACACTCTCTATAGTAACACTAAAAGAGCATTTCTATGCACAATTTGGCTCATACACCCTTTTGCTCACCGGAAAGATCACGGGAACCCATAGTTTGCAATGCTTGTGTACCCCAGGATGCTTGTACCGGGTCACATCCAGTGGTGCCGTTTCAATTCAAAGTGTGTCCTGTACCACCATGTGCGTGATTCGTGCATCGTCACAGATCAACTTTACAACGGCAGCAACGTTTGTTGGAGTACACGCACTCAACTGTCAGTCAGGGTGGGGGACATCTTTGAATACCTTTCCACCCAATTCGAACTCATTGTACCTGTTTCAAACTCCTGATTTTGGAACGAGCAATCTTCCCAAAAGTTTTCCCCAATGCGATGTTAGTGTGAGGAAAATACAAATCTTTCTTGAGATTGTAATACATCATGGCTTAAGGAAAGACAAGTAAATATCGACGGGAAGCATTTTTTAAGAGATGTTTTCTTTGCGGAAGAGACTTCGAGAACAATGAGATTATGTGTCAACGCTGACGAAAGATGACAGGATCCATACTTCATTGTCAATATTGTGAGGTATCCCCTCGTTTCAAGGTGAATTCCAAGCCTTGGGTAATAAAATACTCTGCATTATGTGTTCTGTATCAAGCTGTGACAGTTGCCTTTCTCACCACTTTGACTATCAAGCGTACAGAATAGGGCGAAATCATATGCCCTGACAGGTCTGACAATACAATTTTTTTGTCAAACGATCTGACTTTTGCACTGTTCCGAATTCGAGGATCGACTCAACAGTACGAGGTTTGACATTGAGCGCTAGCTATACTTACCTGATTAAAACCCTCCATACATTTACCTTTTGAATGTCCGAGTATACAAAACCACCCCCCGACCCATGTCATGGGTGTCCTGATGACAGCAGTTACAGCTCGGTTCAGGGTAATCCCTGGACAGGAAATCGTTCGCGACATTGTCAATTTCGGAGGGGTAATTTGGAACACATTTTGGAGAGATGTTAAAAATAAGTCGGACCATTTTACCTACAAAGAGGAAACTTTGTGGAATGGTCGTGAACAAGATGAAGTCCAAGCATAACAACTATGAAGATATGTACTGTACTCGAATGACTGGAAAAATGACCCCGTTCGTTGTAAAGTCACACTTGCGCAATGACGCGCAAAATTCATTAATTTCATGAATACATTCCTCCATGGGAAATGCCCAGATCTTTCCTGTAATTGCTGTATTCAAGCAACTGATTGTCTTAGGTTAGTTATGGTATACTATGTTCTTCAAATAACTCCAAAGGTAACAATCGGGATGGCTTAAATCGGGTTAGTTTGGCTACCGCTCAATGTCAAACCTCGTACTGTTGAGTCGATCCCTGAATTCGATTAGTTTTTCAAAAGAGCAGTAAAGTCAGAAGAGTTGACATACAAGCATGATACTTTGCTAACTAGTGATGGATATGCTGAAGTTCATGAAAACTAAATATAAAGTAATTCGATTAAAAACAAGTGTAGAAGGTATTACTATTTGTGTGGGTTGCATTTTTGGGGGGTCACCCTGTACTCTTCAGGCACAGAAGGTAGAAAAACTTAGACCAATTTCTCTATGAGAGCACTGGCCACGAACGGCCACAAGAGCCGAGACCATTTGTAATTTTGATGATTGCTAAAATAAGGATTTTTAGAATGATGATGCCATGGATTTTCATTATGGTTTGAGTCCATGTGACAGTGCAGCACTCTGCACAGCGCAAGAACTGCTGCACCTGCGGTGTTAGCAAGGTAAGCACGTCCTGAGCACCCTCAAAGTAAGAATTGTGAAGTGAAGGACACTCGGCTGTCTGATCTCGGCCTTCCGATCGGAACCATTGCACTTCCCCTCTGGGTGCTAACGACTGCACCACAGGGGCCGGTAACTCAAGTTTTACCTCGGAGAACGTATCGACTGTTGCAAGATTCTATCGTGAATGTATTTCACCGACTTAGTACACCAAAAAGCTTCTTTTTTGTGTGTGGTTTTGTTTTTGGGGGCGTATTTTTTACAGTTAAAAAAAAAATGTTTTACAGATTGCCCTAAAGTTAAAATCAATTCGTCAAAATATTTGTGAACAGCATGATACATTTATTCAAAACTGCACGTTTGATTTGGAAGACAAAAGCTTCGAATGTATTAACATTTCGTTTAAATTGTCTAATGACAAACAGTTTTTAACGCTGTGAGAGTAGACGGAGATCTTGTTAAATTTAAGCTGACCTGATTTGCTGAAAAATTGCTTCAAATGTGTTTTAGCGTGATTAAAGTGCATATCTCCATTGTTTTTCTGCTAATGTTCCCCAACACCCAGGAGTTTGAGAAAACATGCACTACCATATTCGGTGATTTTGTATATTCGGAAAAACAAGCAGCACCTATAGACGTTTAAGAACACGATTAAAGGCGAGACTTTACTCCTCGAAACAAGGAAATATGAACAAATTCTTATTTTCTTTAGGCCAGTTTATTGCTAAGCTGTAAAACAAATATCACCACCAAGTTCAGCATTTTGCGAGTCGACTTTCTTGTACAGGATAATTATAAAAAGCACTACTGGCGGAGGTCAATCTGAATTTGGTCGGAAAAATCGGCCAACCGTGGTGAAAAACCATATGCGTTAATTGACTTACAGTACCTGCAAATGCACCTGTTTAGATCTTCTCCTCTAAGTTATGGAGATTGTATGCATTTATATTAATCTCATACAATGATTTTCATTCATGAAAAGAACTATTGCTTATCCTTACTTCAAGAAAGGTTCATTTTTGTGAATGTAGTGCACTTGACGATACCAAGTTTGTTTTCCAGTGTCATGTAACACACGCGGGACCCAAAACACACATAACCAACACGCTTTTAATTTTTTTCTCTCCAAAAACCATTAATATCAGGGCTGGATCTAGAGGGGGGCCGGGAGGGGGGGGGTTCCGGGTTCTGAAGCCCAAATGTTCATGCAAATAGCCAAAAAAAGCTTTATGTTTGAAATCCAATTCTAATAAATGAAAAGGATTGTATATTGCGTAAAGATAGGTCTTTGCTGTAGTGCGGGCATCTATCACTAGGTTATCTAAAATGTAAGTAGATCATTGTCTACCAGTATCTTTTGTGCATAAAGAAAAGGCTTTCTATTTGAAAGCATGTTTCCAAACATGAAAGAGACTAATCTCAAGTCTTCCTTGAAGTCCATGAAGTTGTTCTGTTATTTGTCCATGCCGTCTTTTTATCAGCCTGTCTTGCGTTCCAAATATATTCTCTTTATTTTTGCTTTTCGGACTGGATGTGATTTGCGTCACAGTTTTGAATACCTATTGTTCCTCTTCTGCAGTATGTCAATGTTCCGCATCAAGAACAATTGTCGGTTGAAAATCTCTCAAGCACAAAGGATGCCTGTTAACTTTACTGGAAGGGGAGCGACCAATGTTTACATTAAAGGCACAGTAAGCCTCCCGTAAACCATCACAGAGCTCCCCGAGCGTCTAAATACAGTACAAGCATACTTCCATTTGAACGCTCACCGAACGGGAACATCCTGGCTGCTTTCTGTCGAGCGTGAGACATTTTCAAAGAATTTATTTTCGTAGACTTGTTCCGTTAACAACAACGGCGCCTCGTTTTTGCGCTAGACCTAACTTTTAAAATCTAAATAATAAATTGACAGCTTGTTACACAAACATTCTTTAACCATAAAAGAATTCGTTTTTCATCAAGACAAGATCAGAACAATTCGAAGTTGTGAAAGTTTAAAAAAAGAAAAGCCCGGAAGCAGGGTCACGCAAGGGTCGTAGCAGACGACGGCCGGTTTATCAGTGCAAATCGCCGTTCCTCTCAACAGTCAAAAGCCATCGCTAGAGTTCTTGTGAACCACAGCCGTTGTTTCGTGCATAAAAAAAACCGTGCTATTGTAGATAAGCTCACGTCGAGTCGCATTCAAATGACTAACTATGACGACTGCATTGTGAAAAGGGAAAACTGGATCACACGGGTTCACGATGGCTCAGGGGTAAGATAAACCACGCAAAAATAAATTCTTTGAAAATTGTTCGCTCTTTACGGAGGGCACCCAGGATGTTCTCAATTGGTGAGTGTTTAAATGAAATGGTGTTTGTACTGTGTGTAAAAGCCTGACCGTATCTGTGATGGTTTACGGGAGGCTTACTCTGCCTTTAAAACAAATGTGCGTAGATCATTGCCGTCATTTTGCGGTCAGATGAATAGAAGCCCTGTTTTCATCAACGTCATATATGCAACCCCTTTCGAAGAAGGTTTAACTCTCAAGTATTCTGCCATCTACTTTATTTACTTTTAATGCTGAAAATGCTATCCAAATCGCCAAGGCTATAAACAATTGATCTTATTTTTTTGTTGAAATTACGATTGGTCGATGTAGTGATTTGATTAACGTTCTAGTTACAAACTAATAATGTTTTTCTTTTTTGTTACTATCAAAACTGTCGCTCTGACAATGTTTCTCTCCAAATATAAGGGCGCTATTTGCGTGTTTTGTTGTGAACGTTTTCTTCGGCTTTTCTCAGATCAAAGATGATGGCTAAACAAATTTTCTGAATATTGCCAAGCATTTCTAGGCAAAAACCTGTTTACTTTGAATGTTAACCAGCAAGGTATCGCGTGTTTGTTTGTTTTTCTTCGATCGAAATTGTATCAAATGCTAAGTTGGACAGACCGATGCTCCATTAATGATTGTAAGGCAAGAACAGAATACTTTTGCTTGTAAATGGGCATGGCTGTCTAAATCTACTATAACAGTGGTTTAAAAAAAAACTTTTGCTGATCGTTATTTCTGCTTGACAAAGTCACGATGGGTAAATGCGGTGTGCCCATACCAAACAACAGTTAAAAAGACGACTACGAAAATGAATATTAAAATGTGTAGTTATTTTCAGTTTGTATACGGGTCGTATGTGGCTTTTCCGTATGGATCATATATTAAGAGCTGAAAAAGTAATGTTGTGATTTTTCAAGCAGTCTATTTTGTTCCGAGAATGACTGTCATTGTGACGTTGGTGAAAGAAACCCAAAACGTTACATGAAAATGTATCAATGAGGTGTCTTATTCAGGGTTGGAATAAGAAAACCTGTGCCAAAGCAAAAGACAATTAATTAGGAGCTTACTTTGTTTAATTTCATGTTTTAGTTTTTATTCCAAAGATTAAACGAATATCTTAGTCACTCTAGTTCTGCCAGTTAACGTACATTCTGTTCGCCAGGAAAATGAGATCCAGCGTTATTATAGTTTTTCTAATTCTGGGCGCAAGCGGCTTTCCTACCTATCTGTGTTTAACAACTCTGTTTTGAGGGCTGAAAACATCATTGTTTGTGTTTATAGTTGGAGAAGAAGAGGCCTAGTATAACAATTTTACTAAGACATTTTCATTTATAAATACCTATTTTAATTGTTCCAGTTAATGTCTGGTATTATTAATCCTTAGCATTCAAAGATGTTGTTATATTGTTGTATGTCGCTTTCGCTAATTTTAGTGAACGTATCGCAGATGATTCAATTGGAATGGTAAAGAACACGTCAAACTAATGATAAGAAAAATGTTTGACTCTTGTTGCTCTAAAGTTAGAACTACTTTGTTTATTTAATTTTTCTTTTTTTTTCTTTCTTTCTTTCTTTACAAAAAAGGCAAAACACACACACTTGCCTCGCTGGGGAGCTGTGTTTTGCTGTTGTTAATGCATGGATGATTGCATTGGGGACTTAACACATGTTTTGTGTCATGTGAATGTGTTAAACACGGATTATAGTGTGACAAGATTACTTTTGAGCATTTACAATCAATCCTTTTTTGCGGCCTGATTTTACTGCTTCACCAACCAGGTCAAACATAATCTCTGTAAACTTATGTTTTCTTCTGGTTTTTATTGTTTAAAGATTGTCAGTTTCTCTATTTTACTGCGCTATTCGACAACAGGGCTAAATTAAACATCTCTACGTGAATTAACGAGACAACTTAAGTTTTTGTTAATGTATTTTGCAATTGTAATTTCTGTATATTTTACGACAACTCAACTCTCATAATTCGAGTCATCGGTGCCAACAAAATGTTGTGTTTTGTCAGTTAGTTTATGGCTCATATGGATACAAAGCTAAGAAGTCTTTGCTTGAATGGCACTGAAGTGTGCATGGTCAATTTGATCAAAGATATGTTTGTACTGAATACTTGAAACACAGTTAGTAATTCCGGCATATCTTGAAATTAGGAGCTTGTGACTTATAGTTTTGTTTACTTTCCTTAATTCACAGAAGACGTTTTATATTTCAAATGTGAAGGCGGGGAGGCTGTTCTTCAGTTTAAATGAGGTAGCCTTCGTTCGTTCAGAGGTACTGTTTTATGATTCACTCTTAGAAGAAATAAATCTCGAAGCATTCCTTGTTTCAGGACTACATTTTGATACACATTAACACGAGTATAATCTGCCTGACTGTTGCAGCAGTAACGCATGTTTGCCACGTTATACACGGCCTACGCCTACTAATGAGACACTTGAAACCACCTCACAAGTATAACTAAAAACGTCTGCTTCAAAGTGATATGAAGTGAAGGGCATTTGGATGTCATCTAGAAAAAGATAATACACATCGTGTATTTCTTGCTGTCAAATGTATTTTTTATAAACTAATCATTACACAAAGCTTATCATCTGAAACTTTGTTTATTTTGCCTTCAAAATAATTCAGAATGATAAGTCATTGTGTGCTAATCAAGGAGTCGTTAAAACAAGGTAGGGTTTAAATCCAAAAGTAAAAAACAATTGACTCTGCTTTCTTGTTCAGTCTCTGAATCCATAATAAAACAAACATAGAAAAACTAAAAAAAATCCATCTGATCATCAACAACTCAAAAATGAATGAGACTATGCATTTAATCAAAAACACGTCAGAATTTGTGTGTTGTGACTCCGCTTTTATAATGCGTTTCAATTGATCACACGGAGTGAGCTATCTGTATCAGTGCATGGCAATTAAAGTGAAGAGACGAAGTGAGGAATGTTTTGCATATTCCAATAAAAATCGTCCTTAAACAATGTAGCAAAGAAAATTCAGATGGTCTCTTAGCGTTTTAAGGGTGCTGCCTATTGTTTCTTTGAGCATTGAGGAACGCTGCTGTCACGAGTAAACACACATTGTTTTTTGCTGCAAATAACCACACAACCGTTAGATTCTCTTGATACTTTGTACCAAAAGTATGATTACATGTACTCATTTGCATACCAAATTTCACGCCGTTTTGATGCGAGTTTGATTAATGATCTGCCCCCAAAAGCTAAACGTTTACACTTCTTTGCACCCCCTGAAAGTATTCCTCATTAATCCAAATTACCTTGATAAAGTGACCTACTTCTATTCTCTTTAACCACAAAAAATGTATTACGATACAATTAAACTACTATGAGATATAAACTGTCAACATTTTGAGTGACTTTTTACTGTCAAAATGCCTGATTCGTCCGATATTATATGGCACCTCTTTTTTTTACAAATCAACTTCAAGCTAACATGAGGCATTGATTACACTTATTGAGAACTGTTGCAAAGTACGTTGCTAAAAGCAAGTGAATACAATTTAATTCTACTATTTTGCTACTAATAAAATGTCATCAGAACTCTCTATGTTTTGTTCACGCGCACGCGCGCACGGTTGTGTGTGTGTGTGTGTGTGTGTGTGTGTGTGTGTGTGTGTGTGTGTGTGTGTGTGTGTGCTTGTGTGTGTGCTTGTGTGTGCATGTGTGTGTGTGTGCTTGTGTGTGTGCTTGTGTGTGTGTGTGTGTGTCCGTGTGTGTGTGTGTGGGGGGGATTTGTGTGTGTGTTCGTGAGTCTGCGCGGGTGTGTCCGTGTGGGTGTGTATGGGTGGGTATCTGTGTGTGTTTCATTGCATGTGCCCTCTTGGATTTAACTAGGACCAATGTGGGTTCAAATCCTAATGTTTCCCCTAAAACTTGCTCCAAGTGGGTCGAACTGACCTAGCTGTTTACTCGAACCACAAACACTGTTGTAATCGGATACTTTTAGAGAAAACTCTTTATTTAGAAACAGCACATAATTAACAGAGCGTCAAACACTTTTTTGCAGTCTGACAACGGCGACAAAAACTCAGAATGGAAAGTCTATAGCGCTCCGCTGTCGGCAGCAAAAGCAGAATATGCAAACATTGTTTTTAAAAATTGCTAAATTGTGTAGCCAGTCTGTATCAAGTTTAGGAGAGATAGTGATAGCTCGAATGATAAAAAGGGACTGAACGTCTAACAAAACCCTGTAGCCTCAGTCCAGTCTTGACAAAGTCTGCTGTCTATAATGAGGATAAACTTTTATTTTAAAACTACATTCGTGGAACTGAACAAAGAAAAACGACTCATATTCAACGTACAAATCTGGTTGTTTGTTTAAAATGCGCGTGTGTGTGCTGTGGACGATTTTCGGAAATAACTTTGTCAGGATTGTATGTGCTGTGAAAGAGTGAATAATCTATCTTGCATTTATTCAGGCCAACTTTCCCAAGTGACATTTTAGGACAGTCACAAGCGAGGGGTGTGTCTAAAACACGTGGACAAGGAGCACGTGTGAAAAGTATTCGCTCTTTCACAACCCATAAACACGCGGCAGAGTTATTTCTAGAATCCTTCTATTCGGGCGGCATTCTGTCACATTTTGTTCAAAATGCTTTTTTTTATTTTTCTTAGTAAGTATTTGTATTCAGCAACTCCTTGAGTTAAAATTGTTTTCTGACATCTTAAACCACGTTTAAGTAACCGCTTCATTTTCAACCGTACCATTTGCGACGATGATGGTGTCGTATTGTCTCCTTTCTTTTAACCCTTGCATTTCTTGAAAAGATTTCTGTTCTTCTGCACATTTCTACGCTTTTCCAAAAACAAAAGATGTACAGGAAAACAACATCAAAATCCCCATTAATCCAAACACGCCAAAGCATAAAAATAGAGCTGTCGCTGAAGCGCAGAGAGATCCCGCATTATGGAGGGCGTGAGGATATAATTCAGAAACGAATCAAGCCAAAAAAGCTAGACAAATGGGCAGAGAATATGCAACAGCTCGACTCGAATACCACAAGACAAACACAGAGCGGACACCACCCTTCTTTATCCCATTGAAAAAAGATTAATGTGCGCGCTCGAGATGTCCAGCAAGCTTACCAAACGGCAAACGCGCCTCAATCGCAAGTCAAAGAGAAAAAGATCCGCAAACAAAAACGAATACGCCCAGCAGTGGGGCGAGTTAGGGAGATGATACTGAATAGCTAAGATTGTTTGGGGTTTGAAGGCAGACGGGGGGAGGGGTTGGCCACGTGAGAATAACAGAGAGAGAGAGAGAGAGAGAGAGAGAGAGAGAGAGAGAGAGAGAGAGAGAGAGAAGCAGAGAAAGAGAGACAATAGCACATAAAATGTAGGAGAGGGAGAGAGACATGGAGAGAGAGAGAGAGAGAGAGAGAGAGAGAGAGAGAGAGAGAGAGAGAGAGAGAGAGATGCAGAGAGAGAGACACAGAGAGAACGCCCCGGCCCCAACCTTTTTTTTAAGCTCAATAGTCAAATCTCGAGGCACCAAGCCTTCTGGCCTTGGAAGCTTTGGCTTCAACACTTTGAGCTTTGCGACTGGATTTGTAGGATCCCTAAAACCATCCCAGCAGGTGTTGCAAAGCATTTCACGCTCGCCTGCATGGGAGCAGTTCACTATTAGCTGAGCAATGGATGGGTGTGTTTGGGATGCGTGAAAGTTATCTCTCTAAAAGGCTACTTTCAAAGAAAAGACAGTTGTAAAAAATTAAACAACTTTTTTTTAGAAAAGCTTGTCAACTACGCCCTCCCTCTGCATTCTAGAAGCGCTCAAAGCTTCGCGTTCTTGTTTGCTGCTTTCCAGTTTTGATCGCAAACTGAGGAAGAGAGCTTCAGAAAGGCATTGGAGAGAGAGCGAAAAAATGACATGATACACCCTTTATATAGAACTTCCCTACGCTGTAGACATGGCGTGTCTGTTTGCTGAAATGTTCGATACCAAACATAGGAGGGAACATGTATAATAAGACTCTGCCCCTTGCACCATGACATTCCAGATTGAAAATTATTTGCAAGGGCGCACCTAAGAATAGAAACGCCGGAATCGTTACAAGGTCAAGAGCTTCTGATTGATCTCTGTTTACCCACAAGACATATCTGCATGTTCTACCGACAAAGCTTCTAGGCGTTATACACACTAGACCTGTTTGATTTCTGTGACTTTCAATTTTTTCCTTGACCCTCCTTTTCCAGCTTTAGTTAAATTTGTTGCTGCTTCTTATGACAACGGATCGAGGGAAGAAGCTCGATGTGGAATCTTGTGTTCTCTCAGAAATATGAATTGAAGAATAAGAGTGGCAACAGAAATCTGTAAATTATATCAATCCTGTTTGGAAGAAATATTACTTACTGGTGTTTTTGTCTATAAACAAAATCAGAGTGGGAATTAAGAGCTAGCTGAGCTTTACAATTGTTAGGTGTAATCATGGAAATGATAGTCAGTGCGTTTCATTTAAACAACGCTTCCTTTGTACGCACTGCTCATAGGATGGCAAATAGAGTAGCATCTCATTGGATTACATTATCAAACGCGAACAATGACCCATACAGTACGGGAAAACAAATTAAAAATTGCTGAACATATTTGGATAAATTGTGAAATTGTATACCACGTAAGGATTTGTAACGTACGTTCGTCGTAGGAGCTCTACCACCCGAGAAAAAAGAAACTTTGTTTTATTTTGAGGGTAAAACATTTGTGTGAAAAAATTGTTTGGGTTAATTTCTGCTTGAGTACAGTTAATATCTCATTGCTGTTACCTAATAGAGAAAAGTTTGCCGATGTTTTGTGTTAAATTCCTTCAAGAGAAAAGATTGCCAAAGCATTTTTGAATACTTTTGAGGGGAAATTAAAGTTTACCAATATATTTTCGAAGTTGCATGTTTTCCGTTTAAAAGAAAACAAGGGACCAGGGTGAGCTAATCATATTTTCCTGGGAAAAAAAATCCGAGAATGAGAGAACACGTGCCCGTCCAGAATGTTGTTGTCAATGTTGCGACCAGGCTAATTTGATCTTGAATCGAAAATTCGCCAAAACATACCTGCCGAGTTTGAATATGCTGTTGACCACTAAACCAGGATTCCGTTTTTAGATCGAAGGTGGCAATGATTCCCAAAGGGTCACTCGGATCACACCACACTAAACGAGCACACACAGCGGACCGGGCCATCATTTCGCGGACAACAGACTGGACCGAACCACCATTGCAGGGTAAACTCGGCTAACGTTGCACGGTTTGCTGGAAGACAACCTCAGCGTGCATCGCAGGCATACACTCTGCATCGGAGGCGGCGTTGCTCTGTAAACTGCATGTAATACAGAGAGACTTTTTAACAATGTAGCTGCACCAGACTGTGAATACATTTACATTTTTTTTCTCTCTTCTGTGAAGTTAGTGTGAGTAAGTTAAACCGAAAAACAAAAACAAAAACCAAAGATGGAGGAATTTAGTACACACAGACACGCTTTTCTACGGTGAGACTTCACGGAAAAGTTGCTTTATTGCCAAGTCTGAGTCTTTTTTGTCCCGCATAAGGTAACGGATGACTTTCCCAAGGCAAAGAATTATTTCATAAAACCCCAAAGGGATACATGAACAATAAACTGTTTCAAGACTACATATAAACTTAAGTCCGGTGAAATAAATAAGGATTTCATAATTCAAAACGAAAAAGAGAGTAATTCACGGGTTCTGGCCATATACATTTGGCTAAAACATGGCGAAAGAACAACAAGAACAACATCGATTGACACTTCTTTTATTATCCATTTTATAAAGTGAACATAACTTACAGTTTAAGTTGGCTTAGAAATGCTACAGGAAGCGTCTAGTTTCACTATTTTTGTAACGGCAAAAAGGCAGTCTAGCCAATAGTAAACGTCCAGATGGTCCCTAGTTCACGGCGAAAACTCAGCGAAAATGTGCAAAAATTCCAATCGAACGGACAGGAACAGTTGGAACTATTTTTATAAAAACATGACTAGGACTAGAGATGTTCCTTAACTTTGGGTAAACACATCACATTTTCACTGAGATGTGTTAGCTGTACCGTGTATTTGGGAAAAATACCCCCAAAGCGCTCGCGATCACTCATTAACTTTTTGGCAGCATTTTGGGCAAGAGAATAATGATTTAAATGTCATGCCTATCTGAGCAATGCGTTAACTTGAAGTTTTATATTATTAATGGAAATGACTTAATGAAAATTATGTCGTGATAACCAAGTCACAATTTCACAGTGTATCCTATTATTTTATTACGCGATACACCATTTTCTGTTATAGGAGTATCATACATTAGCAAAGAATGGCACTTTTCAGTACGTGTATGGGAACGTGTACGGGTAACGTCATCAAATCTAGTTTTTACGTCACGTGTTTGCCATAATCTGCAGTCTTGGTGGGAGCAAAACAACGTATGATTTGAAACATTGGAGAGAAAAAGTGAGTCACCGGTACCGCAATATCTACACGTACACGTACAGGTCTTTGCTACACGTTCAATCATCTAGAACACTATATTGTGTAGGTACAACTGTCTAAACGGGCCGAAAATAGTAGCTGCAGTAGAAAAGAGTACCTGTCTAAAATAGCAATATATTCCAACTCCAAGCTAGTGAGAAGTAAGCTTGATCAAAGTGTCAGTAAATTGCATACTATTTTTGCGTTATTCCTAAAGCACATCGGCTGTGCAGTTTTTCACAGTTTATGTACATGAAATTGCAATTGTGCACAGTTTATAGAGATTTCTTTTGATATTGTCGTCCTAATCGTGACTATTATGAGTGGACTATTTGCGCCTCGATATTTTATTTATGTTCTTACGTTTTATGTTGTTTATTGTAATGCTGTATACACCACACCTGAGTTTCTCCTTGTTGAGATAATAAAGTTGTCTGTGTCTATGTCTATTATATGTGAAGCCGAATCAATATTTTTAACTTTAAAAAACCCAGTACTCGGTAAAAGAAACACAAAAAACACTTTTATTTAACTAACCAACGAACAAACCAAAAATAAAATAAGTTAAACCAAATGAAACTATATGGACTATTTCCGAGAAAAAACACAGAATATTGACCAGCAAGCTTACGCGGTTAAACTACCAGACTAAACCGTTACTAAGACCCTCCCCCGCAAGACAGATTGAAAGAGTAACACTAACACGGGGAGTAACATTCTCCGCGGAACAAATTCTCCCACAGGCATGTTCCGGGGAGCGAACTTGTGTGGGCCAATCGCATACACACAAACAAACCGGCTTTGGCTTTCGTTTGATCACGTGAAGCGGCGGTGTGTCCTAGCGGCCGCCATCTTTAAATCTAGGATGACCACGAAGAATGAAAAGGTGTTTGTCTTATGGAAATATCAAACCCTACACACGGTGAGGATGCGCAGCGAACACCTGCGGGATGGTTGACAACCGGTGTGTGCAAATACTGACCCTCTAACAGTGTCAAGTTCATTGCCAAGTGTTACACCGTTATTATTTGTTATCGGCATAAATTCAGTGTCGGAAGGGAAGACTGAGAGGGGGTATGGGGGGCTGGGGGAGGGGGGGGGGGGGCTGTGAGCATGGAGATGTGGTGTCATTGGGCTGGGTAAGGGTGAGAATAAGGTGGGTGGGTGTTATGGGGTTAGGGGACAGACATATGTCGAGAGAGCTAAAGGGAGTGTGCCGGTGAGGGGGAATTCTTGATGTCAAAGTGGGGTGAGTGTGGGGGCAGACATATCGAGAAAGTATGAGGGAGGGATGGCCGGGAGAGGTTGGATTAGCATTGAGGCGGGGTGGCGGGAATTCATATCGAGACAGAGAAGACGAGGTGATTTTCTTCACTAAAAAGAGAGAGAGGTGTTATTAGAATTACTTGATTATCGTATCCTAAGATTAAATTTGTCCCTGTGAAAATGGCAAGCAGGAGCAGAGAAACAGTGCCCCCATTTCATATTAATTTGTGAAACTAGAATTACCTTATTCTATTACTTCACCTTATTTTAATCTTAATGAACTAACACATAGACAGACATATCATCATTAAACGGAGCTAGGCCGTAAGCACGGTTGGGATGAAAAGTTATTTATGAAGACTAAACTTAACAACTGTATCACAGATTAAAGGTAATTGTGCACCTTGAAATATTCTACCTGTCACTTTAAAGTAAGGTGATACGTGTTAGATGAGCCTCTTTCGTAAATGTACCACTGCTACTTGAATGAGCTCACAGGAACCTTATCTGGCCGTTTCCTAATAAAGCTCGTCCAGGAACCCACACTTTGGTTTTCTTCGCAAGAAGTGGACATTGTTGATACGTTAGCTACGACTTTCATGGAAGTTTAACCGTTTTATACAGTAATGCATAATGCACTGTTTATGTTGGTAAGCAAGGACAAATATATCAACACACTTGAATAAAGCAAGTCTCATATGTTAATGCCCAGATGAATGGACGATGGTAACGCCGTTTAAATTAGTTTTGTGACTTAAAGCTGGGGAAAGACTTTTGTGTTCAACAATTGCGGTCTATGGTGCTTTTTATATCAAAAAGACACCAGAAACGTGAAAACGCCTTTAGCATTAGCCCACATACTCGCAGATTCAAACAAAATAAATGTGTGAGACCTCCCGAGTTTGAGCTGAAAGAAAATTGATTATTTGCAGGCATATTTACCGTTGTCGGATATCTTTAATATTTGTTACATGTCCGTTTGTTTCCCTCGCCTCCATACATATTACCAACACTCTAGCGGAGGTTATTCAGTCTGTAAGTTTTATATCCGCCTGAATTTGAACCACTAACAATTTTTATAGCTGGAAAAATAGTTCTCATTGCGTGTTCTTAAACTTCCCTACCGTTGACGCAACATTGATAAATTGAGAACATTGAGACATTTCAACTCAAAGTTTGAATGCAGCTCCAAGATAAGAAGTTTCCAGTTCAAAATGTTCTTACTGTCATGACTGCGTCTTGATTCTTTTTAGCATTTCATTGAAGAGTACAACTATACACGGGAAACATAATGCAATAATTTAAACAACGCAATAATCCAATTCTCAACATACAGTTTTCTCACTTGGCCGTCCAACCTTTGCGTGTTATAGTTCTTTTCGAATCAAAACGATAACGCAACAGTGAAAACGCCTTTAGCGTTATCGATATTGTATAATTATAGATACACGAACGTTTAAGCAAAGTAAAATTATGAAATCTTCTGAGGGAGGTGATGGGTGCTTTGTACTAGTAACGCTTTTATGAAACAAATAAATGATGAATCACTGGCCGTGAATAATTAGAATATGATATAATAAATCATAGATGAAAATAAGTGTGGATAGGAGTAAAAAAAAACATCAAAAGGGGTAAACCGATGAATGACAAAGTAAACTGGAGACCAACTAACGAACAGTAAACTGATTAGTTCCTCCACTAAGCAGCAGTAAATTTAAGTTGACAATGACAAATCGACAAGAACACAACATACAATAACAAACAAGGACACAAACAAGATAGGTCTTGACACAATAAACGAGGGACACTAAGAAAAAAGACTGATTTGGACAGAAAAAAAACCCAGCTGAAGACAAAACCCAGAAGAAGACAAAAATTACTGAGAAAAGTGCTGAGACAAAAGTGTAAAGCTTGAAACGGAAATTACTGAGGAAGAAAGTTTGAACCGATCATAAAATAGAAGAAAGGGTCACTTACTTTCAGGGAGTCTCAGCTGCATTGGTTTTACGACCCATTCGGATGGTGCAGGGGTGTTCAGGCCGAAAGTTCTGCCCTCGTTCTGTTTCACCTCTCGCACGGGCGCCTCAGCCGTGGTTGGTCGCGGTTCGGTTCCCGGTGTTGTTGCTGCAGCCGTGGTTGTTGTTGGGGGTGGGGGAGTTGTTGTTCTGAGAGTAGGCCTTGTTCTTCTCTGAAGAGGTCTGGTGGGCGCCGGTGTCATTTTCTCTTGTTTCTGGGTTGGTTTTGCGTTCTCGATGGCTTTTGTTTGGTGGATGGGTTTTAGTTCCTCGATGTGTTTCGTTTTCTGAACGGGCCCTGTTCTCTGGGTAGGTCTAGTGTTCTGTGTAGGCCGCAACTTCTGTGTTGGCTTCGTTCTCTGGGTAGGCGTAAGCTTCTTGGTCGGTCTGAGCTTCTGTGTTGGTTTCGTTCTCTGGGTAGGCGTAAGCTTCTTGGTCGGTCTGAGCTTCTGTGTTGGCTTCGTTCTCTGAGTAGGCGTAAGCTTCTTGGTCGGTCTGAGCTTCTGTGTTGGTTTCGTTCTCTGGGTAGGCGTAAGCTTCTTGGTCGGTCTAAGCTTCTGTGTTGGTCTTGTCTGTTGAGTTGGTCTGAGCTTTTCTGTTGGTTTAGTGTCCTGAGTTGGCTTGAGCTTCTGAATGGGCCTGACATTTTGTGTAGGTCCTGTCTTCTGATTTGGTCTGAGCTTTTCTGTTGGTTTGGTGTCCTGAGTGGGCCTGAGTTTCTGTGTTGGTCTTGTTTTCTGCGTAGGTCTCGTTCTCTGGATTGGTCTCATTTTTCTCTGATTCTTGATCGGCGCATAGATACTTTTCGGACCCTTAGATGTCTTGCTGTCTGGTTTCATTCTTCTTGGGCTCGACGTAGTTTTCGGTGCTGGCTTCTGCTTTCTGTGCTGCCCGGGGATTTGCCTCGGTGTCGTGGCTGTGGTCACTGGAACTGGGAAAGTGTACACTCGTCTTGGTGTCGTTCTGAGGTCTGTCGCTGGCGGTGCTGTAGCGGATGGCTTGGTAGGTTTCAGCTTCTTCTGGGGCGTGGGGACGAGAGTTTTCTTGCCCTTGTTGTAAGTGTAGTACCTTCCTTTGGGGTTTTGACGGAAAGGGCTGGTCGCTGTGGGGTATTTCTCTTCGTCTCGATCGTATTCGGACTTGTCCGATTTTCGGATAGCTTTGGGTGGGATGACTCTGCCGTAGTCGTTCTGAGGAAGGGGAGTTGCTCGCTGGAATTTCTGAATTGTTCTAACCGGTCTTGCCGTTGTGGTAGCTGTGGCGCCCGTTGTGAAAGCTGGTGTCGTTGTGGTCGGGGGTGTTGTTTTGTAGGTTGTAGTTTGTTGTCGATGCGTGTGTCTTCCTCTCTTCGTTGGCGTGGGTTTGTATGACACTTTGATAGATTCTGGAGTCGAGGACACACTGTGATACTTCTGTCCTATGCTTTTTACGCTCTCGATGAGATTGTCTTTAACATTGTCTTTAACGTCTTCGGGACCGTTCGTCACGCCAACAGCCGTGGAGTGACAGTCGTTCCAGCGTGAGTGTTCTGGAACACAGTTCTTGGCCTTGATCCCCCACACCTGTCCGAAAGGACACGATGGCATGGACAGAGGCTGCCCAAAATGACAGATGTAGTACTTGGAACAGTCTTTCGGATCTCGGATCCACTGGATCGCTGATCTGTCTGTACAAGGCCATTCTACTTTTCGTCCTCCGACTTCGTTTTCATGAGATCCCGTTACATACGCACAATGCGTTGAAGAGCTAAACAGGGTTGCTATTATGACAGAGGCGAGCGCGGCAGTTTTAGACATGCTTGAAATATGCATTGTTAAACCTCGAAAAGTCTTACCGTTGTGGTAACCGGAAAACTGATGATTTTAACTGTATTATAGTCACCGAAGACCTGTGTTCACAAGATCACAAGCGTTGTATCAAAACAGCATACTGGAGAGAAGTCTAGTGTAGTATGTCAGGGAGAAATCAGATGTGTTGTCCGCGAAATGACAAGCAAGATATAAGAGTCAGTATAAGAAAGCACACACCTGATTATTTCGTTGTAGATTTTACCTCCTTATAACACGTAGATAGGGTCCAAAAAAAACTAGGACCATACGTATTCCATTGTGAAGATTGAAGTACACAGTTTGTATCAGTGATGAAGACAGGCAACACTTGCCTTCCCCAAGTTTTTGTTGTGTCCTTTCTGTATCTGAAGAGCACGGATAGGGTCCTTTTGGAAATACTTCAACTATGTGTAGCTGCTTAGTCCTGCGGCAAGCTAGTGTTCACAAGTAGGGAGAGCACTGGTGCAGAGTAAGTCTTTCAACATGAACCTAGCGCAAAACTTGTGCAGATGCAGATCATCAATGTTGGGTTGCAAAGAAGGTTTGGGCACTTCCTTTCACAGAGTAAGTTCACAGTGGAGAGGAAGTAGAAGCAATCACAAAATCAAAACGGCGACTGACGAAATGGGTATGGAGTATCTTTCCACTGAAGGTGTTCTGTATAAAACGTGACACACTGTTAAAAAAGGAAGCCTCAGTAATGTTGCAGAGAAGACTACTCTCAGCGTCTGTGGGCAACGAAGGCTCTTGCTCAAGTGAAGCTCCAACTGTCTTCGTCGCCTTTTATTCGGCGGCCTCTGGCTCTCGCTCATGTTTTTCCCGATTAGCCTGAGCACGAGCCGCCTGCCCAGTAAGAGCGGTCCCGGGCCTGAGATACTGCCAGCGGATACGCAACAACACGCGAAACTGGCCCAGGAGCCACGCTACAACTCTTGATTCTCGGAGATTGGTCGCCTGGCTTCTGTGGTTTTTGCCTTGCGTAAAAAATGGTGATTTCGTGTGGTCGATCTGGGCGCATGAGTTCAGGCACAGGGCTAAAACTTTTGAAGCTGGATAAACATTTTTGTCAGTCCTGAGTCGGGGAAGCGTGGCATCAAAGGTTATCGCGGCCTAGACATGGCCTTCTGAGTATCCCAGCGAAAAAGGGTGTGGACATGATGTCAGGATTCATTTTTCTAAATGTTTCCTATGTTTTGTGTGTCTCTTTTTTTATATACTTTGTTGCCTCTCAGATTTGCCTTGTTGTGATACGCGTGTCTGCGTCTTATATTTCTTCTACGCAACCACGCGAAAGGGAGTGGACGCCTTTCAAAATGTTGATCTTTCATGTTTTTTAAAGTTTTATTTATGCATTTATTGTGTCAGTTGTTCTTCGGATTTATCTTTCTTTGACGCCAGAACGTGTGCCTTTCTTAGCTTCCTTCAAACAACCGTTCTGTAAGAAGATGTAATCCGAACGTTTCCTGTGGAATATTTTGGAGATTTGTTGAGGCGTTGGGCGATACAAATCACGAAACTATGAGGACATTATTTTTGCGCAGGCGGAAACGAAAAATGACTACAACACCCGAATAACTCTGTCGAAATATTACAGCAACACCCCTTGTGTGACATTCCTAAAATAAACCTTCGTATGCCTCGTATGGTCATGGCATTGCTTGATACAAAAAAAGCAAAAAACAAACAAATTATACGAGGGAAAATGCTTTTAAACGAAGTGCATGAATAAGAAACAGAAACGCTGATTCTGAATACAATATATCAAAAAACTCTAGCATGCTTGCGGGGTCCTGCTAAAACGATAATTTGCCTTCATCACTTACGCACACACACACACACACACACACACACACACACACACACACACACACACACACACGCACACGCACACACAGTTATGTATAAGCATTTGATTGAGAACATAGTTGTGGTTTTTTAAAACTGCATAATGATGGCATAATATTTATGTTTTAGACTAAACAGAATAACACTAACGCTGATTGTGACGAGAAGTAAGATTGATAATGCATCTTAATCCCTTAACACGAACGCACTTACGCCCACAAACACACACCCCCCCCCCCCCCCCACACACACACACTTACACACGGAAGAAGTTAAGTTGAAATACAGCAGTTTGTGGTTCAATGTGTTCGGCAATGCATCGGTACTTGCTTATCGCCAGTTTTAAGCATGTCTGTTGTTGTTGTTGTTGTTGTTGTTGTTGTTGTTGTTGTTGTTGTTGTTGTTGTTGTTGTTGTTGTTGTTGTTGTTGTTGT
>NC_090245.1:70382382-70412382 GCF_037325665.1 Littorina saxatilis
GCTTTTCTTTCTTTTTCAGGCAGGAAGCGTCCTTCTTAATAGGTCCTTTTTCACAATCAAATCCGACGTTCTGTTTTTGTAATCACACACTCATGTAATACATATTTTGTTTAAATTACAATTATCACTATCGTTGTTTATGATATACATTATTTATTTTCATTGACCATTCTACAAATATTAACCGTAATTATAATAATCAAAAATATATCTAACTTCTACTGGAGTATCTTACCTGTACATTCCTACACACATTTTTGCAATTACAATAAGAATATCAATAAATTCGACAACAGCGTTTGAGATATTCAGAAATATGTACAACACCAAATAAACAATCATACAAATCAATATTTATGTCTACAGTATATTTAACATAAAAGTGTGAGAGTATTTTGTTCATAATGAAATGGTCTTCCCTTGTTCGATATCAGGTCTATGCATGGAACCACTGTGGACGTTGGGTGGAGATAATAATTGTGTGGTACAAAAATAAATTCTGAGAACGATTAGATCATGTTGCAGCATAATGCTGTGTTCAAAATATGTGATTATAGATGTGATGCTCCTTTTAAAGATGGGGACTGATCTCGTCATTTATGTGAGATGCTCGATGTTTAATCTGATATTTCATTTGTATCTGACTTAGTCTTATGTCGTTTAGTATAGTTTAGTATAGGTAAAGTTCTGTTTTCAAACAGACGAGAAAGTGTGTGTTCTTTTTCTTTTCTTGTTGTTGTTCTTCATTATGGCAGTTAAAATTTGTTTTGTTGTGATTTGTCCCCATTGTGAAAATGTCGGTGGATCTGTGGATACTCTAGATGTTACTTCGACAACCATGAAGCTACACACACTGGAGCGCAGTTGTACTTCCTGGAGAGAAAAAAAACCTGTTACTTATGCATTTTCAAAAATAGTCATACAATGTATGGTTTGGATGCTTGCACTGTCTTTTACCTTCTTCTTTTTTTTCTTTTTTTTTCTATTTCCTTTTCCTTTTTTTTTTTGCTTGGGAGGGGTGCAGTGAATTTGCCCTTATGACCGTTAAGTTAAACAAATAAACGACAGTATTAGGCTTATATATATATATATATCTCTGTCGGCGTTTTTGTTGTTGTTGTATATCAAAGTGTACCACGCGTTATGTCAGACTCTGAAAAGTAACCGTACAGCAATGGTATTTCACTCTTTACGGTTACCCTTTAAATCTGTCCAGCTGATTTTTTCTTGATTCATTCTCTCTCTCTCTCTTTCTCTCACTCTCCCTCACTCTTTCTCACTCTCTCTATCTCTGTCTCTCTCTGTCTCTCACTCTCCCTCACTCTTTCTCACTCTCTCTATCTCTGTCTCTCTCTGTCTCTCTCTCTCTCTCTCTCTCTCTCTCTCTCTCTCTCTCTGAGTGTGTGTGTGTGTGTGTGTGTGTGTGTGTGTGTGTGAGTGTGTGTTTGTGTGTGTGTGTGTGTGTGTTTAAGCTTGTGCATATACGCTTGATTGTGTGTTTAAGCTTTTTTTCCTCAACAATAGTTTTTTTTGTTTTGTGTCCAGCTGCTGGCCAGTGCAGGTCATTGTTGGCATGGTCAAGAGGGGGAAGCAACAGTTTTTGGAGGTAAAAACGAATAGTCATCGAGCTTCCGCCTCCTAATGGCCTTAAGACTGGACCTTGAAAACCCTTAAAACCTTAAAATGACCCGCAAGAAAGGCGGACATGCGATGGCAAAAAACGTTTGTGTCAGAAGTAAAACCTTGAAAATACTGATTACAAGGTTAAGGTTAAGCCGAAAATGACCTCTAAAAAGGTGGACATAAAAACACATACATATATACTTTTCTTGACGTAAGTTAGACCTTCAAGGATTGACGTATGAAGTTCCAACAAAAAACGTAATGCCCTACAGATAACACCGTCACTAACAATTAGAAGAACAAATCTTCGCTCTCCAGATCACTGGACCTTAAGATTACAGATTAATTTTTAAATACATTAAAAACCTGACATACAATAAAACTAAAAGAGAAAAGTTAAAGAACTGGAATATTACTCTGGCCACGCAATTTTCGTGTAAAAAGCTATTTTGACAGGAGGGTAAAGTTATTCATAACAAAACTAGGTAAACCATTACCCGTTCATATATTTATATCACTGCTGGCAACGCATTGCTAGATGTGAACGCACTGCACCGCACTTTCGTTTTGTACCTAATATTTCAGATATTTTATTGAAAGTGTTTGGTACTTAAAAACCAGTGAACGGAAGACTAATAATTTCGGTCATTCAACACAAGCTGTTGATACAGACTTAGAGGCATAAAAGCTTCAGCGGTGAGAATTAGACTGCGATGATAGCTTATTAATATTTATTTAACACGAGAAGTATCCGAGCTATTTCAGGCAAGAGCTCTACATTATCCCGAATGATAACAGACGATAATAGCAAATCATTATCCTAGGATTCTCTCGTGAAATGCACTCTCCTTCCCGTTAGAACAGTTCGGCTCACCATCTTAGAACTGACCAAGCTTTTACACACACACACACACGCACGCACGCACGCGCACACACACACGCACGCACGCACGCACGCACACACACACACACACACACACACACACACACACACACACACACAAAACAGTGGGAATTTGTGTATGAATTAATTTTGTAAAAGCCGCTAACGAACATTCCAATTCACCACAGCAAGCAGTCTTTATGTTTATGTATGTGTTTACTTCTGGTATGTGTCCAAGTGGAGGGATGGTCCTCGCCCATGTAAACGCTTGGCATGTTCTGAGATGGTGAGCCAAAATGTGTACACGAGGAGTGTGCTTGTAACCTGTTTTACACGTACGGTGTCTGAACAATAAGTGTGTAGCCTAGCACAGCTAGGATGTTCATGAAGACACTCAAACCACTAGGCTTGCACATAGAATTATTTATTTGTCGCTTAAAGTCGTCAATGAAGACATCAGTACAGGATGTTCGTGAAGGCACTCAAACCACTAGGCTTGCACATATAATTATTTATTTGTCGCTTAAAGTCGTCAATGAAGACATCAGTACAGGATGTTCATGAAGGCACTCAAACCACTAGGCTTGCACATAGAATTATTTATTTGTCGCTTAGTCGTCAAGGAAGACATCCCACAGCCAAATTCAAAAAAACGTTGTTTTTATCTTTTGTGCCAAACTTTGGGAACGGTTTCATTTGAGCAACTTTGTATAGAATCAAACAAATGCCTCAACAAACATATCCAAATTCAAAATACATTGTTTCTACAATTAGTAACAGGCTTTTGGAACGGTTTTATCAGTTTCAGAAACTATGTATAGAATCAAACACATGCCTCAATTTTGTTTGGGAGTAGTATACTCGGCCAGTTTCACGTGTTATAGCTCATTCCGGTCCCAAAGTGTTGACCTACGTGAGGATCAGAAGCCACGTGCAAAAAATAATTATGCTATGTACATACATTTCGGATCTAAAAGCGGAAAGGAATGTGGATTTAGCAGCGGAGAGTGGGGAAAGAAAGGGGGGAATCCATCAAGCTTATCAAGCGTACACATTGTATCTTCTCTTCTCGCTTTCGGGTGTTGGTTTAACGTGAATGCTTGTGCCACGTGAGCAGACGTTATGATAACCACAGAATTGTGGACGCTACTGTTGGCTGATCCAATCATTGGCGTCATAATGTTTGTCGGCGATGGCAAAGAATAGCGAAAGCGTTGGCATACTTGCGGGCGACGGGCACTCATTCATAATGGGGGGAGCTAGAAGTATTTGCTCGCCATTTAGCACGTTTGCCGCTTCATTTGTAAGCTGCTCTTGTAATTAGGGGAGACAACTTCGGGCAATACAAGGGAGAGAGAGAGAGACAGAGAGAGGTGTGAATTACAACACACACACACACACACACACACACGGCGCGCACGTGTATTTACCGGTCAGAGAGAGGGGGGAGGTGGGGAGAACAAACATACACATACGTGAATGATTGTTAGAGGTGTTTTTGAAGGGGGTCCTGGACAATACAACATCAGCAGCAAAAGTGAAATGGTAACAAATGTGCAAATAAAAGCCGAGGGACCCCCCCCACACACACACACACGCACACACACACACACACACACACACACACACACACACACACACACACACACACTCACATACACACAAAGAAACATGTGAGTATCTGTAAGTTAGGATAATTGATAATAAACAATGTAAAACAAATACAATCATTTTTCGTTTATTAAATTTTACACAATGTCGCGTTTCCCTGTCTGACGGTAATCTTGACAATTTGTAAAGGGGAGTAGATCTTGCTTCGTTTTGATTTTTTTTTCTTGTTTTATTTACATCTATATTGCTCGTTTCCCGTGTATTTAATGACATTGTCGGTTTCTTTGACTTACGAGTAAACTTAAAGTTTGCAACGGGAAGAATATTGTTTTGTGGTTGCTATCTATTCTTGTGTTATGTCCGTGTCCGTTGTTGGCTTTCCCTGCGTTTGTTTGTTCCTGCTTACAGCCCTAGCAACACCGAGAAAAATAAACGTTCATTGTTTTTTTTTCTGTTCTATAGTTTGCTGGTGTCCCGTTTACTTACAAGAACGTTGCGTTTCCTTGTTTTATGCGTATGAAAATAGAGGAAGGTTATGTTTTGCTTTAACAATCTTTTCTATCTGTAGTTTCTTTACATGTTGTTAGTTTTACTGCTGTTTCCATGCGGCTTCAAATGGCTAGCCCTGCGCCGTGGAAAAAGAAAATGTTGTGTCTTTATTTTCCTCTATATGTCCCGTTTAGTTAAAAACATTTCCGTTTCCTTGTGTTATGAGCCTGTACATGGAAGATTATTATGTTTTGTTTGGAACTTCTTTCGTTGTTTATATTTCTTTCTGTCTTTTTCTGTTGTCTTACTGCGTCCTATATATGTCCTATTGATTTTTTTGTTTGGATTTTTTCTTTCCTTTTCATCTTCTCTTCTCTTATTTATCGCTCGAGTCCCGTTCATCTATAAATACGTTCCGTTTCCTTGTCATATTAGCACATTTTAAGTTTGTACAAAGAAAAAGGATTCTGTTTCGTTTTAAAATTCTGTTCTTTTTATATTTATCTTCTATTATGATGTTGCTTTCTCCTCCTTCAACTTAGTGCAGAGCCTTGAAGTAGGTAAAAAAAATAAAAGGCCCTACGGTTTCCGGAACTGTTGACGTCTTAGTCGGCGAACTTCCTTAACTGTTTACTTCTGAATTAGTTACAATCCTGAACTGTTTATTTCCGAAAGGGTTAAGTTCTAAGGATATTGACTCCAGCTCTTGAGTAAAGGAGTCTACACATACTGGTCTTGACCCTTGCACTCTTGTGCCTTTTCAGCATTTAAGGATCTCTCTCTCTCTCTCTCTCTCTCTCTCTCTCTCTCTCTCTCTCTCTCTCTCTCTCTCTCTCTCTCTCTCTCTCTCTCTCTTTCTTCCTCTTTGTCTCTCGGGCTCATTATGTCTCTGCCTGTGTGTGTCTCTCTCTTTTTTTTCTCTCTGTCTCTGTCTCTCTATGTGCGTCTGTCTCTTGTTCTCTGCCTCTCTCTCTCTCTCTCTCTCTCTCTCTCTCTCTCTCTCTCTCTCTCTCTCTCTCTCTCTCTCTCTCTTCCTCTCTTAACAAGGTAAAACATATCAGACTTTTGTGTATGCTAACATCTAGGCTCCAGCTTATGACGGTGACGCTTGAGGAGGAGGCAATAGTTTTACTACCCCTGTTTCAAACTGCAATGAAGAATAGTATAACGCGCTGTAATACACTGAAATGTATTTGGCAGTGCAACTCTGGAATTTGTGCGGCGCAGTTGACCATTATCTCTCTAGCTGTTTTCCTTTTTTCTTGTGCAAAAACTACGGCTGTAACAATCAACATAGTGTTGGAACCTGCTTTGGAGGAGCCCAAATCCTTTTTGCAAAAGAAAGAAAGCCTCGTATGACCGTTGTCTAATTGAAATCCCAGTTAAAGACCCCGAAGGGAATTGTTAACCCCTAATGCTGTACTTAATGGCCTGTCCCTTTGCGGGGACAAATGTTGGATTAGACAAACGTGTGTGGTCATTAGTTAAAGCTCCCGACAAAACTGACCGTCCAGTTGTATTACAGCTTGGTTTTTCTACTCCTGTGTAGGATTTTTTCCCCCTCGTTTTGTCATTGTTTTGTGTTGCATACGTTTCTTTATGATGTCCTTTATGTGCCTGCCCTCTTGCTTTATAGTGAATGGAACTCTGAAACATTCGGCACAGAACAGGTATGATCAGTTTTACTTTTTTTGTTATACTCTCTTATCAAAATTCCTAGACCACTCCCAAACACCGTCCTTGCAAAAAATTCAAATGATATTAAAACAACAGCGTGTGGTGCACAAAGGGCGCAATTCCTTCCAACAAATTATGTGATAGAAGATGCAAACAAAGTCGCGCACGCAAAACAACAACAGAAACAGGCGACCATTACTACATGCTTTGCACAATATGTACACAACGCTGGCTGGGTACAACTCCATTTCCCTGATTTGTATGCAACAGCCATTAAAACATATATAACAACGGACAGGGAAGCAGGCGTACAAACTTTTACACTCAAACATGCACAGCGCTAAATGAGTACAATTCCGTTTCCCTGTCTTCTCTTCCCCGGCAAAATAGCCATTAAAAACACACTCTAACAAAAATAACAGGCTAGGACAATAAAGAAAAAAATCATAGAAGAAGAAAAGGCAAAGCGCTCTCTCTCTCTCTCTCTCTCTCTCTCTCTCTCTCTCTCTCTCTCTCTCTCTCTCTCTCTCTCTCTCTCTTTCTCTCTCTCTCTCTCCTGCACAGAGCGCACTGAATCTTCGATTAATCAATTTAAAGAAAGGTCAAAAATGCAAAACTCTCTCTCCTTCTCAGTCTCTCCCTCTCGCTCATTTTCTCTCTCTCTCTCTCTCGCTCGCTCTCTCTCTCTCCCTCCCTCTCTCTCTCCCTCTTTCTCTCCCTCTCCCTATCTCTCTCTCTCTCCCTCTCCCCCTCTCTCTCTCTCTCTCTCTCTCTCTCTCTCTCTCTTTCTGGACACTAGTTTTTAATCCGTCCACTGGGGTAGAAGAGAGGACCACTTTTTCTTTGTTTAATTAATCAATGAGCCTAATGAGAGTCCGAGGTCAGAAGAGTGCAGACGTTTGTGATGACACTAGATAGCAAGTGCCCACGAAGCCTCTGTCCACTGTCCACATTTCCGGTCACTCTTTTGGTCCCTAGGGGTGGGGGGGAGGGGGCATGTATCTGGGAAGAAGAGAATTAGAGAGAGAGAGAGAGAGAGAGAGAGAGAGAGAGAGAGAGAGAGAGAGAGAGAGAGAGAGAGAGAGAGAGAAAACGAACGAACGAACGAACATTATTTTACAAGGATAAAGGTTTAAGGCACATTGCCTTGTCTAACAACCTGTCCTAAAACAAACACTACACATATAATATTTTCTAAAGAAGCATACAAATGGAAAGAAATAATAAAAGAAAAAAATGCTAAATAGAACCAGAATATAAAATGGAACACAAATAATGCGTAGAAGGTTAGAAAGAGACCACAGTAAAGAAGAGAACAAAAAATAAACCACACCAACATCAAACATAGATGTAATTTTATTTTATTTGTCCTTCTTCAACAAGGCTTCAGGTTTGTTAGAGTTGTATCATCAGTGATTGATATTCAAATCATATTTTATTGCCCATAAAACAACAACAAAAACAACAATAACAAGCAATCAAACAACAAACAAACATACACGCATAAATACAAACAAACAAACAAACAAACAAGCCATATGGAATCAAATCAAAAGGTATAATATAGATGAAACCAAAATTAATGTTGAACAAGATAAAGAAGACCAAAATTGGACAGGAGAGAGAGAGAGAGAACGAGAGAGAGAGAGAGGCAGACAGACAGACATCACGTGAGAGATGGAGAATAGAGAGAGTGAGAGAGTTCAGAAATAAAGAGAGAGAGAGAAAGAGAGAGAGAGTTCTATTAAATATTGCAAAGATTTCGTCCACGATCTAACCAGCGATTTGCAGAGCTAGATAGGTATGACGTATTTTGATTTTGTTCGACCGATGGGAAATGTCCCAAGTCTATAATATAGGCTGCTGTAACCTCAAACGAAAGTTCCGTCATTAGTTTTGGCCAAGGAGTACCTTAGACAAGTGTGTGCCTTCCACATTGCCCATGAGACAACTTAAAGTCACACTACTCCCAAGTCTAAATCATGTGACCTTTAACAAAATCTCTATCGTTAGTTTTGAGGCAATTCTGTGCTTTACACGTTTCCAAAAATACAACATAAGGTTACACTTTAGGCCTATAACCACCCATATTTGATGTATCATCAGTGATTGATATTCAAATCTTATGTTATGTCCCGCAGATCCAACGATATGCAGCGAGACGATTTGATTACTTTGGCACTGACCATTATGTTATGGAGCAAAATGTTCAAAAATATCAATGGATTGTGTGTAATGCGCTTTTAGGGTCTGTGCATGGCGGTGGAAGTGCCCAAGGTGGTAGAAGGGGCGAAACTGACTATCAAACACATGTTTTAGCAGGTGTCCGAGAGGCACAGAGGATGCTACCAAGACAAACATTTACTCACTGAAAAGTTTCACCTTGAACGTAAAGGAAACTTGACCTTTTCAGTTTGGTCTTGCCTTCCAAAATCTCAAAAGGAAAGACGTGCGCCTGCACGAGAGAAAAAAATGACGCCTCGATTCAATTTTTTTACGGCAAAGAAGAAACACAAAGACACACACTACCGCCACCAACACACACACACACACACACACACACACACACACACACGCACACACACACACACACACACACACACACACACACGCACAGACACACACACACACACACACACAAACTCACTCTCTCTCTCTCTCTCTCTCTCTCTCTCTCTCTCTCTCTCTCTCTCTCTCTCTCTCTCTCTCTCTCTGTCTTGTCTTACTCGTCGTCGAAGTAAAATCAATACACAAACAACAGACAACATTAACAAACAAACAAACAAACAAACAAGCAAATGAATAAATGATCAAATAAATACATAACTAAATAAATAAATAATTGAATTCAAGAGTTCAAACTCAGATGTTAGCACATATTTTGTTTCTCGTCCTGTCTAGGCTGCTGCAGAAAAGAGAAGCCTAATATTATAATTCAGGTTTACTGACAGAAAGCCTTGGCTTCAAGTCATACGCGATGGGGATTTTCTTGGATGGACAAAAATACAAATACATCATTGATATACAATTTTAAAAAACCCACTTAATCTAAAGAAGTAGAATCTTAAAAAATACCAAGAAAAAATAAACCAAATTTATTTCGCGACGTCAGAAGGCAAAAAAAGGATTGCGCGTGAATGTACGAAATTCATCCCTTGAATGAGAATCGAACTTGGCAGCAGTGAACTGAACTTGAACCTGTCGGTAAAGTGAGAGCCGAATTGTGAATTCCTCCATCAAAGTTTAGTTATTCAAGTTGTCTCATAATGGATGCCGAAAAGCTTGCGTCCAAACGTGAACCCAATCTTTACCTCAGGCTGCAAAGTTCTCGTGATGCACGCTTTTGGAAAAAAGTGTGTGAGGGGAAGACAGTCTTCTTCTACCTGAAGAAGTTGACGTCGTGTGCATGCAAACGTTGCTGCATGTTGTCGAAGACAGTATCTGAGCGTCATTGTTTCTCCACAGAAGTAAAATGTCACAGACAGGTGCCCCTGAGGTGCACTTGAATTTCTAAAAATACGTGTCAAGGCATTCCGAAAGAATCAATTTGCATCATGCAGCTTTCTTTTTACAACCTACACTTGCTAAATAGAACAGATATCACGATGGCTGACCGCATAAACATCGTATATAACAATTTTATCGAAAATCCCTTTTTTTTATATCATTCGATTCAGTTTCATCTCCACTTTGTGTGTGTGACATCAGAAACTGATTTCCGATTCTTATTAATGAATGATTAAACAAAGTATAAAATGTACAGCATTGTGATGCCTACATAACAACCATAATAAGATATACGATGGTCAACGGAGGCAGATTCCCTGAAAAGTTGGCTGCATGAACCTGGTAGCTAGAAGAGAAGAGTTCATCACTCTGCAGAACTATCGCAGCATCTGTTAATTTTCTTTCGTCAGCTTTATGGATGTGTCAATCTGCCTCAAGCAGTCTTTATTTCCTTGATCACCTAAACTTGTTAAGTTGCGCAGAGAACACATACAGCCACGGTTGCTCTGCAGAATTGTGGCTGCATCTGTTATTTTTCCTTCCTCAACAAGGCTTCAGGTTTGTTAGAGTTGCATAAAAGTGGTGTCCGAAGCAACGTTTTGTAGGCTGGGAAGCGTTTGGATGTGTGCGAAGTAATTGCTATAAAATTCATTTTAGGTGCAGTTGATTCATTTCAGTGTGCCTGCACACATCTAATCGAGTTGGCCGGGAAAAAACCATGCGATGAGTCCGAAATATCGTACATTCTATTTTAGTTTTCGGAGCGACAGTTTTTCACAAGCTACCCAAGGAAGCTATTCAATAACATCACACGATAGCTTAATCAGCATGGCGTAAGCAGTTTATTGGTCTCATCTATGAATAGATATATTTGTTTGTTTCCCAGGGGCGCATTTCACTGCTTGCATTATAATGATTATTAGTCGATTGCAGATTCAGTCTTTGTCTATGTGCCTTGTGAAATTATGTCCATTGAGAACAACGTGGATCGTGCATGTGACTGTTAGGTAATAAGTCTTTTTCCATGTTCAGCTTCACCTACTTACGTTGCGTTTATTTATTAATCTGTGCATTTGTTAGTGGATATGTACATGTATTTCTTTCAAGGTTACCTAACATTATATCAGTGCAATAGGACAAGCAATCATTCAGCTCAGTAGGCCAAACACTGTTATTGCACCATTGCAGTTTGCACTTGGCGTGCAAATGCACCGATCATTCGGTTCACGGTTTCTGATCGATACCCTCAGCCACCTTGGCTGTAGCTGTTCTTACACAGAGGTACGGAAATTTGAACTGAATGCTGCACAATCATATGGCATTGATCTCCCACCTACTACTGTGTATGCCTGCCTGTGCAGAAATCCCCGACGCAATGCAGTCTGTCACAGACGTTGCATTCCATTCTAGCGAGCAACAAACGCAGCACAAAGAGTTGAGCGTGGCAAGGCAGAAGCGAGATCACACAGACATTCAGCTGATCTTGAGATATCTGCTTGATAGGAACCCTTTCACTGTGGATCCAACCCTCCGATCCATTTCAAGCGGAAAAGAAGCTGAAGCTACTGTGAATGCAGAACAAGCAAAAGGCGTAGGAAACAAGATTCTGAGCAGCATGATCGGAAATAATGTTGTGGATTTCACCTTTAAAAAGAAGGATCAAGCTGTAACCATGGCTCTGAAAGCCAAGTCGTCCAATCTGCACGATGATCTAGTACATGTTCACTCCATGCTGTTGTTCCAGAGACTAGTGACAACTGTGAAGAACACCAACGGATGTCTTGAGGACGCCTTTGCCTTTGATATGTGCAGTGTCCCAGCATCGCTGTTTGATTCGGGTGGTCTGCCAAGACAAGGTACCAAGGCTGCACTGGCAACTTACATCTGGACTTCAACAAAGCAGGTAAATGGTGTTATTCCTGATGATGTAACATATGTCATCGATGGTGGCTTGCTGTTGCACCTTCTGCCCTGGTGCCGTGGTTCAACATACAACCAGCTTACTCAGTTACGCAGACTTTCTCATTCGTCATTTTGGCAAAGGAACTGTTGTTTTTGATGGATACAGCTGCGGACCTACCACCAAAGATGCAGCCCATTTGCGAAGAACAAGCAGAGCCAATACAGCATGTGCCATCACTTTTGAGGGTGACATGGTCCTGTGCGAACCAAAGGAGCGCTTCCTGACGAATCCAAACAACAAACAGCGGTTCATCAACCTCCTTAGTTCCCGTTTTTCACAGCACGGCTTTGACACTGTCCATACAACTGCTGATGCTGATAGGCTCGTCGTAAAGACTTCTCTGGAATTGGCAAGGAAGGGAAACGGGATTCTGGTTGGCGAGGACACCGATCTGCTCATCCTTCTGTTGTACCATCTTACGCCAGATCACTGCCCCGTCTTCTTCACATCAGTGAGATCATCGACAGCAAAATCATCTGCAAAAGTGTGGGACATCAGAAAAGTCCAGACTGTTCTTGGATCTCAAGTTTGTGAGAACATCCTGTTTGCGCACGCCTTTGGTGGATGCGATACAATTAGCAGTCCATTCGGGATTGGAAAACCAACGAAATTGACCCAGTCAACAGTGTTCGTGCAGCAGGCCCATGTCTTCAGCGCCAGTCCTTGCAGAGACACTTGTGACAGGGGAGGCTACCGCTCCTTTCACAGCAGACTCTGCACCCGAGTTGTTGGCCTTTAAAGTCAACACCGGTGTATTGTAGAATTCTGTTTGTGATGGGGTCTGGTGGTTTCCGATTGTCTGTATGTTCATGGAAACCTTCGGGTTTGCATAACACTTTTTATAAGGCTAAGAAATTAGCCCTAACATTTTCAATCCTGTTTGATTGCACTTCGCCTCCCGAGGTGATCGTAGTGTTTCGGCACTCGGTTACATCTGGTGCTTGCGAGCAGGGATGGGACTCGGCATGATATGTGCAGGTAATGGCATAATATGACCACTGAACATTTTCGTGCTGTTCCCATTCTGCGAACTTGGGATGGACAGTGGTCCCCCGGTTCGGAACTTCGGGACGAAGTTCATTCAAACGGGGGCGATTGTGACAGGGGAGGCTTCCGCTCCTTTCACAGCAGACTCTGCACCCGAGTTGTTGGCCTTTAAAAGTCAACACCGGTGTATTGTAGAATTCTGTTTGTGATGGGGTCTGGTGGTTTCTGATTGTCTGTATGTTCATGGAAACCTTCGGGTTTGCATAACAGTTTTTATAGGGCTAAGAAATTAGCTCTAACATTTTCAATCCTGTTTGATTGCACTTCGCCTCCCGAGGTGATCATAGTGTTTCGGCACTCGGTTACACACTGATGAGCTGATAGGAGCAGGAGAAAGGGCCTTTGTAGAACTCTATGGGGGGAAGGAAAGAGACACGTTGAACTTCCTCCGCTACATCAAGTACATGCAGAAAGTCTCTACATGTACCTCATCGTTTCAGCCCTGCAAACTCCCACCTACATCAGCAGCAGCTAAATTCCATTCCATGAGAACATACTTCCAGGTGCAAGAATGGATGCACTTGCATCAAGAACAGTTCCTCCTGGATCCGATGGACTGGGGATGGGAGATTGTTCAAGGCGCCATGCTTCCTATTCTCATTGACATTGCTGCTGCTCCTGGTGATCTACTCGATGTCATCCGATGCAATTGCAAGACAGAGTGTCGAACAGCAAGATGTTCATGCCGAAAACACGGCCTCGTGTGTACGTCTGGCTGTGGGGAGTGCAGAGGGGAGAGCTGTGCCAACACTGTGACCGAGGTTGCCTGTGTAGGTACATCAGACGATGAAGACGGGCTTTAGCGTAAGTACGAGGTCATGTTGAATAGAGTGTGCGTGTGCATGTTCACATGTGTAATGCAACAGTAACGGGTAAAGGAGGGAGAATATCAGCACAGTAATTGTCAACTCACATACCTGTCAAACGCGACCCGGGAGACGCGCGCTGTGAAACCACACCGAATGCGCTAGATTTGAGCTTCGGCTACGTTATTTCGCGCTAAATAAATGCAATTGAACCTATTTATCAACTGAATGTGCTTTTCTTACATACTATATGAGTGACATATGGCACATCCCTTAAAATAAGACATGTTATAGACGTGAGAAGTGAGGGACGGAGCATATTCGGAATACCGTTATTGCGCAGTTGTCATCATTCTTTAAAAGCTTCAAAAATATAGTTCGCATGGGAAAACGTTGGCCAACTCGGTTTTACCTGATCAATGGATGCATGTAGAGTACAAAAAAGGTAAAATAAATTTTATAGCAATTTGTTCACACAGGAGGTGAAATCTGATGAAATCTGCCTAGCCTATTGTTATAGAATAAAAAGACAAGAACCTTGAGCTTATGAAAAGTTCAGCTATAGACAAGACGGAAAGTTTACTGAGACCTCGACCTATTTGTCTTTAAAGTGGGTCAGCAAGATACACATGAGACAGATACTTAACGAAGGGTGATCTCTATGATCTTTGGGTGTTGCTTCTCCTTTCGTAGCACAGTCCTAGCTACCTTCATGTCTGATAAACTTTCTAAGTGAAAAGATGTAAATCAACGTCGTTCTGTGTTACAATGGTCCCATTGAACAAAATGACATTGAATAGCTATGATTGAGCTGCACGGAAGCAGACAAACATAATACATGTGTGCGGAGATGGTGGTGGTGGCTTGACAGGATGATAGCTCCTGGTAGACTAAGAAGCTGTGTGGGTACAAATGTAAGGTTTTATTGATCCACCAGCTGTTCACGGGGAAATGCTTTTTTTGTTTTGGCTTGCTTGCTTGCTTCTCTTATTGTTGCGTATGTAGTTTTTTGTTAGTTTATTTGTTTGTTGGCAAACTTTAATTAAATTACTTGGTAATTGCAATGTATTAGCCGGCGCTAACAGTTGCATGGATGTATCAACTTACAGTTATAATGTGAGGCCAACGTTATTTTTTTCCTGTGGGGGTTCTCAATGCATGTTGTTATTTTGTGATTCTTTAAATCTTTGGCATCATAAATATGTTTCCATAAACGCTCTCCATGGATTGAGAGTGGTGATGTACGTGTGTGATGTATTCAGCTTTATGTCCTATTCTCTTTAGTAGTCGTTAAAGTGTTCGGAAGTACATGATGACTACTACTTGAAAACTGTTGAACTTGATTTTGAATTTCAACTTGAACACAATATTTCGACAGATTGTTCTTGAACCTTAGAAGTGCACTTATGTCAACCTTCGAAGGTTATTGACATTGATGTTTTAGTTGTCATTTATTTGAATTTCTAGCATAGACGACATTTACATTTTACATTTCATGATCCTGTATTGAAGGCATTTTACCTTGAATTCATCTGGAATATTTGGAAGGATGATTACTGAACTTTCAAAGTGTACTTTCGATAACCTTGCCATTTGTTTTCCCAAAACTGTGGACATATATATTCTACGGACTTTTCTATTGAAAGATGAACATCTCACAAAAATACACAAGATCGAGGAAGAGTGTTCTGTGGATGGCCTTGATGAATGAATAAGCAGAAAAATGTATGCGACAAAACACCGCGTAAACACGCGAAGGTCGTGACAAGAAAAACATCGCTATTTCATACCATATTTAACTTTCTGTTCTAGGAGGGTGTGATGTAGAATATCGGCGAGAATGTTCGGAAGAATGTAGAGATATGGAGTTCCTGTTGGCTTGTCTGGGGTCCTGAGTTCTGCGCGTGAGAACACTGTTCTACCATACTGACCGCGCTTTTCTAGCTTGGTGACGTTTTTGCCTAGGTTGGCTTAAGCTATTTGTTCAGAGCTGGTGAGGTCAGGAAGCAGAAGCCGTGGAACGTACATACTGGTTTTCACCGACAGGCGTTTCTCTTTACTCAAGTTCAAGGCCCTGTTTACCCATTGAGGGGAGAAGAGATGTTCGAGAAGTTGTTGTAGGTGACAGCTTCGTGAAGAAGAGAGTACGAAGATGTACCCTTCCCTTCTAGCAAATGACTCTTCTCCACACCCAGTGTCTCCTCGTCCTCCTCCTCCTCAACCATCCCTCTTCCTTCTCGTGCTCTTCATCTACCATCTCCTCTCGCCTCTCTTCCTTCTCCTCTTCCCACCCCCAGATACAGGTGACAGCATTGTGGCGTACAATGTACGAAGTTCTAATCAGGGGCGGATCCAGGGGGGGGGGGTTCCGGGGTTTTCGCCCCCCCCCCCCGGCCTAAAAAACTAAATTAAAAATAAATTAAAATAAAGAAAAAGCAGTTTGCACTAGATTGCTCCATTTTCCTTGTTTTTATCAACATTTTCCGAGGGGGAGGGGGGATGCCCGAGGACCCCCCCCTAGGCCTTTGTCTTCTAAATGACGGTTTTGGTAAGTTGTTGGTTCAGGTTGCACCAGATCAGTCAATTTTCCTTGTTTTGATCCAAATGTGTCTTCTTGAAATAACTTTTGAAAGGTGTATTAGGGGAATTTTCTTGGCTCAGATTGCTCAATTGTCCTTATTTTTATCAATATTTTCCGGGGGAGGTTCGGGCATTCCTCAACTAAACGCTTTGCGTCGTCGATCTGTCCCTTAAAGAAACTTGGACCCCCCCTTAAAAATGATGTGATCCGCCCCTGCTAACGATTCTGCAAACGACTCTTCTCCACACCCTATGTCTCCTTCTTCTCCCCCACTCCTCTTCCTTCTAATCCTCTTCATTCTCTACCTCCACCACCTCCTCTGTTTCCTCCTCCCACCCCCAGGTGTAGGTGACATCATCGAAGGGTAAAATGCACGAAGATCTAACGGTCCTACACACGACTCTTCTCCACACCCTATGTCTCCCCCACCACCCTTCATGCTCCTCCTCTTCAACCCCCACCTCCCCTTGCTTTTCCTCCTTTACCTTCTTCCATCCCCAGTTCATTCTACGGCCACACTTGTATTGTGATTTCGAGGTCTGAAGGTCAGTGTCACGGGATGGACACTGGTAGAGACAACATCACCTGCGCGAGAGAGGCTGTGGACCAGTGGTCAAACGGTCAACAGAAAGCCACTTTCTCCGGACACGTGGGGGGCGCGAAAGTCAACAACACAGTAGTGACCCGCTTCACCACCTCTGTCTCTCTCATCCTTCGTCATTTCAACAGGCAGCGCGACTGAATGTGAATTATCAAACAGAAGGGCATTCTAACCGTTTGATCATTGGATGTGTTAGTTACATTCCCCAACAAACGTTACATAAAGGTGTATGTGTACATGAGCGGGTTGTTCTCCTGAGCTTAGTACCATTTTGTGACATGCATTCTCAGTCCTTTAAATCATTATGATATGTATGCACTAAACGGCAACTAGAATGTATTCTCGTTACTTTTGTCAATAATAATCCAGTTATATAATGATACAGACATTCAACAAAAACACAGTAAGCATTTTTGTTCAAAACAAACCACGTCAGTATTTAAATCCATGTCTTATCCTCTGGTTTCATTGATAAGCGAGTGATGTATTTTGAAATGCCTGTAATGTACTCAACGTAGAAAATCAAAATGTGCAGGTATTTTTTATTCTTTCTCTGCAGGCCAAGGATATAATTGGAAACACTATTTATTGATGAAATAAACTTGTATGGTTCGAATGTCTCAAGTTACATAACTAAATATCACTCGCTTAACATGGTTTCCACTGGTCTCCAGCTCTGGAGAATAACCCGAATTCATTACTCTTCTGAAAGTAAAAATACAGCCAAACCTGCCCTGGCGACATCTTTTCGATAACGACCACCTGCCCATTACGACAACCCCAAAAGATCCCCAACGAGTTGTTTTTTATTTTATAAAACTCACCTTTCCATAGCGAACACTTGTCAATAACGATCACCCAAGGGACCGACCAAAAGTGTTCAATGTGGACAGGCTCGACTTCACTGGGGAAAAAAAGAAAGTGAGACCTATCCTTCCCTCTACCTCTTCGTAGTTTTTGTGTGGTTATTTCTTGCTTGCATCACACGCAACATGGATGACATTGTTACAATTGCAAACGCCACATTAGAAGTCACTCTCGAACACACACACCCTTCCTGCATTCGGTGGTAATTAACTGACTGTCTTGACCCTCCATCCCCACCCCCACCCCACCCCACCCCACCCCACCCCACCCCAAGGGTAAGAGTAAGGACGCTAAGAGGCAGCTATCTATCTACACCTCACTGTCGTTGACCCCACCTCAAGGGATACGAACATTTCAGCGGCGAAGACAGCGATCGAAACTGTCTCGTCATTCTACGCCGCCTCTCGACATGCCTTCTCCCTCTTGCAGTCAACACCAAATGGCATACGTCACCTGAACTACAGTCAACTGCGTCTCGTTCCTATCATCAGCATCCCCCCCCCCCCCCCTTACCATTGATTCCTCGGGGACCTTGAAACAGACGGGAGAAGCTTATAGTGGGGACGGAATTGTTGATGGGTCTGCTGCTGCCCCAGTTGTTGTTGCTATTCGCACTTCCTCGTTATTGAAGTAGTTCTAACTGTTGAATAGATTTGAGTTTCTTCGCTATACTTGCTCTTCGTGTTTTCTCAATAATGTTTCGAGGCGTGACCGCTGAAACGATTTAAATGTTGGTGTTGTTTTGTGCCCACTTGAGGCTCTTTGGAGTTTGTTGAAACAACGATTTGAGCTGCTTCACGGAATGTTGGTTTAGAAACTAGAGTCTCCACAAATAGAAGAACAAGTCTGATAGCTCAAGGTCTATTGAATGTGTAAAAGCGTATCTGTGGGCGTTTTCAATGAAGACACACTCTACGGACACGCAATGTTCCAGTATCTGTGTTCAGTATGAGATGTAAGGGCTGGCACAGTTAGGAAGAAACAATACCCGCTGTAATACCCTATTATACAAGTCACAGAGTATCCATCATTGCAAACTTGTTTGGCACATTGATGCCTGGTACGGTACCGTGGAAAAAGTATTGCCTCTCTTGTTCAAGGTGTCGTTTCACGAGGGGCGACGATGTGATGTTTTTCCCAAACAAAATTCTCTGTTGAGATAATAAAATCTTCTATGTCGAAGTCTATGACGCCACTAGTGAAATGGAACTCTGTAGTAATTATATTTATTGTAGAGGGGTAAACGGAAAGTTAATGTTCAAATATCGCGAAGCAAGTCGACGCGTGCTTGTAACTGATGTGTAGTCAGAACAGAAAGTACAGAACAGAAACAAAGAAACGAACCGGAGTAGGAAGACACCAGAACAAAAGCTAAATGAAACATACAGCAGCAGTCATATTATCTTACACATGGACGTAACAAATAGATTAAAGTAACACAACACGATATCGTACAAAACTACACTTTGCTCAAATATGATGGGAATTACGATCGTGCTGATGGATCTCATCTGAACCATAGTTTTAAGAAATAAAAGATAAGAAAGTGTACAATCATATCTATATCAAATTAGAAATAAACAAGTCGCGTAAAGCGATATCAACACATTTGGTCAATCTGTCGGTCTGAAACTAAAACATCAACACTGAAAACCTAGCTGTCATCACCGAGACTAGTAGTAGGGTTTGATTAGCCCAAACCCGTAGTGCGCTCGTCCGATGAAGCGTGCGAACGTAGAAGCTAATTTGCATGCTCTGATTTGCTTTCATTCTGACATAACATGACATATCTATATATGTTTAGATTCAGGAGAAGATGTTGAATACAATGCACACACAAATGTAATCTCTTCGTGATCATTCGATTTTAATGAAAATTTAATTAGCAAACATTCATTAATTTGTAAGCTTTTGAGCTGAAACAATCCCATAGTACGGACTGATTCAAAGATTGCTTGACCAACATTTAAATCAATTTGGTTGAAAACTGAGGTCGTCACAGTGCCGCTTTAACTAAAGGCCGGATGTGACGTCATCAAAGACATTTATCAAAACCAAAGTTAAAAAACCCATCTGGGGTATCATTTGGAAGAAGTTTTTTGTACAGTTTTACGAACATCGCTCTATACACTCACGCACACCACACACACCACCACCACCACCACCACACTCGTCTCTATGTTAAAACATTTAGTTAAAACTTGACTTAATGTAAAACAAAACATAGATTTAAAACAAAAACACCTTCACTATGACGTGCATAATTAACACTTTAATTTTGATAAATCTTGTGCACACCATATAAATTAAATGCTTCAATTGATTTGGAACCTTCGATCGAACTTTTAACAGTAAAAATAACATACATAATTGAAAGAAAAATACAGATTTTGCTTGACTTCGATGAGGACTTTAAGAACCTTGGTAAGCAACCACTGTCCAGTCCGGTGGATTTCTCAAATTATATGACACTTGTTTCAACACACTCCGAAAATATCACAGACGGTGTGTTTTGTCTGTGCCAGTGGTTTACCATATGCCGCGCTGGCTAGTAACATGTTTAACTGAATTGGAAAACAACAATAACATATGCGCATCATACGAACCACACAGACAGAAAAAAAGGTTTGTCTGACACAAATCTAAAACAATTTATGGAAATACGCCACTCATATCTGAATTACGATAAAACAAACTAACATGAAGCCAAAAGTTAAAGCAGACTTCCTCTGTCTACGATCTGTGCAGTGGACAGAAATTCTGAGGATCCTTTCAAAGACCAAACCAAACTGGCTTTAAGAAAATCCACCAATTTGAGGTCGCTGAATCACTTGCGACCCTAACATACCAACAGTCTTTACTTGTTTAATAAGAAGCATGTTGTAGGCTACCAGGGATAGAAATATCAGTGCCAGCTCCAACCGTGGTTATTTTTAGTTTTTTTGTTTTTGTTTGTTTTTTGAAAGCCCTTCAACGGACGTCAGGCTCGCGAAATTATGAATGTTGGCCTTTCTCTTCAGTTACACTGACACAGCAAAAGCTGAACGATAGAAAACAGTTTAGCACAGAGGAGCTGATTGCGTATAACCGCAAGTAACCCATCCACGCTGAAAATTCTTTGCAAAACACCGTATGGACAAACGATAAAAGCACTCGGAGTTTTCCACAACAAGTCAAACAGACGGATCATAAGCTCAGGGAGGCATACATCTCTTGAAGCAGCAGGCAGATGGGTCGGTGGACTATAAGCCCTATGCCTCCTACTCCCTTCGCTCAACTCCACACCTGCCCGAAGAATGCCATGGCCTGTGCCTCAAACCCAGGCGCCATTTTCACAGTCTGACAGAAAATGACGTGAATCGCACCGGCCATACGCCACCAAGACCTCGGAGGCAACGTAGTTCTAGGTGACATGATAAGGCCTCTCGGTCAACCGAGCCCTCTTTTTGTCCAAAACGCACTGCAAACAGGACTGTAACCTCCAAAACGGCATCGCAAAGACCGCTCAGTCTGACGTCTTTTGGTCTCATTCATCTTCTTACAGACGTCAAGCAATGGAATGTGTTTCTTCTTCTTGTTTTGGTTTTTGTGTTTATTTTGATTTTCTTTTTGTGTGTAAAGTTCTTCATAGAATCATCGTGCAAAGGCATTTCGTCTGTGTTCTCACAAGTGCAAAGCAGGATGACGTCACTCTTTGTTGCGTTTTCTAAACGTCGAGCTAACGACTTATGACGTCATAACTGATCCATGGATTTGTGCCGTCTTGAGCTTGCATTTTGAAAGGGACTGAGAGTTTGACTCAAATCATTGCTAGTTTTTTTGTCGCGTCGTTCCTTGCTTGAAATTGTTTTTAACAAATTAAAAAAGGAATTACGTTTCGGTTCCACGTACCAGTCTCTTTTCCCTTTTCTTTCCTCTCTTTGTCCAAGTTTAACTTTGAGTTTTCAGGATTTTCTTAGTTTGGTTTTAGAGTTGTTCGTGTTTGTGAAAGGATTTTTAAGTAATGTTGTCCACGTGTTCCGTATAGCTTTTCTTTCTTTTAAAAAAAAGGTTCTTTCAGCTGTCCAACGTCAGTTGTGAGGTCAAGTATGCATGAGTCACGTGATTCAAAGGCTGAACTGAGCTACACCGACGCAAACCTGTCTCGAGTTAATAACTTGACCTGTTGAGTTATACCCCCCGCGGGTTAGGGGGAAGAATTTACCCGATGCTCCCCAGCATGTCGTAAGAGGCGACTAACGGATTCTGTTTCTCCTTTTACCCTTGTTAAGTGTTTCTTGTATAGAATATAGTCAAGGTTTGTAAAGATTTGTCAAGCAGTATGTAAGAAATGTTAAGTTCTTTGTACTGGAAACTTGCATTCTCCCAGTAAGGTAATACATTGTACTACGTTGCAAGCCCCTGGAGCAAATTTTTGATTAGTGCTTTTGTGAACAAGAAACAATTGACAAGTGGCTCTATCCCATCTCCCCCCTTTCCTCGTCGCGATATAACCTTGAATAGTTGAAAACGACGTTAAACACCAAATAAAGAAAGACCTGTTGAGTTATGCTTGTTTTGCGAATACCAACGTCATGTGCAGCTTTTCATCGGTGTTTTACTTGTTTGCTCACCTGAACAATCAGGAGAGCCACAGGATTTATTGGCGTTAGGCCGTTAGATGAAAACATAATATCAACATGGAGCTATTGCTCTGAACTTCACACACCTGCAGGGTGCGGTGACCTCCAGGCACGATGCAGGTCAGATTGGCCCCCATCCGAACTTCAAGGTCACATCAGGGTGAAAAATGCCCAATATTATTTTCTTCAACGTGTTGAAGCTTGAACTTTAAAAAAACACTTTCTCAGGTTCAATGGCCTCCAGACACGATGGAAGTCTTGCTGACCTGCGCAATATGTTACGGTGATTGTGGGGTCAAGTTTGGGTTAAAAAAAAGTGGACATTTTCCCTTTTTTTTAAAATACCTCTAGTCTTTCTTTCTTTATTTGGTGTTTTACGTCATTTTCAACCACGAAGGTTATATCGCGACGGGAATACCTCTAGTGACCGTAACACATTAAAAAATATATAGTTTCCCCGAAATCGGAGTATGGCTGCCTACATGGCTGGTAAAATCGGCCACACACACGTAAAACCCCATGAACACCAAAGAACAAAAACAAGAAGAACTATAATACTATTAGATTGCCTCCTGTTCTCTGTCATGGAGATTTGATTAGTGTGGTTGTTTATGGAGCTATCGCTCTGAACTTCACACACATGCAACTGCAAACTTGTGAAAAGTGTGAACTTCACACACAATCAGGTGCTTCGCCGATTGAGCGTTTTTCTTCTTGCTAACTCTCGATGACGTTCCTATTAGGCCTATGTTTGGCGTTTATGTGACTCTTGCTGTTCCGTTCTGCATGCCTTGAAGTTGCATTGTGTCTTCGCGCTTTGTATCAGGATTAGGGTCAGGATCGATACATCGCAGGAACCTTTTTAGGTTATCATCGCAACGGAAACGAGAGAGCGCAATCCCAAAAATTAAAAAATCTAATAATAGGAATTATTTGATCCTAGCCTATCCTCTTTTTCTAGGGAGGTCAGTTAGTGGGGTTACGGGGGCGGTTGAAGAACAGGCAGCATCCGAATTTAGATCCATATTTAAAAGCAGGTTAAGCCATTTCTCTTAATTTAAAATAAAGGTGTTTGATTTTGCTTGCCGTGTGTTGGTATTTACAATACCACACAGATAAGGCGTCTGATTTTAACTGGGGTAAAGCATGTCTTCTGAACAAGAAGTGGTTGTTAACAAGGTTATGAAGATTTCAGCTTGTCGTAAAAATTTGCTTACGCACTCGTGTGTGTGTGTACGTGTGTGTGTGTGTGTGTGTGTGTGTGTGTGTGTGTGTGTGTGTGTGTGTGTGTGTGTGTGTGTGTGTGTGTTTGTTCAAGCAAACAAAAGCTTCATCGACCTCTTTGGTGTTGCAATTTGGCAAAATATTTGTTGAACTGTTCAACTATGAAATGCAAATTTATTGCGAATAGAACAGAAACCAGTGAAACTAAATCGTCTAGCAAGAAATTCCAAACACCATTAAATAGTGAAAAAATTCCTCTTCAAATTCTGAAGAGTTCCTCGACACAGTTGATTCTACGATGCCTGACACACGTTATGGATTGACAAAACTCTGTCAAGCTAAAATCGTCTCCATTGCCATTGCTATGTCCATATTATCATGCCGCGAATTTACCCGCCATTTTGGTCAAGGTTTGCAAAGCGTGCTTGGAAGAATGTGGCCCCTACATTTTACGAGCTAAACTTAAACTTGACCACAGAGCACGAAAAGGAGAGATCTGACATTGTTTCCCCAGATGTTTTGCAGGACAGCATGATTGGGTATTGAGCATTGCCTCTCTCTCTCTCTCTCTCTCTCTCTCTCTCTCTCTCTCTCTCTCTCTCTCTCTCTCTCTCTCTCTCTCTGTCTCTCTGTCTCTCTCTCTCTCTCTGTCTCTCTCTCTGTCTCTCTCTGTCTCTCTCTCTCTCTCTCTCTCTCTCTCTCTCTTGTCCTTGCAATCAGTCTCATCGCAGAGTATTTGTGAAGCTGTTGAATGCAAATACACCAAAAATAGGACCAAAGAGACTAAGGAATGTGTAAACTATGTAATAGTATTTACAATTTCTTGCTCAACGATTTAATTCCGATGATCCATTGACGATTTATTTGCTTTCCTCGACACAATTTATCATATCTTTCCCTCCATGTGACAAAAAAAGTATAGATTGACAAAACTCTGTCAAGCCAATACTCTCATTAATGCCATTCATCTGTCCATATCATCGTGCCGCGAATTTACCCGCCATCATACTCTAGGGTTTGCAAAGCGTGTTGAAAAGAATGGGCTCAACATTTCGGCTGTGAACTTGAACTTGACCAAGAGAACGACAGAGATCCGACATTGTTTTCCAAAATAGCGCAGAACAATACGGTCGAAGATTCAGCATGGGCGACCGTCTCCATAACAGCGGTTGAAACCAACGTGAACTTGACCATTGGAGAGAGAGAGAGACAGAGACAGAGAGATACAGAGAGAGATAGAGAAAGAGAGAGAGAGAGAGAGAGAGAGAGCGAGAGCCAGCCAGACAGACAGACAGACAGACAGACAGACAGACAGACAGACAGACAGACACAGAGATAGAAGATTAACGAATACAATAACGCTGACAAGCATTGAATCCTCAAACACCTGTTGATGCAAGAGCGCATTTATTCGTGTGTGTCTGTGCACAATCTTGTGGATGCGCATGCTGAAGTTTTATGTGTGTCTCTCGCTCCGTTTGTAAACGCGGACAACAGTTATCCCGTCCTCCAAATACCAGTTTTCAAATCTTGAAAGGACTTTTAGGTGGGGGGGGGGGGGGGGGGGGAGTGTCACAATTTGAGGTAAATGCGTCTTGAGACTCATATTGTTTCGTGGAAAAATCTCGTGCTTTCTCGTTGATGATGAGAACCGTCAGCGGTTAAGTTAAGATAGTTAAGAGAAGCGATCCTAAACACGAATAATGATACGTTTCTGTCCATGTGACACACGTTGTGGATTGACACAAATCTGTCAAGCTAAAACCGTCATGGGTCCCATTCCTCCGTATTTTCATGCCGCGAATGCATCCACCATTTGCAAAGCGTGCTGGGAAGAATGGGTCGACATTTTACGCCTCTGGACTTGAACTTGACCAAAGAGCACGAAACTGAGAGGGAGAGAGAGGGAGAGAGAGAGAGAGAGAGAGAGAGAGGGAGAGAGAGAGAGACAGAGAGACAGAGAGACAGAGAGAGACAGAGAGAGACAGAGAGCGCGCCTGTTTACGAACACAAAAAAGCAAATTCGCTTGAAATCTTAAAAACTAAACAAATACTTGTCATTCGATGTGCGCAAGCTTGTGAATGCGCGAATGTTTTAATATGTGTTTCCATGCATCAGTGTCCGTGTACGTGCGTGTGTGTGTTTCTCGTTGTGTGAACGCGGACAACAGACCTAAGGCACCCGTCATCCGTAAACCCTTTTTTAAATTTTAAAAACCTAAATATTGACACAGAGGCTAGCCTGCCGAACCGACAAAGCATTGCGTAAAAATCCTTCTTTAACACCTTTTTTTTTGTTTTCCAAAATGTTTGTGTCACGATTTGCAACAAGCACTAAATCAGACTCGACGGAAAAATCTCTCGGAAAAAGATGCTCTCTCTTATTATTGACGCGTCTCGACAAAAAACGAAAAGTAACGGTGCCACGAGAGGAGTTCCTTGACACGATTAATGATACGTTTCTGTCCATGTGACGCACATTATGTATTGAGTTAAACCGTCATGAATCCATAACCTCTGTCCATACTATCTTGCCGCGAATTTACCCGCCATTATTCCTGGGGTTTGCAAAGCGTGCTGGGAAGAATGACCCGACATTTTACGCGCCGAACTTGAACTTGACCACAGAGCACGAAAGCGAGAAAAATCCAACATTGTTTTGAAAGATGGTTCTTCTTTGCCCAGATGTCTTGCCGAACAGCACGGTCGGGCCATTGGGCATGAACTACAACTCCCTCTGTTCTATCGAGGAGCGAAAGCGTTGTGGAGCCGAGAAAAATGTCATTATTGGTGAACAAACGATTATATCAGATGGTGGACATTGCCGATTCTTCGCTCCCCGATCGCGACAGATTTGAGGTCGGTGGGTGCAGTTTTCTGGAGCAAGTGACTGCGATATGTGCTTGCTGATAATATTGACCCGGCCTACTTTAATGGGTTTTCCAGACCTTTTGGGGGGTTCAGATGCTTGTCTCGGCAATTCTCGCGGTGTTACCGTCGGCAGCTGTAATGGCGGCCATGGCTTTGTTTGCTAGGTCAATGTCAGGGAGAACCACACATGCAATGACTCCCAGTCCTAAATACGATGCCTTCCACACGTTTCTAAATTTTGAATATGTGCAGATTTGCAGCAGCTGCATCAAAGTGGTTGTGTTTGCATTTCTTCTTTTTTATCGGCAATATCGCAGACATTTTTACTAGTTGTTCTTTTTCTGGGGCTTGTTGGCTTTTGCAAGCGTGTGGCAAATTATCAGCCAAAATGATGAAATGCTGCGTGACATAATCTGATGCTCAAATTTTGTCTCATTTTGGAGACGTTGACTCGTGCAAGTGGTCTGTCTGGCCGTCATTACAAAAACAAAACAGCTCTTCAAAGCAGTTAAGAATATTTGATAAACCCGAATCGTACCCGATTCAACCACAACAACCAAAATAGTAGGAACATCTTTGCATAAAGCCATTTATACTTACCATTATTCTTTGACTGAAGCTGCATTCGAGCGCGTGAGTGAATACACACACACACACACACACACACACACACACACACACACACACACACACACACACACACACACACACAGCAAAGATTACCTGGAGATTACCAAACACATTTACTCGAGTCTGTAAGAAGCTGTCGCTCTTAACTTAGAGCAACCAGGGTTTTTACCTATTGTAGGTGGCACTGGCAGCCTGTTTTCACCATAAGTACACGCCGAGACGGTTTACGGAGCAATTTGCACTAGGAGAAGCTATCCTTTAAATACCGGCACCAAGCTTAATGTCATGAATATAAATTCCTAAAGTTTCATTTTATCTAACGATTTGTTTAATCCAGAAGTAGTTGAAAATGGGTGATTCAAACATTCCTTTTTGCCAACGTTTAAAAAAAAAATCATTTTTACAGCACTTTTCAATTCCTTCAACCCCTGCCATTCGTCTTGAAAAAAAAGAAAAAAGGAAAGAATAAAAAATATTCAATCTGTATGAAAGCAGAATGAAGGTCAATGTCAAAGACATCCAACATTCTCGAACAGAAGTTCTCTGTCACGTTTAAGCTACAATAGAATAATAATAATTCCCTTCCCCTTTTCATTTATCCAAACACATAGCCAAAAAGGAATCCCGCTCTTAAGAAATAACAAAAGGCATCATCTGATTGCTCTACATCATGTGCTGATGAACATTGCCCTGGCGCGCTCATAGCATAAGTGACCCATTACACTTTTCTCCCTGCTTAAGAACGCAAAGGATGATGATTGCTGGGGAAAGTACAAATGAATTTATTCACAAATTGCGGTGGTGGGTGAGTGGTGGTGAGACGGAGGTAAACAGGGGGGGGGGGGATTCTTTTTTTTTTGTCTGGAAGGCCAAATAAAGTCAAGATTGCAAACATAGCCGCACAAAAAGTCTAAAAATGGGTCACGCGTGAAATAAAAAGACCATTTTGTTGGCTGAAGATGTCCCCGTTGTCCCGGATAGCAGGGCCGGACTACCGGGGGGGTTATGGGGGTTGCGCAACCCCCCCCCCTAGCCTAAACATGTACCTTACTTATTTAATTTTTTTATTATTGCTTATTTTATGCCGTTTCATGCAAGGAGCGACCATTTTCCTATCTCAGAATATGACCTACCCGTCAGCTTCAGGGGGCTTCGCCCCCTGACCCCCACAACGAGGGGGTGGGTGGGTTCTAGGGTTTCCGGACCCCCTCCCCCCCCAGCCAAAAAATAAAAATATTGAATGAGGTATGCATTTCTTTATTTTACATTGAGTTTCAATTTTTGGGGTATTAATCAGTGACAAAATCTGCTGCCTGAAACTGGTAATGATCATCCTCAGAATGCACCAGATTGCTCCATTTTGCATCCTTTTTTTCTAAATTTTTCGGGGGGGCATGCCCCGGACCCCCCTAGCAAGCTAGGCGCTTTGCGCCGTCGGCTTGGCGCTTTGCGCCGTCGGCTCGGCGCTTCGCGCCTTCACACCCATATCTTCACAATATACTTTTGAAAAAAAACAGTCATAAAATGAACTGATCCGCCCCTGCCGCCAGGGGGGACATCCCCCTGGGCCACCACTGGCAACCCCCCCCTCCTCTTCGCCTAGTCCGGCCCTGGATAGCTCTGGTCTAATTGCATGTTTGTTTGCGTCATTACATTTAGTCAAGTTCTGACTAAATGTTTTAACATAGAGGGGGGAATCGAGACGAGGGTCGTGGTGTATGTGTGTGTGTGTGTGTGTGTATGTGTGTGTGTGTGTGTGTGTGTGTGTCTGTCTGTGTGTGTGTGTAGAGCGATTCAGACTAAACTACTGGACCGATCTTTATGAAATTTGACATGAGAGTTCCTGGGTATGATATCCCCATACGTTTTTTTCATTTTTTTGATAAATGTCTTTGATGACGTCATATACGGTTTTTCGTGAAAGTTGAGGCGGCACTGTCACGCCCTCATTTTTCAACCAAATTGGTTGAAATTTTGGTCAAGTAATGTTCGACGGAGCCCGGACTTCGGTATTGCATTTCAGCTTGGTGGCTTAAAAATTAATTAATGACTTTGGTCATTAAAAATCTGAAAATTGTAAAAAAAAAAAAAAATTTTAAAACGATCCAAATTTACATTCATCTTATTCTCCATCATTTGCTGATTCCAAAAACATATAAATATGTTATATTTGGATTAAAAACACGCTCTGAAAATTAAATATATAAAAATTAATATGAAAATGAAATTTTCGAAATCAATTTAAAAACACTTTCATCTTATTCCTTGTTGGTTCCTGATTCCAAAAACATATTGATATGATATGATTGGATTAAAAACACGCTCAGAAAGTTAAAACAAAGAGAGGTACAGAAAAGCGTGCTATCCTTCTGAGCGCAACTGCTACCCCGCTCTTCTTGTCAATTTCACTGTCTTTGCCGTGAGCGGGTGACTGACGATGCTACGAGTATGCGGTCTTGCTGCGTTGCATTGCGTTCAGTTTCATTCTGTGAGTTCGACAGCTACTTGACTAAATGTTGTATTTTCGCCTTACGCGACTTGTTTTGTATCTTGTTATTTCTATTTTTGACGAAATATGCTGTTAATTGAAGCAGAATTATGATCTTGATTCGACACTTTTTTCTCCAAACGGAAGGTGCATGAATAGTGCATATGATACACACTCGATCAATTGCCCACATGTTTTGGCTTCTCAGCCCCCCCCCCCCCCCTCCCGCCCCCGCTATCTCTCCAGTCGCCTACGCCCCTCTCCCATCTCCCATTTCCTTTTGTTTTACAAGCTATGAAATAGCTCTGCCGTCTTCGCACAGTTACTGCTCTTATGATAGAGAAGCGGTTCCCCTGTATCAGATTGCAGCTTGTTCAGAGTAAGTATAATTACTGAAATAATAATAATCTTCTATACTAACACTACACTGGCTTAAGTTTTTGTTGAACATTGAATCAAATGGTGTTTGCAAATTTGCAAATAGTTGAAACGCTGCAAGGAGAAATAATT
>NC_090245.1:70414882-70432382 GCF_037325665.1 Littorina saxatilis
GCAGCTGCTGTTTCCAAATTCGATAAGCGACTGCATTTGAAGGTTCACATCCATCTCTCTCACTCTATCTGTCTCTGTTTCTCTCTGTCTCTCTGTGTCTCTCTCTGTCTCTCCCCTTTCTCTTTCTCTCTCTCTCTCTTTCTCTCTCTCTCTCTCTATCTTTCTCTTTCTCACTCTCTCTCTCACTCTCTCTCTCTCTCTCTCTCTCTCTCGCTCTCTCTCTCTCTCGCTCTCTCTCACTCTCTCTCGCTCTCTCTAGCTCTCTCTCCCTCCTTCTCTCTCTCTCTCTCTCTCTCTCCTCTCCCTCTCTCTCTCTCTATCTGGCTCTCTCTCTGTCTGTCTGGCTGGCTGGCTGGCTGGCTCTCTCTCTCTCTCTCTCTCTCTCTCTCTCTCTCTCTCTCTCTCTCTCTTCCAACATTCCTGAGCCAAACTACCAGCACTGATAGTTTTAAAAGCAGATATTTGTCTTATATAATGAAGTCAAAGTAAATGATATTTGTCTTAAATGGTATTCAAATTTTGTATTAAACATGCCCCTCTCCTCTTTATTGGTATAATGTACACAAACCCTTTTCGAATAAAGGGACTTACAAACCAACCACTACATGTATTTAGATGTAAAAACAACACATGAAAAGAGTATATGGACACTACGAATTTGACGAAACATACATATGGTAATAAGTAACATTCAAAAGCAAATCAAAAGTTATAGATTAACTAAATAAAAACTATGAAGTATAAAGATAGCAAAAGTAACAATGATAATAGCAATGAAGGCAATGATGATGATTTCATGATAATAAGATTAACAACAATAAAATAATAATAATGATAATGATAACACTAATAATAATAACAATAATGACAATAATAATAATGAGTGCAAAGTTACGTTCAATAAGAACATGAGGTCCTGAATAAAAACAACAACAGCAAGCAAACAAATAGCAAGTCAAGTGTAGAAAAACAACAATCATAAAAAGAGAATCGTATCCCGTATCTTTTTCCATGCATAAATTGCAAACACGCATGCTAATATACATGTGAAGCTATAATAACGTTTATGTATTGATTACATTAGGATGGTTTAAGATATCGGAATAAACCAATTTACGAGAGAGAGAGAGAGAGAGAGAGAGAGAGAGAGAGAGAGAGAGAGAGAGAGAGAGAGTGAGAGAGAGAACAAGAGAGAATGAGAAAGAGAGAGCAAGAGAGAGAGAGAGTGAGAAAAAGAGAGAGAGAGAGAAAGAGAAAAAAGAGAGTGTGAGAAAAACAGAGAGTGTGAGAGAGACAGAGACAGAGATAGTCCGTGCCCGATGCCCAAACATGCTGTCCTGCAAAAGATTTTGGAAAAATATGCCACATCTCTTTTTTTGTGCTCTTTGGTCAAGTTCAAGTTTAGCGCGTAAAGTTCGGTCCCATTCTTTTTCTTCTCAGCACGCTTTGCAAGCCCCAAGCATAATGATGGGTAAAATCGCAACACGATGATATGGACAGTGGAATGATTGTCAAGACGTTTTTAGCCGGACATAATGTTGTCAATCTGTAGCGTGTGTCACGTGCACTGACACGTATCATCGGTTATGTTGCTTCTCAACTCTGCGTCGCTTGACGTCTCTCCCGCACCAAAAACAAAGCGCGAGAGTTGTCTTAAAAGCAAACTTTGAAGCTAGAAGGCGCAAAGATTTTCTTCAAGCAGATTATAAAGTTGTGTTTTTGTCTGCTAGGAGAGTGGCACATATCATGGCGTGAGATGCTGAAATAATGTGTTACTCAGTTCAGATTTTGATTTTGATGGAAGGCCTCGTAAATGTTCGAGTTTCACATTATTTTGCATTTACTCACAGACATCCCCCCAACCAACCAACACACACACACACACACACACACAAAAACACACACACACACACACACACACACACACACACACACACACACACACACACACAAGCATGCAGGGAGGGAGAGAACAAGAACAAGAACAAGAACAAGAACAAGATTTTATTCCTTTAAGGCCTTAGCCCCTTTCGGAAGGGGGCTGGTTACACAAAAGTAAAGCGTGTGTGCAGCAGCAATCCACACACGCGTCGTTTCAAGTGAACAGAAGAAAAGACAATGTATAATCACAAAATACTTATGCTTAAACAGCATTTTCTAAACATTTAAATGAAAAATACAAGAACTTAGCTACATTGCAAAGTATAGTTTCATTTTTCACAGACAACAACAGTACAAGTTTGAAGTTCGAAGGACATCTACAAAATTTTGCTGGAATAAATTGACGTCTTAGATTTTCCAGTGCAGGGCAGCATAAAACAAAATGCAATTCATCTTCAGTACTAGATTGACACAAACGACAGACCAAATTATTTTCACTTACAGCTTTATACCTTTCTGTATGTAAAGCAAGTCTGGAAATACCCAATCTAAATTTAACCAAAACATTTAAAATGTGTCTGTTTACTGGAATTGACAAGTATGTTTCTACAAGATTTGTTGTCTTAAAGGTACGGTACAATGCAAACCGGTCGCTAGTCTGAATATGGTTATCCCACTCTTGCCACCGGCAGTCAATAATGCGTTGCTTAAAACATGCCAAAAACGAATTAATACAGGCTACACCTTGGTTAATCCATACATACTGAAAACCATATCGACACAGGCACAGCCGTACCTGTGATGCCCAAGTAGATTTACCTCTGCTATCTAGAGTAAACAACATCTTATATGCTTTACGAGGTAATCTACTGTCATCCATTCTTGTCAGTTTCAGCCAGTATCTTATGCAACGTACATATGAATTTAAGTAAATGGGATAACGTCCAAATTCACCATATACAAGATCATTAGGAGTACGCCTGTCAACACCTAGAAAACGTTTTAAAGCAAACAAATGCACCTTTTCTACTGTTGCTGCCTGCATCAGACCCCATACCTCAGCACCATACTGAACAATAGGTTGAACTTGTGAGTCAAAAAGCTTGATAAAAACATCCAAAGACAATCTATCGAATTTATACAAATTACTCATAATACACAGTACTGCACGTTTTGCTCTGGCAACTAGATCTTGACAAGCAAAATTAAAGCTTAATTTGGTAGAAAAATAAATACCTAAATACTTGTATGCATTTACTACCTCCATTCTTTGCCCACCAAAATACCAAACTTCACGAGCAGCTAGATATCCACCTTTACGAAAAACCACGATGTTACTTTTCCCCATGTTTACTTTAAGCTCAAGGCGCTGTGAAGCAGAATATAGACTATGTAGTTGTGACTGCAGACCAACAACAGTTTCAGACAGCAAAGTAATATCATCGGCAAACAGTAGAATGAACAATTCAACAATGTCAGGGTTTAAAGTAATACCATGCCTACCATTATCAATGATTTCCAATGCCAGCTCATTTATAAATAGAGCGAATAGAATTGGACTGCACACGTCTCCTTGCTTCACACCTTTTGTGCAATTAATGAAATCTGTTAGTTGAGCACCACATCGTATTTTAGCCTTGACCACTGCATACATACTTTTAATACATCTATACAACTTTCCCTTTATACCATTTTTAATCAAAATTGGCCAGAGCAGTCTGCGTGAGATACTGTCAAAACATTTCTCAAAATCAATGAAAGCTACATAAAGTTTGCGATTATTAGAAAATTGTTTCTGTACAGCAGCAAGCAGAGTGAAGATGTGGTCAACAGTGGAATAATTTTGTTTGAAACCAGCCTGACATTCACCTGTAATATTATGTAATTCAGTCCACTCTTTAAGTCTATTATTAACAACAGTACCATACAATTTACTACATATATCACACAATGAAATTCCCCTATAGTTGTTAGTATCATTTCTATCTCCTTTCTTAAATAACGGTACTATAACTGAATCGCACCAGTTCTGTGGATAGATTCCAGGGAGGGAGAGAGAGAGAGAGAGAGAGAGAGAGAGAGAGAGAGAGAGAGAGAGAGAGAGAGAGAGAGAGAGAGAGAGAGAGAGAGAGAGAGAGAGAGAGAATATTAGTTAAATTTATGTACGCACAGAAGCAGTTTCTAAACTGAGTTTGTGAAAGAATCGCTTTCAGAGCAAGAGAGAGATGCACAGGCTAAGAGCGCTGATCGTGATTTTCCGCGAAAGAACACATCTATATATATATACGACTAGTGTCTGTCTGTCTGTCTGTCTGTGTGTCTGTGCGCGATGCGCGGCCAAGGTTCTCGATGGATCTGCTTCAAATTTGGTGGGCTTATTCAGAGAGACCCCGGACACAACCTCATCGATGAGATATTTCAACAAGTGCTCTCAGCGCGCAGCGCGGAACCGATTTTGGTTCCACCTCAGCTACTGGTTCCACCTCAGCTTACCCGGGCCCCCATACCGACACACCATAGCCGCTACACCACATCACAACGCCAAAGTTCTCGGTGGATCTTTTTCAAATTTGGACACCGTATTCAGCTACACCCCGGACACAATATCATCGATGAGATATTTCAACACGGGCTCTCAGCGCGCAGCGCTGAACTCATTTTCGTTTTTGCGTTCATTTCACCATTATAAGTAACTCTTCCTTATCTTCTCCAGTGTTTGGCGTTTATCTCTCTTCCTTCGTGTGGCTTTCCCGTTCAGTTCTAAGTTACTATTACTATTTTTAGAATGTCACTGCGCTGTCCACTGCGCTGTCCACAACGCTTCCCTTGCACCCGTAAGTTGTTCTTACTGTCAAAGTGAAAAGGTCGAATCAATTTATAGCCACGCGAAAAATACACTCTCACCTATCTCTATATATTTATAGATACAGATATGCATATATATATACGGCTTCTCTGTGTGTGTGTGTGTTTGTGTGTGTGTGTAGGCAAAAACCTATGTATTATAGAGTTCTGTTTGTGATGGGGTCTAGCGGCTTTTGTCTGTCTGTATGTTCTGGCATGTGAGAAGCCACAGCAGATAATATAGGGCTAAGAAATAAGCTCTAAAATTCTCAATCCCGTTTGACAGGACTTCGCCTTTCAAAGGTGATTGTGGTGAACCGCCACGCTGTCTGTCTCTGTCGCACCGTTCACCCCAAATTCCCGTTTCTGAGGTACTATTTTTAGAATGTCACTGCGCTGTCCAGAACGCTTCCCTTGCACCCGTAAGTTGTTCGTACTGTCAAAGTGAAAAGGTCGAATCAATTTATAGCCACGCAAAAAATACACTCACCTATCTCTATATATTTATAGATATAGATATACATATTATATATATACGGCTTCTCTGTGTGTGTGTTTGTGTGTGTGTGTGGGAAAAAACCTGTTGATTGTAGAGTTCTGTTTGTGATGGGGTCTAGCGGCTTTTGTCTGTCTGTATGTTCTGGCATTTGAGAAGCCACAACAGAAAATATAGGGCTAAGAAATAAGCTCTAAAATTCTCAATCCCGTGTGACAGGACTTCGCTTGCAGAGGTGATTGTGATGAACCGCCACGCTGTCTGTCTCTGTCTCGCGATTCACCCCGGCGAAGCCGGGTATTCCTCTAGTATCTCATAAAGAGTCTCTTCTTGGCTCTGCATGCAAAAAGGGCACATTGAACTGTCAGCAGCGAAAATTGCATGATTATCTAATTTATTACGCACTTTGATATTACTATTTTGGAGAAAAGAAGCAATTCGACAGTCCGAAAATATCCGTGTTTTGGCGCTGAAATGCAAATATTACCAGATGTGTGTGTGTGTGTGTGTGTGTGTGTGTGTGTGTGTGTGTGTGTGTGTGTGTGTGTGTGTGTGTGTGTGTCTGTCTGTCTGTGTGTGTCTGTGTGTGTTATTACAAGTTGACTCTGCATCTCTCTCTCCCTCTCTCTCTCTCTCTCTCTCTCCAAAAGAGCTATTAGAGGTTTAAATTTGCAAGTTTCAAAAAACATACATTAACTTCTAAAGCACAACACAAGAACGTGCAAAGTGCTCCAATACACACTTGTCATCTATTCTTGGGAACATGGAATCTTCTTGTGGTTAACGGATGTATACTTTATAGGTCTTTTCGATTCCCCATTATTGCCAATTGTAGACAATTTAGTATGGAAAGCATCTACAACAATTGTTGTTGTTGTTGTTGTTGTTGTTGTTGTTGTTGTTGTTGTTGTTGTTGTTGTTGTTGTTGTTGTTGTTGTTGTTCCTCGTGCTTCGGACATTGCAATAGCACAGTTGTCTTTCGGTACAGTGACGCACGTGCAAATAAAGTTGGAAGAGAGATGGAATAACGTTGATCAGGTTTCCCGTTGCACAGTTCTCATCGGAAGTCTCGATTTAAGACAAACACGGATTAAACACAGACGGAGACAAACCCGTCCCGTCCCCCACTTTTCAGAGTAATTGAGACAAGCAGGAATTAACAGCTTGATTGGACGAAAGAATGCGGACAGCGTCAGTGCCTAATTCTAACAATCCTTCTGCCAACAGGAAGTTACAGGGAGCGGATGAGGAAGTATTAGCAGGATTATCTCCCTTTTGAGGAGAAGACAACTCAAGGCTTCACACCCCTTGTCGTTTGACTGTCCCCAGGTGGCGCTAGCTGTGGGCTGACAGTAGAGGGCGCCATGAGACGTTCAAACCAACAAGTGTGGCTTGGAAGAACATCAAGTGTCTGTTATTTATTTCCTGGTGTTTGGTATGTTAGTTTGTACTTGGAAATGCACTGTACTGGATTGATTGCAAGCAGAACTTTGAAATATGCAGAGAACAACGAAATAGAGAAAAACAGTATGTTCCAACTTAGATACACGTTTTAAGTTAGGGTTAGGGTTACTTGTAAACAGATTTAATGCTATTGTTTTACCTTCCCCTTATAATGTTTGTGCCATTGTATGTGTTGTTGTTGGTGGTGGTGGTGGTGTTGTTGTTGTTGTTACTGTTTTTGTTGTTGTTTCTGATGGTGCTGCTGTTGCTGCTGCTGTTGTGCTGCTGCTGCTGGTATATAATTACGGTTTTCTTTATTTTCCTTGCTTTTATGTCGTTATAATTTGCAGAACACTGGCGTCTGTAAATGGTGTCAGTGGTGTAGAGAAAACAAGAGATGAGATTTTGCAGTTCCTCGCTTGAACATCTGACATAAAAATGTTTAAAGTGCCCAAGGTGGAATTTTTTATTTTTTTTTAACGCCCAGCCGACCACGAAGGGCCATATCAGGGCGGTGCTGCTTTGACATATAACGTGCGCCACACACAAGACAGAAGTCGCAGCACAGGCTTCATGTCTCCCCCAGTCACATTATTCTGACACCGGACCAACCAGTCCTAGCACTAACCCCATAATGCCAGACGCCAGGCGGAGCAGCCACTAGATTACCAATTTTAAAGTCTTAGGTATGACCCGGCCGGGGTTCGAACCCACGACCTCCCGATCACGGGGCGGACGCCTTACCACTAGGCCAACCGTGCCGGTGCCGAAGGTGGATTGTCACGACAAAAATAGTGGAAAATGCTAGATGCACCACATAGTTCTAAGTTGGTTCGTTGGTTGGTTATGTTTGTTGATCGTCTCTTCAGCATTTTAACGCTCTTCAAGACCGATGTAGATTTGTTTCATTGTTCAGTTCACATGGTAACTTCTATGTTTAAAACTATTTACAATCAGGTCTATATCACTGTAAAAAAGAAGGTTCTAAAACTTCATCACTTTAACATTTGGATGAAATGCAATAGTAATAAACATAATTTTTTTTGTTAAATTGACAATTTGTCACGTTTCTTGTGTTCGTGCATGTATTAACCAGTATGGGCTTCGGATGTACAACGCTTTTCCAGGTCAAGTCAAATTCAGACTAAATCCTCGAGTCGTATTCTCGTGCATCTCCTTTTGTTGATTATATTCATTAACGTTTGGAAAACACCATTTTGTCTATGGTTTTCAGTTGAACTGAAATGAGAACGAAAATAAATCGTTATTTATGCTTAAGACAAACCTCCAATAACACCAACAACAAAAACAAGGAAGAACGAAAAGAAAGAACAAAATAATCAACTGTTTTGTGCACCTGAAATCACCCGTCCTTCCCAGCTAGCCCTTCACTAACTTCCTCCTACTCTCAGCATTACAGGAAATGACGTGTCTACAACCCTGTGTGTAACGTACGCAACTCCGCCCAGGGGAAAGATCACTCTCGCAAAGCGAAGAAAAACATGCGTTGACGTACATGTCATCAGATGACGCGCCAAGACTTACGTTAGAGCGGACACGCATCCTTGCCAGCAGGTAGACGTCTTGCAGGAAACGGGGGCGAATTTTGGCAGGACTTACTGGGATAAAGTTGCTGGGTGAACTCGTGCTGTAGGCTGTGTTTTTGGAGTGGGTTCATTTGTAACGAGTGGTGTGTGTGTGTGTGTGTGTGTGTGTGTGTGTGTGTGTGTGTGTGTGTGTGTGTGTGGTAAGAGAGAGAGAGAGAGTGTGTGTGTGTGCGTGTGTGTGTGTGTGTGTGTGTGTGTGTGTGTGTGTGTGTGTGTGTGTGTGTGAGTGTGTGTTTGTGTGGGGTGACGTATGTCCAGAACACAGCGACCAAGCAAACAAGCAGAAAAAGAATAAATCAACAACTAGCAACAGATGTTTAAGTGGAAAAAAAACGGTAGACGTCGTGCAAAGGTGGTCATTCAAATAAAATTTAAAACAATTAATGACGTAAGCGTTTCTCTGTTACGTTCGAGGTATTCTCAGAACAGAAAAAAATGGAGGAAACAAATACAAATTATATACAATATCAGCTACATTTGAACAGCAATGATAGACGTGAAAAAACGCAACATTGTGTTATATCTACTGATGTTATTGTGCAGTTCCCTCTTTGTTTACTCTCAGAAAAAAACGTTGACTTGTAATCAGTTTTCGGTGCAGTTTTCTCGACCATTAAAACAGCATCCTCCTTCATAATCAAATTGTGAAGTGAATGTATGTATAGCGAGATTACTATTCACCATTCAAACTTTAATATGCAGAAATTACTTACAAATCATATGGTTTTGCCATTCAAAATGTTCTTTTCACCAACCACATCTGTAATTTTGCAAAACGCCCTTAAACTTTACGTTGTATTGCCAAAGACATTACGGGAGATATAGCACTTAATGATTTATTACACGAAATTATTGGAGATAATGTGCTGTGATATATACTGCAGCACAATCGCTTGGGTGATGTGTGGTAGTTGTGCCTCATAACCACAACCTGGAGACGATGTCATTCATTGCTGCATTGATAAAACTGCTTACAAAATTATGACGCACTGTAGTAAGTCAGTGGAAGAAATTCGGTGAAATGTGCTGAAGGTGTCCGCTGTAAGAGATGCTTAAAGATCACGTGCTGTATTGCACTGCAAGAAAAATACAGAGGAAGATTAGCAAATCAGAGCTGAGAGCTATGAGATTTGTTTCTGAGAAAAACGGGACAAAAACTCACTATTACAAAGGACAAGCAATGACACGCGAGTCGTATAATTATCTTCTTGGGTCACCCAGAAAAGCATGGTGTGTCACCTGAGTCTTACCAAGTTCACTCTCGTGCACACAGAGAATATGTGGATCCAAATGCAAATAAGATTAATGTATAAGGCACTACGAACATTAACACACACTTTCTACATTCTTAACTGCTGAGTACCGCTCCAAAGCCTTCCAAGAATCTTTTCTCAAAACGTTAAATTTATGAATCAAAATAATGGTTGAAAGACGTAGACGTAAAAGCCGACTCGTGCTTCAAAGAAAAGCGTGTGCACCTGGGAGCTGAAGGTCACGAACGCAGAGGAAGAAGAAGGTTTGTTTAAATTCCAGTGGTGTACCTGAACACCAACAAGCAGCTTCATAAAATGTCATGTTCGTTAAATCCCAAATTCTATATAGAGCGATCCGTGGGAGCCATTTTTCTGCGACGTCTAATATCTTCATGATGGTGAGGGTTAGTGTTGATCTTATGGCAGGAATACAAACAGTAATTAAGGTAGGACATACAGCGTGTGCCAGTTAATTGCAAAGGTAAAAATATATTTTCCTGGTTAATAAAGATTAAAGTAGCCCTACTTGATTTTGAAGATATTCGTAACAATAATGGTAGTCACCATATTCCATTGAATCAGTTTATTGTGGCTTATGTGGACTTGCAGTTGTTTTCTTTGTTTGAAGGGCTATAGCTGTAGGTACAAGGAGAATATCGTAGTTCAAGATTCAAATGCAGAGACATGACCAGAAGTCCCACAAAACGTTTACAGCCAAGGTCAAAGGGGTGGCATCATGAAAACCGACTGTAACGTTTGACGAAGTTGAAACTATAACATGCACATACAACTAGATACTTTAATGACATGTTGCCGGAATGTGGATTAGCTCATTGCATTCCCAACGGTTTTTTGGACGCATAATTATATTCCATGAAGAACATTTTGAAATTAAACATTTCACATATTCAGCCATCTCACGTAAGTTTTTTTTATTTTTTTTATCTCAGACTCAACAGTGCAATTTGCTAGCTTGTTTTTCTTTTTATCTTCTGCTGCGTGTTACCTATTTCTGTGTTTGTGTTTCATTGTTTGCTTGTACGGTTTACCATGACTGTTTTTGCATATCAATTGTTTTTGCTCTCGTTTTCCTTTTTTTCAGCTCCTTTTGAAATTCCGTGTAACATTTTTAACCTCACGTTTTGTGTCTCCATCTATCTTATTTTTCTTTTTTGGGAAGTTAGTCCGTGTTTTCTCATGGTCCGTTTGTGTTTGTGTCTGTCTGTGTTTGGCTCTGTTTTCAGCAACCGCCATGCAGCCAGTCCCCCCTAATTGTGCTCAAATTAACGACAGTGTAAAGACCAACCACGCGCCAGGAACACCAACTTTGGGCCCATAAAAATAAAAGACCCCTGCATGCACACGACTCTTAATTGCTGACCCCGGTTTGGGTGCAGTCGCCATTTCTTAACATCATCAAAGGCATTCCGGTCGCACCTCGTCGCTAAATGTTGTGCACAATGTGCAGCTCTCGCCTAATGAACTTAAAACATCTTGTAGAATGTCAAGTCTGTGAATGTGGATTTTTATTTTATTTTGTTTATGCCTCAGCTTTTTGGGAGGGTGAGTGGTGGCGGGGGTTGGAGGATGCGTTGTTGTCACCTGTACGCGCAACGTGACATGTAAAGAACTAGGCTCAATACATGAGATTCACGTGACGTGTGTGTTAAGAGCTAGGTTCAGAACAGCAGGAGCGCTCGACATCGTGAACTCTTTAATCCACGACTCACACGAAAGGCACAAAACCAACCGCCAGATCTAATAGATGCTGGAGATAGCGAGACGTTGTCAAATTTACCCACGTTTGTCTCCTGTTCTTTGAAATATCCCCTCTCCCCTTACATCGGTTCCTTTGAAGTCTATGTGGTCTGAAGAGTGTGAAAATATTTAAACTTTTTCTTGCGTCCAGCTAGTGAAGCTGTGAAGAAAAAGTGTGTGTGGCTGATGTGTGTGTGTGTGTGTGTGTGTGTGTGTGCGTGCGTGCGTGTGTGTGTGCCTACGTGCGTGTGTGTGTGTGTGTGTGAGAGAGAGAGAAATAGAGAGAGAGAGAGAGTATGCGTTTGTGCGTGTCTGTCTGTCTGTCTATCTGCAGTCTATCTGTATCTGTATGCTATTTATGTCTGTGGGAGTGTGTCTGTTAAAAATAGATAAGACAAAATGCATGCGCACGTGACGTACTCAATGCTTTATCTTACAATCTTGTCACTGGGTCACATTCAGTGCGACTGTGTTTGTCTGCTCACCGTCAGTGAAGGTCAAGGTATGTGGCTGGAGGTGGCCGGGTGACAAATCCTACACCTTCAGTCAGCGCACTTAATCGTTGGATGACATGCTGACCTTTGGTTTGCATCGTTGTTTTTGTTGTCGTTGGACGTCCTCTTGTTGTATCTTGAAGATGTATATATTTGGGTTTTTTTGTTTTGCTTTTTTTCATTCCCTCGTGGCAAGGCCTGTGCGCGGGGGACGTTTTCAAACAACGTGTATCTACAATTAATGATCCCTGCTATTCTAACATCCTGACAAGAACAAAAAAAAACTTCAACAAAAGCAACACAAAGAAGAGAAAAAAAAAAGGCTGATGCAAACAAATCCACAGGAAAAAAAATGAACGCACTGTTAGTTGTAGTCCACTTTGTTTGTTTGTTTGCTTAACGCCCAGCCGACCACGAAGGGCCATATCAGGGCGGTGCTGCTTTGACATATAACGTGCGCCACACACAAGACAGAAGTCGCAGCACAGGCTTCATGTCTCACCCAGTCACATTATTCTGACACCGGACCAACCAGTCCTATAGCACTAACCCCATAATGCCAGACGCCAGGCGGAGCAGCCACTAGATTGCCAATTTTAAAGTCTTAGGTATGACCCGGCCGGGGTTCGAACCCACGACCTCCCGATCACGGGGCGGACGCCTTACCACTAGGCCAACCGTGCCGGTTTGTAGTCCACTAAAATGTTTTCATCGTCGACAACGCTTAACAATCGCAACTGGTCACTGCACAGATTTACGCTCTAGAATCGAAAAGCTAGCTTGTTTTTGAGTCACTTGAGAAAAAGTGACTCTATGTAATCGGTCAGTGTTAGTCTGTCCGGCCGGCCGTCCGGCCGGCCGGCCGTCCGTAGACACCACCTTAACGTTGGACTTTTCTCGGAAACTATCAAAGCGATCCGGCTCATATTTTGTTTAGTCGTGACCTCCAATGACCTCTACACTTTAACGATGGTTTCGTTGACCTTTGACCTTTTTCAAGGTCACAGGTCAGCGTCAAAGGAAAAATTAGACATTTTATATCTTTGACAAAGTTCATCGGATGTGATTGAAACTTTGTAGGATTATTCTTTACATCAAAGTATTTACATCTGTAGCCTTTTACGAACGTTATCAGAAAAACAAGGGAGATAACTAGCCTTTTCTGTTCGGCAACACACAACTTAACGTTGGGCTTTTCTCGGAAACTATAAAAGTGACCGGGCTCAAATTTTATGTGAACGTGACTCCCAGTGACCTCTACACTTTGACGTCTGCTTTGGTGACCTTTGACCTTTTTCAAGGTCACAGGTATGTCTTGAAGGAAAAAAATTGAAATATCATATCTCTGAAACTATTCATCGGATTTGATTCAAACTTTATAGGATTATTCTTTACATCAAATTATTTACATAGACTGTATTGTGTTGTGAATAGCAATTTCTTCCTGTCCATCTGATGCCTCATATAATATTCAGAACTGCGAAAGTGACTCGATCGAGCGTTTGCTCTTCTTGTTAACAATTTGTTTTCATTCTTCAACCTAAATCTTTATTTTCAAGTTTGTAGCTCCATATTCTTTGCGTCTCACATGCTTATAACTTACGGTGGCTGGGGTTTTGTTTTTGTTTTAAGAGTTGTTTGCATGTACTTCCGACTGTTTGTCATGTATATCAACCAAGACACAAGTAAAATAACACAAGTTTAATAAATTACTCTGAAGTTGTTGTTGGTTTGTTCTTCCCGGAATGTCGGCTGTTTAGATGATCTACAAAACCTTATTATATACATAGCATTTCTCAAAAAAACACCAGATGCATCATGTCACTAACTGAGGTGCGGCGCATCCCATGACTCCATTTAAGGGAAAGTCGCCAATCCCGGAACAGTCGGCCAACTTGGAACACTTCAATATGCGATCAACGGGGAACAATTCATGAACAATTGTTTTGCAGACATATCTAGTGACATTCCTTAATATTATTCCAGCAAAAAAAATGACTACCGCGGCAACAACAAAAAAATGGTACGTTTTTTAAACTTTTCTTCCTTCTTCTTCTTATTTCTACCGTCTACAATTCGTATTATTACTCTTTATCTATATACGTTCACGTAAAATGTTGATTTCTGTGATAAACCTTCATAGATTTGCAATAACTTGAACGGAAAAAAAGATTTGAAACGTCACGTGTATCCAACAGAAAAACGCGAAATCCATGCAAGTGCCTTGCGGCAATGATGGAACACATGAGAGAGGCAAACATGGAACAGTGTTCCAGCTTTGCCGCATTCTGTTCCATCTTACCCTCATCAAACAATAAACAGAACACTGCTGTTTTATTCACGTATTCAATTATCTTTTCGGTTTTGAAGTGTTTTTCCTTTCTATAAGTTTTATTGAATGATTGATTGATTTGTTTGACAGTATTATCAGACCCGAACGGCGGTGGTTACCAGAAGAAATGGGCTGCGCTTTGTCGGCAGTGAAAAACGGAGATATGGGTTTGAGTCATTTAGAAGGAAACAAACAAATTTGCAAAAGAAGAAGTAAAGTTCACAGGAAGACCTTCTAAATTATCACCAGAGATAGAACAAGAACTAATCAATAGCATTCTTGAAGCTGAAATAAATTTGCCAACGTCACCCCCATCGTTGTTTTGTACACTGTACATGGAGATTCTGGTCATTATGATTGCTTGGTGTCAGCAGCAAATGTAAGCTTACCTGCTGCTGATGCCCTGCAACGCACAACCACAAGCTCGTCGAAGAGATCATCTCGAAAAAAACAATCTTCTCCTTACAAGCAAAAGCTGGAGATTTCACTTGCAAAAAGGCGTGCAGGTCAACAGAAAAGAGGAAAGAATGAAGCTACAAAATCTTCTGCTCAGAGAAACAAGAGGGGAATATCTTCTGATCAGAGGGAAAAAAGGAGAACATTCTCGACGATGCGTTCTATCCCGGGGGAAAGCACTTGGTACTGCTTCACGTGTGACACCAACTCCCCTGAGAACATGATACAGTGCCAGAGGTGCACACAGTGGGCACACGAGGACTGCGCTGACAGCAGCGGACAAAAGGACTTCGAAATCTGTACTTAGCAATGTTTGTGTGTCTGCAAAATCAGTTCTTAAATCTGTTCTTAGTTATTTGCTTTGAGACTTTATATGCGTAATGATTTTTACATTTAGTCAATTGGGCAGGTAGCCCTTTTATATCTATTTGTCAACAGAAGATGGGTACAAATGAAGCTGCGAAATTTCGTGGTACTGCTTCATGTGTGGCACCAACTCCCCTGAGGATATGTTATAGTGCCAGAAGTGCACACAGTAATCACACGATGACTGCGCTGACAGTAGAAGACAAAGGACATTGTCTGCGACATCGGTTCTTTGCCTATTTTTTCCTCTTTATTTAAGGTTTTGTTTTTCAGTCCTTTTTAGACCTAGCCCTTATTTATCTTTTTGTTTTACATTTAAGGCTTAAAATGTTATCCGATTTGTTATTTCCTTTGTAAAAATCAAAATATGATGTTGAAAAAAAGACATTTACATAAAACGGCTTAATCAAAATGTTATGACGTATTTATTTATCTTGTGTGTGTGGCAATGTGTGCTTGTTTGTGTGTGAATGAGAGTGTGTGGGTGTATATGTGTGTGTGTGAGACACAGACAGAGCTAGACAGAGAGTCAGGGTGTGTTTGTATGTGTTCCGAGTTTGACAACACAGTGTTCCACTTTACACACCCATGCGTCCAACCTGGAACAAATGCAGACATTTTTATTATGATCAGTCTGATGAGTTGCGTGACTTTTATTTTATTTTATGTGGTTCGTTTATTTACTGATAGAGTCTAGTATGTGACAATATAAAGAACGCTTTGCAATATCCATTGTTTTGTCTGGTACGGCTGTTTCTCCTTAACTGTTCCAGGTTTAGCGACTTTCCCCTACTGTCCAGTCATACGTTCATTTATTCGGACCGTAATGTCTAGCTGTTTGGTTCATTATTTTCTGTTACCACGTTTGTTCTTTTTAGTACACATTTACTGCCTGCAAAAACGTACGAGTATCTGCATAGAATGATAGGCACACTTCACATTGTAAATGTTGGGCAGGGGACATTTTGTCAAATATGGGACAATGCTTGTTCTTTGATCTTTCTGTCTATCTGTCTGTCGGTCGGTCGGTCTGTCTTTCTTTCTCTCTTTCTTTCTTTCTAGTTCATATTCGTCTGCATAACATTAAAGATAGTGCTTTTAGTTATGCGCTATAGAAATCTCCTTAATAAATAAATAAATAAATAAATAAATAAAGATCCGTGCGGATGTATCATCGCAGCAGCAGTTACTGTATCAATGTGATGGCGTAAACTTGCAATGCATTCTTCATGCTCCACTAATTGTTCGAATCACAAGAATGTTATTCTAACACACAAACAAACAAACCAACAAGCACAACAACAACAACAAACAAAATGAGAATATTACTAAAGTCATTTAACAAACTCACTCTCGTAAAACTTATGACTCCCGTTAGCTGAAGAGACAATAAAAAAAATATAAGCAGCCAACCAACCCAACGACTCTCGTTTCATGTAAGACAGGACGCTTTGTCATTCAGCTCGGCAAGGAGGTCAGACTTTACTGAATTTGCAACCCTTTCGGAGCGGGATAGAATGCATGTTGCACCCGTGTGCTTCTGGTCACGCGCGTGAAAGATCCTGTGTAGGCTGTAGAGGACCGACAAAGATCAAAGGAAGTTCACGGTTACAATGGCAAAGGTGAGAATCATTTTGGCGCCTACATCGTTGCAGGTGCAGCTGCACATTGCAAAGGAACCTGACGATTTGGAATGAGCGAGACTGTTCTGCTAACAAGAGGATACCTGTATTCATTTTGTGTTACGAATAATTCAATCCTGGCTAACACATCTTTTTCTGGGCTGTGAAGAATAACTGTTCTACGCTGAATAAAGCAACACACACGTGTCATGGGTCGTTCAGTACACAACAAAAACAGTTCAAGTAAGGGAACAACACAATTCAAAAGCTAAACTGAGGATCTAAGGAGAGTTCATGCCCCTCTCCAAAGGAGAGCAAAGGGGAAACAGGAACAACAGGAAAAACTGCAACAACATTGGAAATATTGGGCCAAAAATACCGCTCTCTAACGCACAACTTCAGCTCTAAAATCAGCACTAGCCAGTATAGAAGAGGAAAAAGACACAACTTAGGGAAACAACTTGCATGATCAGAGCCAGGAAGCCAGCATGCTACCTTAACGGACTAGCTGTTTGCATATCATGTCATTGACAGGAATGACTCCATTCAAAATAGCCAATCTCATTTTGTCCATGGTGAACTCAATGAGATTGAGGAAGTGCACGAAAACAAGAAGCGGAAACCTTTGTTCTCATGTCAGAACGGTCGGGTTTTCAGCTCTGCAAAGGCAACATTGTCTAAAATGATGCTGCACGATTTATCGCAGCAGGGCTGCATCTGAGACATGGGTAGAAAAGGATGATGTTTCCCTCTGGCGCAAAACTCGACCCATCTTTCACCTTGATGACCTCCGTCCATTGACTTCGAAGGCAACATTAAAACCGATTATGACCCAATCTAAAAACCCTGCCATCACGGAAGTTGTGCCTGGCGGATACAGAAGACTGTTGTCTCTCTTCGTCAGATTCCTCTGCTGTCCTGCTTCGCGCGATCTGATAATGTGTGGCT